>NC_139800.1:32367835-32937835 GCF_965231275.1 Zosterops lateralis | reverse complement strand
TGACACAGATGGATAATCCAAGTGTATAGGGTGAAGAGTTATAAATTAACACATTATTCCCTCTTAATGTGAAATACTTGAGAATGCATTTTCTCAGTCCCCTGACATCTACCCAGTGAGGGCTCGCATTGTACTTTTCAAGTGGCATTGATTTGTTAAAGCGCTGAATTAGCATCTCAGGCCAGCTGCCTGTTCCACTGTTGTGTTGTTGGGTTCATTCTCTTTCTCTCTGCCTTGCTTCCCGCTGCCTTGGCCACACACAGGGCTTCAGCCTGCTTACCCCAGCTTTTCCCCTCTGTTATTTTAGCTAATCCACACTCACCAAATGTGCCTTGCTGCTCTGAGTAAATTAACATATTTTTTATTGCATAAAGCTGATAATATGCACATGTGTGTATATTCATGTGCATGCATGTGTAATATTTTTGGTTGGACTGGTGGGGGAATAAGATGTGGTGGAGGGGAGAGGGCTGCACGGATGAATCTATGCATTTGCCAGCCTCATTCTCTGTTGAAGATACACATTGTTCTTCTATTTAATTTGTGTTGTGATGAGGTCTTCTGTACAGCAGCTGAGTCAAAGGGAAAAGAGAGAAGTAATATATGTCAAGTCAGAAAAGCTATTGAAATGTGATATTAAACTGCATACCTTAGGTCTGAATTTAAGAGCCTCTATTACTTTGTCTAGTTGATCATTAGTGAATGCCTGCATGGATCTAAAGATAGTTTGTGCTTACATGTTTGTATTGAAACACGTTATTTATAACTGTGGGGTTTTTTAGTCTGATTGTAATTATCTGCTTTAAAGACTTTCTTATTCCCATCCTTCATTTCCTGTCTCAGCCTGTCCCTATTACTGCTGCCTTGCTATTCACTTTTAATATTTTCAGTGCAACTTCCCATTTTATATTTCTCATGGTGGCATCTGATTTGTAGCTTTGCCCTAATTGACTAAATTACACTACTAATATGTATATTGCAGTAATGAAGATTATGTACATGAAATTAATATTATATTTCATTTCAGATGGCTAATAAAATGCTCGTATTTTTATCTGTGGTTCCTTGGCATAGATAAATGAGACTTCTAAAGTTGAGTAGTGAAATGGCATTCTTGCATATTGCATATTCCTTATTCCTGCACTATTTTGATTATCTTTTCCTTAGCATTGTTTCTTGTGAGAGTTTAAGGTAATTTCCTTCCAAAGCTATGCTTCTGATAATGGAAATTTCAGGAATAATCAACAAAAAATTTTCCTTTCTGTCTTTTATAGCATGACAAATTCTGTTGTTTGGGACACAGTGCTTCTGGAAAACATTTTCTTCTTGCAGGTGAATAACGTGATGCATTTTTCTAGGCTTTGAAAAACAGAGTGTGAACTGGCTTTGAAGTCTCAGATAAACTGAGTAAGATCCTTGTGGGTCACCTATTTTGTTAATATCTACTAGCATAATCTTCTAATAATTGCATAGTATTTATACTAATTAGTGGCCAAGTTTTGTAAATCTTAGTTGCCATTAACACAATGAGGTATTTCAACTACATGGAAGTGTGGATTAAGTTTGTTTCCTATTTAGTTTTTATCATTTTATAGGTTTTGCATGTATTGGGCTTCCAACACAGTCAAACCAATGTATTTACTATTTGCAAAATGTGTATCAGTTTTCAAATATAGAATAAAAAGTGTTCTTTGCCTTGAGATGCTTACATTTCAACATCTAAACTCAGCAGACAAAAATTAAGATAATATCCTGTCTGAGTATCCAGTCCAGATAACATACAGTTATTTTCTGGTGGATAGTGGTACTGGATTTGTGGCTTCATAGAGGTGAGGGGATTAAACAACTATTGTCTTTTAAATGTGCTGTCAAAGGTGAACTTAAACCACCAATAGAATAGAAACAGAAGACACTGGGTCTTCCCAGTGTTTTCTCAGTAGAACATTATTACTTTCTTCAGAGTAAAGTGCATTGCCACTGTAACTTTGTGCAAGGTGCAGAGGACAAAGCAAGTGCACCCTGCTATATTAACTTTATATAAACTTGAGATGCCTTCTGTTGTCATATAAGGAATCTACTCAGCTGAAGTACATCTGATACACTGTGAATGCACATAGATCTCTTGCTAATATTTTAGGCAAAAAGGGTCTTTGCACCATTGGAGACTGCTTTAATTGTGCAAGTGGCACACTCAGCTTAGGGACCCTGCAAAAATTAATGCTGTGTAGGTGCCCTCAGAGTACCTAGTTTCAGCTAAGGCATAATTCATGGTAGTTTTTGCAAAAGCTTCCGGATGCTGTTTGAAGAAAAGATGAAATAAGAGTAAGGGTCTACAGAAGGACTAATGAAGCCACCAGCTAGAAATAAAGCTACCCACAATGCGGATATCAAAAGCTGAAAGAGATCAGTCTCTCTTTCATTGTCCCAAATTCAGTTCAAATGTGTAATATCTGACCTTTCATATCTGCAAGTCATGTCATGGATTATATTAAAACAGCTAGAAGTACACATGCCATCTTGCTCCAGGAAAAAGTGTAAGATATTTGGCATTTGTAGCAGCCACAGATTTTAAGCAGGATCTTTCTTGAGGTTATGGAGCAGTGTCCTGATTACAGTTTGCAATCTTCAGTAGGATTATTCCTTGCACTGGTTGAATCAAAACCTCAGTTAGTGCTGAGTTGGTGCAACCTTCTGTTGTTGTATAAGAAATCTACTCAGCCTTGCCAGTCTTTAAAGTTCAACAGGAACACAATAAAGGAACAAGAAAATGTGGAGAATGAACTACGTCTGTAGATAATCTAACTAAACCCAAGGCCAGAGTGGTCGTTCCATACAATTAATTTTATATTAAAAAAAAAAATGCAGTTTATGACAAAGACTTCTTTTCAGTCTTGTTATTTTTATGAGAGACACATTATAATCTGGACTTACTATTAAGTTAGATGCATTTGGCTGGAGGTTCACATATATATATATGCCCCATTTTAGTTCTCTGAAAGCACTTTAAGGAAAGAAAAATAGTATTACATAAATCTGTGTCATAGTACTTTTTTTCTTGTGGAAGCTGACACTCAAATAGAGAATTAACTTACTTCCCTGGGTGTTATGGCAAAGTAGAAATTGGATTTCCACATGACACACCTGTTTGTAACCAAAGGCACTGATTTGTCTTTGAAGAGAATTTAGTATGAGTCAATGCTGTTGCTCCACAATTAAATTCTTCTGTTATTTAATATATTTGTGCATCATTTTTTGCCAAAGATGCCAGGATCACTATGAGTTCCAGTAAGAGAAACAGTTCATAACTAGGGCTGCTAAGTAAGAAAAAATTATGAATGACAGGTTGAACTGCAGCTGCTTCGTCAGACTCTTCTCTACATTTTAGTTATTGCACTCCACAAACCTCTTTTCAGTAACAATGATTCTGCACCTGCCTTCTGAAAGGAATGTCAGTGGTGTCAGGCCATGATCTGGTTCCAGAACCCTTAGTGATTTGACATAGATGCAGGCATGCATATTGACTTTTTGCAGGATGAGACTCTGATCTAATGTCATGATGGAAGGACGAAAGAAGGGGGTGCTGGTAGCCAGGCTTTAGATAAAAAGCCTTTCGTGTGAGTTGCCTAATTTCATGAACATACTGTGTGAGTGTCTGTGTGGGAGTCAAAAAGGGTACGTGATGGAAATAGCAGAGTTCATCTAGCAGTCTTTCTGTGACCAATTTCCCTACCCAGAGCAGACAGCCATTTTCTAGCATGTCAAATAAAGACAAGTTTCTTCCAGAATTATATTTGTATGAATATTTTTACTAATTTTGCCTGGGAAGAAGTCTGTATTCAACCCCTTGGGAAGACTTTCGTGCAGATGCTGATGTGGGAGCCCCCAGAGCCAGGCCCTGGCAACTGAATAAGCTGCTTCTTCCAGGTCTTCAGAGAAACAGAAGAGTTGTACTAGTTTGATGCCTCAGCATCCAAGCCCTATGAACTCACTAGAAGACTGTAATTTCAGATTCTTCTCTAGAGATATGAGAACCTAAACAAGCAGCCAGAAAGCTTTTAACGGAAGATGTGAATTCACTCATTTTCTGCCTTTTCAGAACTCTGCAACTGTCTCCTCTGGTCCTAGCTGCTGCATTGATTCAAAATCCTAAATAACGAAAGATTCTTATTGTTGTGGAGGAGGAGTCAGACAGGCACCCAGATGTTAATTCTCTTGCAACTTTCACTGCATTTTTGTTGGTGCTAAATATCCATCCTCCATCAAGGAATTAATGTGATTTATATTTCGCAGAGATAGTAGATTAGCTTTTCAGTTCCAAGGAGTCCATTCTCTTTCTTCAGACCACTCTCTTATTTTCTCTGGTTTTGTGCCAAACTCCTAATACCCAAGGCATCCTCTCTCAGAAAAATGGTTGATTCCCACCCCCTGTATATCCTGCTTCCCTGTATATCCTGTGCATGTTCTATATGGGCAGAATTCTGATGGACAGGGTTGATTTTCAAATATTCTAATATCTCTTTTCTTCTGTGTCAGCAGAATAAAGGCTAGTGAAGCACAGATATTTCTAGACATTTAGCACCTGCTTGCTACCTTCATCCATTCTGTCATGGATTTCTTCTATCAAGGATTCACTGATTAGCCTAAAGAAAACATGTTATATAACATGATCAGAACTTAAAGACTATGTCAGGATTGCAGAGTGTTTTCTTTCTCAGTGGAAGGGACTGACAATTATTTGGAACAGCTCAAGCCTTGGAAGCCTTTTGTGATACATTTAGGAAATGGTGAGATTGTTGGTATGCTGGGGAAATGTGTACACAATGGATACCTTTGATGATCTTTCTACAGAGAGGAGCTTCAGTAGAGATCTTTCATCTTTCCCAGAAGGACACTTTGTCATCTGTCAGAAATAGTGCAGTGAAGAACCAAGCGTATCTATCACTTTTTTTTCCTATCCTGCATCATGTTAAATTTGACTCCTTGAGAATACTGAGGGACCTGAAAAAAATAGATACAGTTCCTCACAGTATCTTTCAAAGGATTTAGTTTTGTTTTGGCTACCCTTATGGCTTCTTGGCACTTCCTAGTATTACTTCATGATGTCTAGAAGGTCAAGGGCAAATAAACCATCCTAAAATAGCAAAATCAACTGAATCTGTAATGACACTGAAGTTGTATCTAAGTCAGTGTATGAGAGTGTCTGTCTGAAGGCAAGAGTATGACTGAAACTCTTAAGGTATACCACTACCCATAGATGTTCTCAGCTATGGCCTAGAGAATCATCAGCTTGTGCTTCGTATATGTTCTAAATTTTTGTTGCAGTTCAGATCTTGATACAAAAAAAGTCCTTGCTTCAGTAGGTGCAAACAGACAATTTTTGCATCTTTACTCTGAATTAAATTGTATTCTTCAGTCCTGCAGCTCTGAAAGACTTCTTGATCCCTCTGCAGCATACCTATGTTTTCTCCATCTGTAGTCTACATGCTCCTTGAGATTTATGTCTAAGCTGCCTGTGAAAGATAACTAAGAGAGGCAGATCATATATCCTAGAGAGCAGTCTGTATCTGTTTATACATACACTGTAAGAAAAGTTTAGGCATCCATAAGAAAGAAAGAAAGAAAAAAAAAAAAGGCTCTGTACCAGTAGCCTAAATTACTTGGGTTTATATTACAACCAAGTGACAGTTTTGTCACAAGAGAAATCTAAACTCTACTACCTCTCAAGTAAATTTTACTCCAAAGTGGTGTTTTCCTGCTCTTTTGAATGGATATGAAACAACAGAACCGTATGAAGCAGGGATAAATGTGGTCTGCTATCTACCCATTCCCTCCTTTCTCTGAATGGATATAATAAAATAAGGAAGCCCCTCTAGCTGATTAATCTGTGCTGTAGTGAATTGTTAGCAGAATAATTTGATGGAAGTGCAGGGATTTTTCTTTTAGGTGAAAGACCATTAGAAAAGACTCAATAGAGCTGCATAAAGCAGAATTTAGTAGAAATTAGTAGGTGCTCATTATCAGAACTGCATGAGAAGAAACCTTGTTAAATGAGAAGTAATTATAAGCACAGACAGGTCATACTGAGCACTAGAAATCCAGGGCTACTTACATATATCTGAGGTTGCAGGCATAGGTTTGTAGAGTCTACAGCTTTCTGTATAAATGCTGAATACACTCATTCTAGGCAAAGTTTAAAGTAGGCCTTTTAAGATGATGGCAGCTTTTTTATAGTTCATGGGTTTGGGTCATTTAGCTGCTGAAAAATTTCTGAAATTCAAGAATGTACCTCTAAAAGAATAATTATGGATTTCTAGCAACAAAGCAAGATCTTTCAGAACAGAAAAACAGTTTCTGGGAACTCTGTGTTTTGAGTCACTATATTATTATCCATAGACTAAATTTAAAGGGTTGTTTACCTTCAGCTGTGGAACAGCCTTGATTGCATATATGCCTGCTTAACTTTTGTTTTTTCTTCAAATTCAGTTCCTCATGCTGAACATTTACATCTCTGTGTTGCACATTCATGGTAAGCATAAAGCAAACTTGACTCTGTACATCCAAGTATGTTGAAAAATATTTTGTGTGTGTAAGGAAGCGCTTCTTTTTACTTCTATTTTGTCTGACAAAAATACTAAGTACAATTTAAATGAAAGGTCAAGATTATTTGCTGTAATCAGAAGGAAATTCTGCAGACACCAGAGCAGTATTTGTAAAGTGAAGCTTTTCTCCCCAAATTATTTATATCTTCATATTATGCCATAAACTAATCCATAACAGGGTGGAGATTGTAAAAATCTGTTCAGTGGGTAATATAGTCTATGTTTGTCCAACAGTGGATTTTTTTCTGTGAAGTATGTAATACTAACTGCTGTTCACTGTGTTACTTTGGCCTTTATAAAATCTCTGACATTCTAGAAAACAGCAAAAAAGGTTGAATCTCCTATAAATATGCACTTTAGGTAGACAAACCTGGAGTCAAGGGGAACTGCTGCTTTCTTTTGCATTCTGGATTTTCAATGGAAAAATCACAGAAAAATTATTTTGAATGCCAATGACACATGGCATTCTTCATCAGCAAAGCTGTTAATCTGTTGTACGCCACTTGGATGTTGTGAATTGATGGAATATCTTCCTAACCTGTGTTTGTTTCCCCTGACCTCTGGGTGATTACATGTGGAGATATGGTTCCAGATGTTATGATGTAGGAAGGAGATACCATCTAACTAAAGCATATCTCCTGGGCCTTCAGATGTGGTAACTACTTTCTTTTCCTTCTCCTCATCTATCTGCACCCTATACTTGGTGCACAAATGGTAATATTTCATTCCCTTTGTAAACTCCTTGGGCAGAGGGACCTATCCTCTTGGGTCATTCTGTAAAGCATCTGTGGAACCACAGTGGCACGTCGATAATTATGATAACACTATAATCAGTCATGAGGGAGTGCTAGTAGACTCTTATGAGTTACAATCAGTCCTGTGTAGTGCAGAACTAGGAATGCTTTTATCTCCTTACTTGGTTTACAGACATCTGTAATAATGGACAGACACCTGCATAAGGGACACAGCAAGGACACATGGTGTCAGTGGTATTAGTTCCCTTTTTAGAGCAAGTGCAAAAGTGGCTAAAAGTATAATTCTAGTTTTTTGAAAATGTCTCCTGGCTTGTTTGCTCATTGCACTCTGTCCACATAAATCAAAGGCAGTTCAACTGCAGAGGAATTAAAGGGAGTAGTAAAGAAGGACAAGGAGCACCAAAATGCTTTTTGGTGAAGTTGTCTCTGCTGCTTGTCACTCAGAACACTACAAAGTAAGTAAATTCAGGCCTATTTAGAAATGTGTTCACAGTTTCAAAAATCAAAATGACAGGTAAAAAACTTCTTGAGTTTCACTCTTTTGCAGCAATCCTTTTGTTACACAAAAGCACTAACAGAGGTCAAATTAGATACTTCGATGTTTTTGTATTGCCATCATTATTCTTTGTAAATCATCAAGGAAATTATTCTGTCTTTTCTCCTCTGTTTCTTGAATTAACAAAAAAAAAAGTAAAAAGAAAAAAAGGCCACTAAAATACCAGTGTTCTGGTAGCATTGCTAACTAGTCCCCTAAGCAAACTGTTCTTTCAGTAATCATAATCTAATTACCACTGGCAATTGGAAAGGTTAGGTTTGGCTTTTGGTTGATTTTTTTCCTTTTTCTTTTTTTTCCTTGGATAGGGAAGAGTATATAGTTGCTGAAAGGTCTTTAGATTTAAAAAGACATTCAACAGTAACAATAGTGTATATGTTTTAAAAAAAACTGCTGGAAAATGTAGAAAAAGAGAAGAGAGGGAATGCAACCACCCTCTGGCAGATGTTCAAGTGCGTGTTGAGACAGAGCAGCAAGTCAGTGAAAGGCAGGAGTTGCCTGTTCAGTGTTGTGACTCTGCAGAAGTCCTGAAGTCACACATGCATCACAGGGCTGTCACAGTGCTGACACAGGCCAGGGGTCATGGTTAAGAGCTGGGTGTTGCTGGAGAAAGCTGAGGAAGCAGAGGTGGCCCCTCTGTGCTCTGTGTGTGGGTCTGTGTACTTCTTTCCCGTCAACGCTGGCCCAGCACAGCCAGAAAAGCAGTTCCTTGGCAGGGCTTAATGGCAGGATGATGTAGTCTGTTGTGACTAGTGCATTCCTTTCAGGTTAAACTAGGGAAATGGCATTGTGTTAAAATTCCAAGTCGCATGAATGTTTTATTGCCACAAGTGCATTCAGGCCTCAAGGGGAGTGTGTGTGGTGGGGAAAGGAGGAGGGAGGGTGACTTAGTGACTTGAGAACTATCAGAAGAGCACTTCCCCTGGAAAATTTTACCCAGCAGCACAAAGCTTACAGGCTGCAATAGTCACTTAGACAGGTTTCGCTTTTCCTAAGCCATGGCTGTTTAAAATCTCTCAGTCCAGACAATTAGCAGCTGAAGAAAATGTGACAAGACACACGCAAAGAGCTTGGGAGGTAGAGGGAAAGGAATGCACTAGGAGGGAGCTGGGTTGCCTTCTGTAAACTGCCAGACCTCTCCCCCGTCCCCCTCCTGTTCTGCTGCCCCAGCCCATGGACTGGGACAAGGGGGGGAGGTTTTTTCCCCTCCTTGTGTACTGATGGCCAGGAATGATCTGTTAACTGTACACCCCTCACTGGGAGGCCAAAGCAGCTCATGGTACTGTATGTTACCATTACTACTCCCTCATTCCCTTTTACATTTTTTAAACATCTCTTTGTATTAATGGTTGACATGACTCAGGAGGATTTAATTTTAGACTGCAAAAGGCTAAGTAACAAAACACAGCAATACTGCATATTTGTGAAATTTTATTTCTTTAAGGGAATAAGCTTATCCTTCCAACTGGCGTTAGTTGTAGTAATAACTTTTAAGCAAAGTTTAAACAGGACTGTGTAGTAGAGCAAGAATAGGCAACTTGGAACAATAGTCCTGCAGATACAGTCCTTGGAAAGAAAATTTATTTTGAGTCATACTAGATTTTTTCAGTGTCTGTGTTTTCATATGGTCTCAGGCTATTCAAGTCATGTGCCGTGTGTGTTTTTTAGTTGATTTTTTAAAAAAATTACTGTGAAGTCTTCAGTTCAAAGCTCTTTGTGGTGTAAAATTATAATAAATCTGATACTATAATTGGTTTTATGTACAAATTACTGGTGATTAGTGTGAAAGTATTTTGTGTGGCTATGTATATGGAAGTGTAGTTGGGACCACTGTGACATTTGTGGATTACCTTGATTCTAAAAATCAAACATTTTTGCAAAATTTAGACACCTGTGTTTGGACAATTTTGTCACGGAATTTGTGCACAGACAACATGTACAGACGTAAGCCAACTCACTTAGGCTTTTTGCATGTACTCTCGGGAAATTGCTGAAGTCAGAGAAGCAGCAAGGATTTAAATGAAGACTTAACGGGTCTCTCATGTGACAAAATGCCCTAGATATTTATATATATTTATCTAAACATATCAGGGTGCAAAAATGTTGCTAAAGTGACACAAGTGATCTGACAGGTTTTAGTTTTGCAAGTAAGAAATGGTCACAAAGGTCACAGAGAAGATTTAGTGTCTTGCAGTCATTTGCAATAACTATATCACTTTGAAAAAATGGTCTTAAGTTTATCCTTGCTCATTTAGCATTTTTACTGTTGGATGGTTTCCCTTCTTGTAAGGGTTCATTCAGCCCATGTATTATATGGATATATACTTGATTTCTGAATGATATACTATTAGTGATATCAAACTTTATATGCAAGAGTAAATAAAAACTAATGATGCTTAATATTGAAAGGTTAGCATGGAAAGCAGTGAAAGTAAGCCTACAGCACTTAAAGTAGGAAAAAAAAATGAATAAAAAGAAGAGGAACTTCTTCCATCTTATATAAATATGTACGTAGCCTCTTTGTACATGTATGAGTATGTTTACATATATAATTTTTTACTGATGAGCTGATGTACAATTAACTCTTCCTGAATTTTGAAGTTCAAATTTAGTGTAGTACATCTAAGCAGCAAAGAAAAATATGAGACTTGTTTGAAATGTTTTACATTATGGAGCAGATGCACACACTGTAATTTCTCATTTTTCCATGTATCTGCCAGAAAAATCCAGTTGTACTGGACATTTTTCCTTTAAATAATGTATTACTAGGAAAGAAAAGAAATCCCCAAACAACCTATAATAAACCATATCCTGTGTTATCTGTTGCAAAAGAGCTGTTAGGACATCTATATTTGGCTTGATGCTTAATTCTTTTGCTTGCATAAAATGAGATAGTTTTGTCAGTTAAAGATGTTAATCTGATTAGTTCCTATTTATGAAGGTTTAGTGGTGGTGTTTTTAAACAGTTAAATTGAGAAGGCTTATGAAGGGTTATAAACTCAACAAGCAGTCAGCCATATAGGAAAATAATGATTTATAGACAGAATAATTACTTCAAATTTCAAAAATCTGCATTAACACATTTCATAAATTCTGAACAATATGCATTTTAAATATGATAGAAGTTTTGAACTATATTCAGTAAAAACTCACTAAGAGTTTGGACATGGTGGCCTGCAAATGAAAATCTTAAAATTACTCTTATTAAAGATATGTGATCAGTGATCTATGATCATATAATGTATGTAAATATATTTATGCTACTATTTGAAACTGTTAAAAGTAATTTCCCAAGTCAATTGCAGTAAATTGTAACACATTTCTAAAAACTGTGATGAAGAAAATTTTGGAAATTCCCTGCAATCAGATTTCTTATATCATTCTGAAAAGAGGTAATTTGACAGAAGTCTGATGTCAAAATAAAATAAAGTTCTTTCATTATTTTTAAAACAGAAGATACATTTTCTCTGTATGCATACAATGTGAAAGTACAACAAATTTTCTACTCAAATCAGAGCTAGCATTACATTCTTTTTACAGTCTCTTGTCTCAAGGTGAGTGCTATATTATGAAGAGAACAATGTGCAATACACAATGGTTGGGAATTTCAGAGAATGCTAATCTTTCATCGTTAAACTTTTTTTTGGATTTCACGTAACAGTGATACTGATGTAAAAATGAAGTAATTAAGAATAATACATTTAACATGAATATTTTTGCCTTTTAGTACTTTGAAATACAGTAAGTTCAGACTTCTATACTTTGGCTTGCAAATATAAAGTAGAAATTAAACCTGTATTTTACACTGATGCTTCCAGTAGTTGGGTCTTCATGCCCCTGCCACTTTATCCCCCAACAACAACAACAACAACAAACCACTTACAAAAAAACCCCAAACCAAACCAAACCCAAACCTAACCAAAACAAAAACAAAAACAAAAACAAAAACACCCCAACCAACCAACCAAAAACCACAAAAAGCCACAAACAAACAAACAAACAAACAAACAAAACAAAAACTCCAAGAAACAAACAAACAAAACCAAACCCAAATTGAAAAAATAAAAAGGAAAGATAATTTGAGGAACATACATGTATATACACACAGATCTAGTATATATCTATATACACATGTCTATATACACATCTGTAAGGTCTGTATATCTATGTAAATACTCATTTAATTATGCTACTATAAGCTCAAATGTAGACTTGCTTAGACCAGTTTAAATTTTGCTATGACTACATTGAACTAAACCAGTAATTCAATGAAAAATGACTCAGAATATAATCTGGTCCTGTAAGTCTGCTGAGCCACACAAATTAAGTCCATCTATTTAGCACAATAAATGTGAAGTTAAACATGTAAGCAATGCCCCTCTGTCACTGAACTTTAATTGCCCACCTTTTACCTCAGGTTTACAGTGGGTAATAAATGCACATGTGTTTTTTGGTATCATTGTTAAGATGAGATGCAACAATTTTTTAAACTATGATAATGTGTATGAACTCAAAACTAGATTTATATTAACGTGAATAGATCTTATCTAAATATGTCTACATTGTGGTTTTGAACTACTGGAATGATCCATTTTCAGATGAATTCATGTATTTTGGCGCAACCTTCATAATAAAGACAGACCTTGAAAGGTGGTAACTTATATTATCCTAATACTAACTTATAATCATTAAAAAGGTTCCTATTTCTAATAATAAAACAGCTTTAATTGTCTTATTGAGCATTTTCTCTTAAAAGGTCTTGAGATATCATTTAAGGATGTGTTTTTTTGTCTATCATGTTTGTGGTGTGCATGCCATGTCAAGACAAGTTCATCAAAAGAAAAAAGGTCTTGAAGGCACAAAACTGAATATTATCAGTTGTACAGTCAGTCCTTTATGCAGGACTTTAAGTCCAGTTTTGATATACCATGCTCTCACATGACAGTCAGAACTAACTGAATTTTTTAAAAAAATTAAAAATTAGTGTCTTCTTACGAGGTTCTTTTATATTCTTTATTATATATTATTTTACATGTTGATTAAAATATTCCCAGCTGTTTTGGAATGTCAAAGAACTGCAATATTTTTTCCCATATAGCTCAACCCCCCAACAATCTATAGCTTTAAACACTGTTATATAAATAATTCTTGTTAACAGGTCCTTTCGAGGCCAGATTTGAAAAAACGTTATTTGGATATTTGGGCTATGAATAAGCAAAGCATTAAGGCATAAAGTGATGTTTCATGTTTATACTTACATACTTGGCTTATATATGTAGTCTGAATTAGGAAAGAAAATGAGAAGTAGACAAAGCAATATATACCTGTATCTACATGAAAAGTTTGACAGAAAGGTACATAAATGATTTGTTGTTTCTTGTTGACTTTGCAACACTATTGTTAGTTTGTTAGCTTCATTAACTAAAAGAATTTACCACATGGCCGTGGCTGCAAAATCAGTGGAAAATCAGACAGTTGCAAGGCCCATAAATAAAACATAAACTGGAACAAGCACATATGCTTTAATTTCTTTTAACTCTACTTGTTCTTAATTCATTCAGAAAAAAAAATAAAATTGCTTGTGGGTATCAGGTATTTAGAGTATTGTGAAGATAAAATTCCTGCAGTGGTTTTTGAAAATTTCTTATTCTTGCCTTATAGAGTTGTTTCCAAAATTGCCTTAGAATGTAGAGCATTTGATTATTTAGTTATTTTTGGCCTGCTTCTAGCTGTTTTCTTGTATTTTTAGGTAAACACATAACCTCAACCAAATAAAGGATTTTTACATCCCTATGGAGAACATTGTGGGCCCATGGGCAGATCTAGTGGTATCCTTTGATGCAGGGAGTATGTTTTCTGCAGATTGGTCCTCTAGACTTGGATATGAAGTGGAAGACAGAAATACACACCTCTGCATCTTCTGAATGTGGACTAAGCTTGAAGTTCCTTGGCACTACAGCTGACAAACTATTAAGGCCTCTTTCAGACACTACCTTTTTACCTGCACAAATCCTGACCCCCCCACACACTCCTGTTTTATTAAAAAGCCTGTAAAAACATGTTTAAAACAAATAAATAGGGTTCTCCAGGGAGTAGTCTGTCTTTAACAAAGAGACAGAAGCAAACAAACAGGTTACTCATTCCTTACAGGGAAATTGAAGAAGGCTAATAAAATGCATAGAAATAAATTCATGTAGTTCTTGTTTTGATTTGCACATGAGATGATTTTTCACAGCAGAAATGTTGCATAAACGCTGCCACTTGATTAGTGTTATCTGTGGTGGGATGAGCAGGGATAAGGAAAATAAAACATGTGCCAAGTTGCACTGATTTACAGAGTAATGCATACTCCTCCCTTTTACATGTCTAGTGTTAATCTAAAGGAATAAAATGCATGTTTGAAAGACCTAGGGTATTAATATTTAGCTTATTTATTTTGATAATCTCTCTGAAAAACAGAAGATGCTTGCCTCAGTCTGACATTGAGTTGGTTGACTGGCACAGATAGGGGAGCAACCACATAATGCTATCACAAGTGTAAAATACTAGCCACTTTCAGTTCCAGTACTTTTATTTGGAAACAATCAATCTTCAAGGATTTTAATTAAAAAGAGCTATGTGTAGAGCTTAGAATGACAGAAACATAGGAAAAATAGAAATATGGAAAAAAAAAGGAAGATAAATCCAATCTAATATATATTGTGAAGATTCTACACAATGCTCAAAAGGAAAAAAAAAAGCCACTGGATGTACTGTTGGAGAATTTTACTGAACTTCTGTTCCATCCAATAATATATAATCTCCTCAGTGTGTCCAGGTGTCCCATTAAATTTTGACCATGAATATGATGAAAATTTTAGAAAGAGTCAATTGCAAAATGAAAGTAAAATACTTCTCTTTTTAGGCCTTGAAAAATTTGTATAATGGAGAAGGAAGAGTTTTTATATAAATGGCCATATTCAGTAATCAAGATGTGTATTGGCACTGTTCTTATTGCTCATAGAGCAAATCATGTTCACTTTCTTTTCTTCCTCCATTATCCACAACCAAATTCATTCTTCATGTTGTAAACTACCTTAATTTATTGATCTTGCGCTAAAGATTGTATTTTCATATTCTGTCACTTATTGTTTTATTTTATATTACGATTTTATGATATGCTGGCCATTTCTTAAAAAGCTGCACTAGGAAGGAAGTTGCATAATCATCTGTTGAATTTTCTTCCAAAGTATGCTCTTAATTGTTAGCAACATTTTGCAGCATTTTATATGAAAATAACATGTAAAATATTTGCATATTTTGAACCAGCTGGAAGCATGGCCTTTAATAATATATTTGTGACAACGGTGTCTCTTGAATCAAGGATTCTTTTTTTTTTTTTTTTGTCTCCATGCTTTGTCTTATGGGATTTTTCTCTTCCTTCAGGCAGCAACTTCTGTTGCAATGTTCTGGTAGTGATGAGAACATTGTATACTGTATTCAGTGGCTCTCCATCTCAGTTATTAGTATGTTGGTATGCAAAGTGTCATTACACTATTGGTGAAATGGTATTCCTGCCAAAGTCCTTAAGCCTTACCAATAGTTGTACCTGAGTTCCTTAGTCTACACAGGTGTCTTCTCTGACTGTGTGTCATAAATGTCAAAACTAAGTAAAGTAAGTGCTGCAAGTGCCTTCTGCTTCAGAAATCCTCTTCTTGAATTTTTTTTTTTTTTTTTTTTTTTTTTTTTTTTTTTTTTTTTTTTGTACTCATAGGAGTGTATGGACCGTCTGGTGATTTATCCTTTGCTCTGTGTTTCTGAAGGCATGCATGTTTGTCAGGGGTTCTGTTGGTACTGATGAGCTACAGCAAAATCTTTCAATGAGGAAAGAATCTCACAAGCATCAACATGCAGTTCAGCATGGTTTGGGTAAAGAATAAAAATTGTTAGACGAAAAGGACAGAAATTGCCTTTATGAAATAGGGAAAAGAAGACTGTATTTCCATCTTTTAGTGTACTTGCATCTGGTCTCAGTATCCAGACTGCTGGTGCCATCTCTGGGACTGAAGGATGTGCAGTGCTTCCATGGGAGTTTCAGGGTTGCCTTCTGGCAGCCCTGAAGTCCCTTTGAACTATAGAAAAATTTCCACAGTGTCAGTCATATTCCCACATTGGTGACATGTCTTTGATCTGTCCTCTGCCTGTTCCAGATTTTCCCTATGACCTGTTAAAATTCCATAAATCTTAACCTTTCCTTGACGGTCACTGGCACCGGCCTGAAAAAGCATTGAGTCTCATTGTTATTTACAAGAAACATCTGGCTTTGGGCGTTTTCCATTAGGTGCACCAGTCATTGAAGTGTCTTTCACTTCTACCTCTTGTCACTTCTTCTCTCCCTTTGGCCTGTCTTTTCAACTCCTGGTCAGAACAGCGTCATTCCTATTTTATTCCCTGTTCTTATTGCTCCTGGACAGCCTTAGTATGGAAAGGTGGTGTGTACATATGTGTTCATATCAGTGTGAGGAGGGGAGGAGTGAAGAATTTAGCAGATATTTCTCTCATAGCTCAAAATAAGTATTACCTGAAGCACCTTTATTTTACATAAAAGGCCCTGCCTGCTTCCCTCTCCCCTTATTTCCTGTGGGGGTGGGAGGGATAAATGTCAGGAGGGATAGATGGGGAAAAAAGCCTTTATGCTTGTTGTATCTTTTGTTTCTGCTGCAGATACACAAGGCAAGTTGTAAATATCTCCTTCACATAGAGTTGTTATTCCTTTGAGAGGGATTCTACGCAGTAGCTGTGCTCTCAGCACTGCTATGCCCCAAGGATCAGAGAGGGACACTTTAAAGACCTTTTCATTCATTTCTGTGTTTTTGACAGAAAGAAATTTAGCTTTTTATCAAACAAATGTCATCCAATCATTAAAGCTTGAACATTATTTCAAAATTTTTAGTAGCAGTCAGCACAATATCAAACAATGTCAAACTGTGAATTTGCATGACACTCAGAAACCAAAGCGGCTGAATCCTCATACACTGCCTGCCATGTACAACATAGCACACAAATAAAAAGAACCAAAGAAAAAAAGACAGCTCAGGTAAAAAATTTATCAGAGTAATAATGGGGTTTTATTTCATTTATTCACCCATCAGTCAAATAAGGTTCAGAGACCTGGATAATATTAGAATTCATGAAGTGAAAGACACTAAATGCTTGGCTAATTATACTTGTTCTCAACCTGGTTTTAATATTTTTACCACTTGAGAATATAGATTACAAAGCAGATTGTAGTGTATATTTCTGTATTACATTTATTGGAGAATAGTTTTTTCATTCCTAGGAGATCAACTTTATCTGACAGCTTTTCTGTGTGACTTTAAATGTGTTAAGGGAGCTTCTGTGTGTACAGGTATCTATTTGCTAACATTCAGAGTAATAACCTTCTTGTCTTCCTTGTTATTGAAATATGATGTTGGTTGTATATTAAAATTTTAAGGTTTAAAATAAAAGTACTCAACTTTTAATATATTTAACACTGATGCAAAACTTTTCATCTGCTACGCTGGAATTTGGCAGATACCAAGCACCTTTCTGGAAAAATTAAAGTCTAGTTTGAACCCTGATAGAATGGATCAGTGGACATAATAATTCAGAGTGGAGGGAGTCCATGGAGTCTGGAGAGCTAAGGTGAAAAACAAATTCTAAAATTACTTTGTGTTCTTATTTTTCGTATTGCTGTTCATATTGATTTGAAGAGTTACACTGATGATCATAAGTAGAAAAGCAAGATCTAAAGAAAAAGAAGTAGCTTCCAGAGTTATTAATTTTTGATGGTCTATAAAGCACTTGCTGCTGGCTTACAGAGATCTGACTAGTTCTGTGGTGTTGGTTTTCTTCTACAATTTCTGCTGCTGCATTGAATGTACATTTTCCTGTTTCTAATCTTCCAAGTATACAACCACCACAAGGTGTTAAGTAACTCTGGGTGGGAGGGGTCCCACATGACCATGAATGGGAGGAAAAGTTATCCCAGAAAGCATTTGTCTCTTAAGATGTTGTCCAAGCTCTTAAGTAGCAGCAGAATCCTTGAAGCATAAGAGAAAGAAAAGCTGGACTATAAAATCAGGTAGGGTACTCAGGTTATGGAAGAACAGAAAGATGCAGAAATGGAAAATAAAAAGTCACTGAGGTTGAACTGGCCACACTGAAGAGAAAAGAAAAAGCTGAGACTTGAAGAAATCTGATTTTATAGCTTGGAAAAGGTAATGAAGAAACTTCTGCATACACGGAACAGTGAAAGTGGAAAGATATAAAGACAAATAAAATGAATCAGGGCTAAGACCATGCTGTTTGTTATCTGTATTGTATTAAAATATATTGTCAAAATGAATCATTACTGTACATTCACATCCCTGGAAATTTTGATTTCTGCCTCCATGAAGTAATTTGAAAACTAGAATGGTAATTTCAAACTAGATACCCATCAAAATCAGAAACTGAGAACAATGATACAATAATAATCTGCTTTCTGGAGAAAGTAACTTGTTTGGGGTTCAGTGTTTTGGTCCTTTTGGGGTCAGAATGCATTGGGCTACACTGTGGGCATGATGGTAACTAAGATGACCTGAGTTTTAAGACACAGACGTAAACCTCTGTCATATCAGAGATTGAACTGACCATGGGATGAGAAGGTACAGGAGCTAATCATCATGCTAAAACCCACAATAGTCTTGTTCTGAGGAAAACACAACTTATGACTCTGAGGCTGTGAGAATTGACTAGGCAAGAAAAATACCAACATCATACAAAAGTCTCTTGCTCATTTAGGAAAAGAAATAAAACAACTCAACCCTAAATTTGCTTTTACAATTAATGGTGGATCTAATATCTTTTGGAGGTCTTGGAAAAGATACTTTTTTTAACAATCTATGAGGAAATTTTAAATTTCTCAAATGTTTCATTTCAAGCAGGAAATTTTGTATGTGCAGTAGTTTTCTGGAAAACAAATACATTTTCTAGATTAAAGAGGTCAGTTTTAGGTGCTACATTGCACCTAATGGTGCACTACCATGCATGTTTCAAAAATGTTTCAAACCTGTGATTCCATCCTGTGATATGCTCTTGGATTTCAATTGCTAGACTGCCCAAAATGGAAGGGTTTTCATGTGAAGGATGGATTCTCTATCCTTTTAGATGAGTTCTGAAATAATTTTTTTTAAGAGCTGTGAAACAGAATAAATGCTTGAGAGGGCAGGTGTTTAACACCATTTATACAGTATAACATTCCTTCCATAACAAAGGAAGCTGACTTCTAAGGCTGGAATATGGCAACATTATATCAAGTCACTACTACTTTTTAGTCCTTCTGAGGTTAAGAGTTCAATGTAAACTAATGGTTTATATAGAGAAAGCATAAACATTCAGATAGGACCCAGTACTATGTTTTAGCCTTCTTATCAAATTGCATTTCTTCCTTCATTTCATTGTGATAGCTCTGGAATTTCTTTATGTCCTTGCCATCTCTGTGTAGTTTACTGTCCATGTCTCTGCCATATAAAATCTCCAAAGATGTTTCTGACATGTTATCCTTGTGTAGGTGCCTTAGTAATAGGCTTTCAAACTTGAGGAAGTGCTCAAAATTATCACTACACTGCAATATCTTCAGGCAACTTCCTTCTGCACTTCTGAGAGTGCAGACAGAAGTTGCCTGAAGATATTCTCCCTTCAGTTTCACAGTGTAAACTGTCTTCTGGTATTTTTCTTCCAGATTTTAAATTTTTTCAACATGACAGGTGTCTTGCATGACAGTGCAAAAAAATGACAGTAAGAAAAGTTATCTCGCCTTCAATTTTTGTTTGTTTTGTTTTCTTTTTCTTTTAAAAATATGTACCATTTCAACTAAATTTGGCTCCAGCTTTGTTTTCCAAAGTAAGGACTTCCCAATCTGTCTCTTTTATTTTCATTTTCTTCTTCCAGGTGGGACTGAGATTATGTTCAGATCGTCACTTTTTTTATCTTTTGACGTCTCCTCAATAATCCTGCTGCTAAGGACAGCAGATTTTTCTACCTTGTCATAGATTCGATTCTAAATCTCTTAAAAATCCTAAACTTCGCATTTTTTTGATTCTTGAGAAAGTTTCTGTGTAAATATTATCCTGTGAAGGCATAATTTAAATTTAAAATTATTTCAACTCTTACCAAAAAAAAGGCATATATGTGTAGTAATAGCCAATGCTAGAAAGATTTATTTGTAGGAAAAGGTTTTAAACTATTAATGATGATTTAAAAAGAGTGTTTTATTGAAGGGTAGTTAGTATACCTAGCAGTACGTGAAAGAGCAGTAGTAGATGGCCCTCTCTTGTAAACATTCATTACCATGTTCAGAGTGGTCCAGTTGTGAAACACTGTCCTTAGGTGACTGTATCTCTGAGCTTCGCCATTGACATTTTATGGTAAGACAGACAACTTTTTTCTAAGTGACTTAAAGTCTTTGTGCTTTACATAATAAAATAGTTGTTTTAAAGGATGAGTGGATTGCCATGAGAGGAGCTGCACAGGTTTGAAAAAAGACATGGAGGACAAGAGGTGGCTAAATAGGCAAGGGAGGAGGAAAGCTATTGGCTGCAGGGAGTAGAATGAAAAGAATATGAGGGGAAAGAGATACATAGCCAGAGGCAGAGTTGTTCAGAGCCTTGAAGTTTAGGATGAAGAGCCTGGACTTGAATCAGTTTCCTTCACCTTACACATCAAAGAAGGGAGTGACATGATCCAGGCAATAGGTGAGAAAGCTCTTATATTACAAGTTTCATGCTACATTAATAGGAAGCATGGTTATGAACTGAAGCATTTAAGAGGAAAAAGAAAAAGTATGAACAAAATGGTCTACAGGTCAGAAATATTAATTTGACAATCAAACTGTAGTTTAGTTAGCAGCCATCTTTTGTTTAGCACTGCTTTTTTGGCAAAAGCATACCTGCATAGGTTGATCCAGAGTGTACAGTGGAGAAACAGATCCACATGACATTAATTTTATGAGGTGAAAAAGCATGCCATGCACTGGCTTTGAGAACATGGTGTGTTTCCTGTGTATGAGTTTTATGCTCAGAACCAGAAAGAGTAAATCATTGAAAAATGGACACAGTCTTCAGTTTTGTTTTAGCAGCCACTGACTTTTAGCATGTCACTAGATATTTTTTTTCTTTGTTTGAAAGCAGCTTGACTAGTGCAAGGTGTTCTGATTTGTCTTTGTAGTAGTGTGCCTTGTAGTGGACTGATTCAAAATAGCTAACACCCCAAAAATCAGTCCAACTGCAAGTTTACAAAGCTCTGTGTGGGCTGCTTTTCTCTAGAGCAAAATAAAGTAACATTTTCTGCCATTGAAAGGCAGAACTCTTTGCTTCAGAGTCATTCAATATGTTTTCTTTGCCCAAGTTAATTTCTGTCTTAGCTCTACTATCCCTGCAACTTGCAGTGTAAAGAACTCCAACAATAACTTCAAAATGTGAGTCAAGATGATAATAAGAAAAGTACTGCTTGAGACACATATAGTTTGAATTTTGGCAAAACCTGTATGTTTCATTATGTCATTCAATGGAGAGGACTTGCACAGGACATTTGGAAGGATGTCTCAAGCAGAATCAGAGCTGGTATCTTTGAGTGGGTCAGAAGGGAGAGCAGTAGGTTAGAACTTGTTTTCCCAGAGTCTGTGTTGGTGTTGCCTAGTGAACATTGTGAGCTGGGTCAGCAATTGTTGGAAGCTGACATTGTTTCCACTAAAAATAACAGGACTTTTCCAGCACTGAAAAAGATATGAATGTTTCCCTTGATCCAAATTCATCATATTTTAAAGGCTAGGTTTTGTCCAGTCCTCTCTTTACCCTGTTTGATACTTTTATGAAGAAAAAAACCAACATGAAAAAAGCAAGGAAAAAACCAAACACCACATCAACTAATGGGCATGTATTCAGTTAACTGGAGGATATTTGATTTTGTGAACCTCCTCAGATAAGAGAATACCTTCTCTCTGTTGTCAAGCAGTGATCAAGAAAGAGTTTGTTCGTAACGGACCTGAGACTTTCCATAGAGAGGCCATGTTTACTAAAATATGTTTGTGTGGGTGTACTTAAAGAGTGTGCTCCAGGCCTTATTTGTTTTCCTTAGTAGCTAAGGAGAGCTTGGAGATGATGCCATGATAGCTAGTGGTGTTTCTTCCTACTTAGAATACTACATAGGACAGCAGAGAGCAGAGTGCAGGGTAAGCACCATAGAATTATTCAATGGTTTGGGCTGGACAGGATCTTAAAGATCATCTAGTTCCAATCCCCCTGCCATTGGATCACACACATTTCACTAGGCTAGGTTGCTCAGAGGACCATCAAACCTGTCCTTGAACACTTCCAGGGATGAGACATCCATCCCTTCTTTCGGAAACCTGTTCCAGTGCCTCACCACCCTCACAGTAAAAAATTTTGAAAGTGTATGTAGATCTTCATTATCTTAGTATGTTCATATATAATGTTCTATTAGTGTATGAAAGCAAACATAATCCTGAGTCCAAGCAGAATGGCAGACTTGCAACAGTCATTTAAGTTTACTTGCAGCTTAAATAGCAGCTTCCCTGCTGTCTTTACAGGATGTATCTGGTAGAACTATTGTTTGTTAATGTTTAGACAGTGTTTTGAAGGTGGAACACTTTTATTAAGTGTAGAATACTGTCACTGTTACTTATGTCTTACTGTTACGTGTGGCTTTATGTACATCTAGTCAGGGAGATCTAGCAGTAAAAAATAATTATTCTATTTGTAGTTTCATACAATCCTGATAGAGAACTTTTCAGTGTAATCTATTATTTCTAATGCTTTATTCCCATTTGCTCTGAAATTTTCAGAATTTTCTCTAATAGAAAACACGTTTTTTCTCCATCCTGGGTTCTGTATGGTGTAACACTTTTGCTCAATCACCCCACCATTTCATTGCTACTAACACAATTGTTAGTATATGGCTGGGGTATACTGCAAACTTGATCTGTAGAATGATCTGAGGTGAAATCACCTTCTTTGATGTTTTGGGAAACTATTTTCAGGGCTAACTCATCCCTGGAATTATCTTTTGTCATATTTTGTGATATTGAAGTATTAGAACAAAGTTAAACCTGTTTTTGAAGCTTCCTATATTACCAGGAATAATGATTCATGTAAATTTACACTCTGAGGCCTGTATTTGCAATTGTAGTGAGAGTGAGATGATAGCTCAAAGCATAAATGGGATGGGTACAACCACCATCTGATATATAGCTAATTGGTGGAGGAATACTGAATGAAGGCTAAATCAGAATCAGCAGAATTGTTTATACACACATAGAATGTGAAAGAGAGGAGAGAAAAAAAAAAAAAAAAAAAAAAAAAAAGAAGAAGAAAATAGAACCTCTGTGCTCCATTGCTTAGTAAACTGTTTGTTTTCCTACACATACCCACCACATTTTCTTTTCTGGTGCCTTGCTGAACTTGCTTATGCCAGTGAGACTTAATGATATGATCTTACTGATATGCTGATACTGTTGGGCTACCCAAAAGCATCCCCATCTCTCTGCCCCTCTTTTCTCACTGACTCCAAGTCTGAAACCTTAAACTCCATTGCATTGTAGAGGGTATCAAGGAGATCACAAGTCAGCTTTAAAGGATGCAATTTACCAATTTGTGCAACACTGCACACAAAGACATGTATCTGTATGTGTGCAGATGAAAATAGATATCTGTCTATCTGTCTGTTTGTCTGCCTATATCTTTATAGCCATATGTTTGGTTTTTTTCTTTTTCCAGTGAAATACTGAGCATCTTGCTGATGTGTAGAACTCCTATGATTAAACTAAAAAGAGTTGCTTGTATTTCATGGGCACAGAAAATATCACCATTGCTATGTCTTGATCTAAATATCAAGGCAACATTTTTCTTCCAGTTTGTATGTAGCATCTTTCAGATGTTTGAGGTCCTTCCTTGTGTGAGTGGAGTTCTTTTCCCAGGCATATTGAAGTACAAGTGCAAATTTCCATAAAATTTAAATAAGGTACTTCCTGCAATAATGAATAATTGTGGCTGCTCTCTGGTTTGCATTGTAATTAACCATGATCAGACTTGTTAGGGAGAAGTATTGCTGCTGTTATAATTTGGCAGGCTACTGTTATTTTGCCAGCTTAAACAAACTGCAGCTTTTACTTGCAGAATCACAGAGACAAGATATGCTTTTGCTGCAGCTGTTTCTCCTTAAAAGCAGAGGAATAAACTGATAGCTAGGTATGAAAAGCCACCAGTGGTAGCAGTAGCTGTTCAATTTTTGTTGTTTGTAGTAATGACACTTTCCCTAGGAGTAATATTGTATGATGTGTATGATGGTATGATAGTTGTGAGTTAGCTAAATCTGGTGGTGTGTCTCAGAAAAGAGAAAGTGTCTCTTTTATGTTCTATTTAGCAGATATTTCTGTAGGGTAAATCTCTATGTAAAAAAAAAAAAATAAATAAGGGGGCAGGGGAAGAGAAGGGAAGAGAAAGGGAAAGGAGGAAACACAAACAAAATCAAACCCAGAACTATAGAAGAAGCATAAAAATAGCCCCAAATAAAAATACTTTAAAAAAAAAAAAAAAAAAAAAAAAAAAAAAAAAAAAAAAAAAAAAAAGAAACAGCAAGTGACCATGTGCTCAAATACAGTTGCTGCTTTCACTAGAATGGTCTCAGTGGACTCAGTAGCACTGTATCTGGACACTTGGTCAGCCTCTGTTTCTTTCTCTTGCTGTGTTAAGGACTGCTCAAAACATTACTGTCTAGTTACTGCAGTGTCTTTCATTTAGGTTCTGTTTATTGACTAAACCACAAGGATTCCTGCCCAAAGTACCAGGCAGCCTACGCTTGAATGATTTTGATTTTCTAACATCAGCCCTGGGGTTTATTTGAAAAATGTACATACACTGCAGCTTTAACAAGTCAAGTGACTGCATGATTTTGACCATGGATTAAAGTATATCTGAAGATCATTAAATTTAAAAAAAAAAAAAAAAGGTGGTGCAGGGAAATAAATGTAGTAGTCATTGTACTAGTACTGTGCATGTGTGACACATGTTTTTTGTCTTTTCATCTTCTACAAGAGCCAGAAAGTTTCCTGCCGTTCTCTTTCCAGCTATTGACAAATGATTGCCAGATGTGAGATCTTTGCTGTGCTCTTTCCCCTTCACAAACCTGCAGTGATGGGATATTCAATTCTCCCTTGCCCATTTAATCTCTTTTCCACATCTGCCAAAGACACACAGGCTATACATCCCTACATGAGAGTTTAAAGTTTATTCAGCTCCTCCATTCCCCCCAGTAAAACATTTAGAGACAACAGAATGAAGTCCACGTGACTCTCCATAAATCTCAGTGCATTTCAGAGTAAGTTTTATTATTATTATTATTATTTATACATGTCTAGGCAAGTTTGTTTTATTTTTTGGCCTGTATTTCACGTATAAACTTATACAAAACATATATATATATATATATATATATATGCACATGTGTGTATGGAAAAGGTAATGTCAGTTTGAGATTCCTCAAGAGTTCCTGTCATTGTCACATTACATGACTCTCTCCTCCTTCTGAAGCTGAAGCTAAAACATAACATTTTACAGGATTGTCTGACAAAGTTATCAAAATGAGCAACTGAAAGAAACTCAGTGATGATATCTGTGCTGTGAAAGGTTTTAAAACACTTTAAAAAACATAGATGGAAAAAAAGTGCCTCTGTTACAGACTGTAGATGTACTTCTCCCTTTCTCCAGTTTTACTACTGGATATCTAGAAAATTTTGAGGTGACTTTCCTTCAAAGTAACTTTTTGTAATCTAAGGGATGAACTAATTTTTTATCTTAGCAGAAAAAACTCTGGAGTGACCACACACATAATCAGACTCGTGTGCAAAACTTTTCTGGCACTGCTATCTAGAGTTTGTATTGATGGGGGTTATTTTTCCCTTCCAAGTCTGCTTTTACATATGTCTAGTGAAAGGGAAAAAAAAAGAAAAAACCCGAAACAAGCATGACCCCTCCAAAAAAACCAAACAAACAAAGGAATAAAAATGGAGAAAGAGACAGAGGGACAGACTTTCCAGCTCCTGACCTTCCTATCAGGTGGGCTGGCACAGGTGGCCTTTTTGTTTTAAGACTACACTTTTGGCAAACTGAGCAGATCTTCAGTCCTGATAAAGATCAGCAATTTCTTTTTAATTAGAAAAAAGTCAGTAGAATGTCTGCCATATGTGCTCAAAATAGTGGATGGAATTTCAGGAACAGATCACACTTGGGCTTTAATCTAAAAAATGCAAGACACTTGCTGTTTTTTGATTCCAATGTTGTAGTTGTACAGTTGTTACCATTTCTGCCTCTGCCATTTAAGAAATGAAGGCATATCCTCATCTTTAGCATGTCCAGACTCACTATTTCACTTCTCCCCCTTCTAAGATGTCTAGATACCTCCCATAGAAAAAAAAAACAAACCTGAAACTTGTGAGAAGAAAACTGTAAAGGAAAATCACCAATCATGAGAAAAACAGAACCTCCAAACCAAGCTGAATGTGACTAAAACTTTTCTAAGACTCCAAGTTTTCTGCATTCTGCTTTTGAAGATGATAGGATAGTGAGATGACATTGTAGGGTAGAGGTCATTGGCCAGGTGGTTACCACTTAAATTTCTTCCTTTTTTTTTTCCTTCGTTAAAAGAAAGAACAAGTTATTTTTGATGGAACATAGAAAGCTTGACACCTTGAAGATCAAGGTGAACAATTGTCAGTCTTTTCATGAGAGAATCAGTCTTGAAAGTCCAGTAGGAGAAGATGAGATACTTCAAGTTCAGAACACTTCACTTAATTTGTCCTTACTAATTCACTGACTGGTTTCTCATGTCTTCCTTCTTCTTTCACCATGGTTACTTGGGGAGGTAGAGAGGTGCTAAGCAAAGGAGGTGTCATCCAGCCTCTGCACTGAGGGAGCGTCCTTCAGAGGACGACTTGTCACTAGCCGTCAAAGAAGAGAGTGGCTTTGTGGTCTCTGAACATCTGGCAGAGCTGCACAGGAAGCTGAGGGGGTGTCATTAATTGTGATGAAATAATTTAAACCATCAGGAATAAATGAGGCTGTTAAACTAAGTTCAGATTCCATTTGCTGTGCACATGTGTCTAGCAGCCTGTGTGCAGTTAAGAAAAAAAGAAATAAGTTATATTGGCTTGTGAGTAGAAGTGAAACAGATACTGTAAATGAAGTGAGTTACAGTGTGATGACATCATGTAGAACAACGTTCAGAGAGTGAGTTTTGTAAAATCAGCATGCAGGAAAGTGGCATGTTACTTTGATAAAGTTTTGCTAAAGATTACACCTGATGATGATGGGTAAAGCAAAAAATGGTTTGGTGCATGGTTTGCAAAACATATCTCACAGTTTCCAAACAGAAGCCTATCTTGTGAATGGAATTTTTGCCTCAAAATTTTAGCACAGCTTATCCATTATTCTGTATATATCAGTTGGATACATTTGGAACTGGGCCATAGCAGAGATATTTACAAATAAGAGTTTGGGACCCCTATGCACATAGCAATGCATTTGAATTTTTTTTAGCTTCATTTTATTGATGGTAGAAGGGGCATTTATTGACATGATATTTTCCTCACTTTGTGTCAACTGTCCCAATGAATGAGGAAATTATACTGCATCAGATTTCAGAAAGGTAAGTAAAGACATAATCTTGAACTGGTTGAAAAACAAGTAAAAGAATATTGGGTAAAAGGTCTCAGTTTCCTTTTTATTTGAATGTTCCTCAAGTAAAGAATTATCAGCATTCATAAACATACAAACAAAATGGCTGTACAAAGCTAAATTATTTTAAATAGTTATTAAATGTAAATGTACTTGTTTCTAAAAATGGATAGATGCAAACTGACTTTTGCTGAGCAGTGACCTAAGAAAGCAGAAATGATTGAAAGTGATAGTTGTGGGCATCTCTAAAGTTAAGAAAATTCACAAATTTACAAATTTATCTCAGACAGATTTTTGGCACCAGGACTAATACTGCAAGACTCTGGCTGAAGGTAGGACACACAGCCAGAGGTCACAGCCCATGCTTTAGCTATCATCAGCGTATGTACTGGTAGGCTGCTTGCAGTAACACAGATGGAAGGCTGCTTTGAATTCTAACAGCAAATTATTGTTGGGTTTTCTTTCTGTAGGCAGAAGAGACCATGGGTACATGATTGGACTTTCTTGTACATGTATTACACTCAGCTTCTAAAACTGTGCTAACTTCTGTTCCATTGTCCAGTTGCCTGTTTGTAGAATTCCAGTTTTGAATTCCTGTTTGGAATTAAGAATGCTATAATATCTGAGTACATGAATTTCCAGTAGATGAGTTTTGGTTAGATAGGTCTGGCATCCCTGGTAAATTTTTCCATTTCCCTTGAAGGAGTCAGTGTTGAAAATAGTAATTAGAAAACAGTACTTTTTTTAAAAAAAATTAAATAATTGGTTATTCTTTTGGACTTTAAAACTATTTTCATTGCTAAAATCAGATTTATTTTGTGTGAGTCACTTATATTGTCTTGTCTAAGGGCACCCAAACAGGATACAATGGTACAGCAGATGGTGCAAAATGATATTTGGTCACAGGAAAGACAGTCTTTGCAAAGTATGTACCTCTCATTGCATACCCTGTAGGTGAAGTAACTGGTTATTTTAATACAGAAGTACTAAGGAAATGTTCATGATAAAAAAAGTTATATGCCTACAGCTTTGACTCAAAAGATTTTAAAATTTGCAGTTCTGAGTTCTGTACCAGTCCTTCCTTCTGCCTGTAACAAGAAATTAATGCTGTGTTTATCAGCAAATTTAGGCTCGTATCAGAGCAGTCTGTAGAATGCTGGGAAGCTGCTAAAGTATGTGAGAGCAGGAATCAGAAAGTGAATGCCTGCACCCTGTAAGGAAACTGGCTGAACACAGCCCAGGTCCTGGAGGTGCTCAGCCCTTTCAATTCCTGTTGAGATTCCAAGTAAGATGGAAAAATGGTGCATGTCAGATTAAGGGATCTTAATATGTCTGTATGTGCTGAACTGCAGCCAGTGAATGTAAAAGTTTGGGTTTAGACAGTTAAAATATTACCCATATTTCTAAATGAAAAGCATGTTAAATATTTTTTCCCTGGAGTGCTTTAATAGCAGTAGCATAGGTCATACCTCACTTTGGATATAATTGAAATGTTTTTGCAGTATATTTATGTCATGTAGTTTTCTGACATGAAGTTGCAGAAAACAAAATGAAAAGTTTTGGTTTTAGACATTTCTGCCATATCTGAGATACTAGAATTCCGTACCCATCCTTTCAAAAGAACTTTTTCCTTTTGCAAGGCCTCTGCAACCCCTGCAATTTACATACTGGCCTTCTAGATTGTCATTTTCCTTCTGCCTAATACCTATCATACATCAACCACATTTGTTTTCATCCTGCTTGAAGCTGTGAAGAAATAATTCTTCAGTGATGTTAACTAGAAAATGAATAAATAAAAGCTTTGTGTTCCCCAGACTAGTTTCTTTGAGCTAATATACACTGAGAGATATTTCTGTGAAGCACTGTCTGCGTGTGTTTTAGATTACTTAAATAATTGAGTTAAACTATGACAGAGTAGAGGAGGAGTGAGAAGGAACAAAATAACTGCGAAATGAAGAGATAGTGCTGCAGACATTGTTAAAATTTAGACTAAATCTGAAAGTAAACCCTGAGAATGGGAGGCGAGGATGGCTGTACTAGATGGATGTAAATGTTAGTGTGCTAGCTGCAGTGTAATGCAAACTGTTCAAAATACTTTAATATTTATAAAATGCTATTTTAAGGACCCTGTTTTCTCTGACAGAAATAAATAACCCACCCCCTCTTTCTGAAATCTTATTAGACTAAAAAATATTCAGAGCTTTAAATTGAACCCATTTTGTTCATGGAAGATAAACATACTCTTAAGTCAATTTACCTTGTTTTGTAAAGCTGTTATGTGAGGTTTGTGATATAATAGTTCAAATATTGTGATTATCAAACAAGTTTTTGTCCTATATTTTTGTGATCTATTAGAGTATTTTTGTTTGTCAGTTCTTAGAACACTGGAGAAAGTTGCTCAAACTTCTGGATAAAACAGCTACATGCTGTACTCTCAATTACAGTTAGTTTTGTTTTTTTTCTTTCCTAGGATGGGAATTGTACTCTTTTAACCCGTTGTCCCCTGCCTCATTAAGTAAAAATACCCTCCAGACACTGCCTTCTCAAGGCACATCAAAGTTTGTTATAAATACAGCTCAACATTTGTGGGCAGTGCTGTGTTGTGCTGCTTTGGTACAAAAAAATATTTCACTCTCATGCTAAGTTTATTAGCTATTTGGTATGTAAACCAAAGAGGTGCTCTTTGATGTTCAGACAAATCATGGTTTTAGCTACTAACAATAAAATCAGTAGTTAAGCTGTGCAAGAAACTTCTCTCAAATGCTGCATTAGTTGTTTACAGAGTTCTTTTCATTGCTGGAAAAAAACAATTAAGTAGAAAACAAAATACATGACTTTGACTAACTGAGAGGTTCACAGAACTTCTCTACATTTGCCACCAGCATTTAGGCTCACTCAGTTACAGGTTTGAGTACTGCAAGGATTGGGGCCTGACTTTAAACAGGAGAGCTACATGGGCCCTGAGTGCCCTGCACAAGGCATCTACTAATTCCAGTGACATTTTGGAAATCAAGCAGTTATGAAAACCAGACCAATATGATTTAATCCCCATTAAAAAAAAATAAAAGATGTTTTGAGTGCCATTTCACTGGAAGCTAGTAGACAAAAAGAAGTGCTGCATTTTTCTAGATCCCTGTATGCATCTTTTGTGTGTCTCATTACATCCTTCCAACCATGCGTATGTATTTTCTTTTGAGAAGCTGGTTTGAAGCGTGCTATTTTCTATGGCATCAACACGTAGCACAAAACCCATGTGATATACTCACTTTGTTTTTATGAATTGAGCAATTAGTGTCTGATGTAGCAGGCAATCCTAGACTTATCCTTAATTGTGTTTGATTTATTCCAATTTACAATGAACTGATGCAGTAGAAGCCTGTATATAGCAACATGAAGGGTTCTTTTAAATTTATGCTATGCAAAGAAATAAAAATTGACTGGCCTAATGCTATTTAAAAAGAAAAAAAGTAGTTACTGGAAAATTTAAGCATAGAGGCTGTTGCATCTGTGCCTAGATTTTCTTCAATAAAGCAACGTTTTAGTAATGATCTCTTCATTAGCACCATCTTTATTATTAAGAGTATGTCTCATTTGTGTTTGTGAATCAGGATAAAGATTTCTGAACAAAATATCCATGAGTTATTTGTTCAATATTTTCCCAATGAAAAAGAGAGGATAATAAAGCCACATTACAGGGTCCAAATTCATTTTAGCATTATACCTGGACTTCTGTTGAAATACCTTGAGAATGTCAATGAAACAAAGCACAAATTTTTCAGTTGAGCCATGTAAACAAATCTGAATTAGATTTCATCTGCTTTATAGAAGTTAGTGAGGCTAGCTGTTATTCTGCCTTTACTGAAATTGAAATATATATCTAATTGAGCTGAGGTTTATAGTGGAAAACTAGAATGGCATATGCAGGAAAGAAGTGGGGTTGGCAAAGTGCTTTTTTATAGATTTGTGATTGAAAGTTAAACAAATAATTGGATAGATTCTAGAACTGGGAAAAAATAATCATGACTATAATAATTATTTAAGAAGGGAGGGAAAAAAAAGGGAAAGAAGTCTATCATTTGCCCACATAAGCCCCTTTCTGTCCTTTGAACCTACCTATTATTCCCACCTGGTTTTCAATTTTTTTACATGTTTTTATAGTTGAATAGATGTTGATAGTTAATTTGTATGGTGCTTAGGTATACTTTCTCACATGTGTAGGTGTGCTTTGTTGTCTAGAAGGGAGGTTTGAGGGAGCAGGTAAACCAGGATGGATAGATATCAAAAGTTATTGTCTAAAGAGGTGGCTGTCACTCTGCCACAGTGTGGCACCAACCACGTTGTATCTCTTCATCCTTCTGAGACCTGTAAGTTGTCACTAGTAAGAGAGAGAGACTCATTTAAGCTGAAATTGTCTGAGGACAAAGTTTTCTCTTTATAGAATCACAAAATGTCTCAAGCTGGGAGGGACTTGTAGGGATCATATAATCTCACTCTCTTTTTGCAAGTAAGGATACTGGAGACTGGTAATTAACCTGGGATGTGCTACTTGGGGCATGCTTTTGGGATCATATGTTAGTTGGCTGAAGGGGATCTGCATATGATTTTGCATTTCAGAGGTGGGTGATAGCTGCTAAATTTTGCAAATGTCTGACTTTGAAGATGGAATTATGTAAACACTCTTCATGAATTATAATGGAAGTGAGGCAACATGATTTTTTTGTGTGTGTGTGGTTTATTTTTTGTTGCTTATTTTATTGATTTCATAGTGGAATACTTTTATTTGTGCATTTATTTTCATAAATTACCAGGTAAGAGACAGTGGATAAGCAGATGAAACAGGATCAAAGATTAAGTCAGAAGGCCTTAGGGTGAAACTGAATTCTTTAATGCTGTATTTGCTTGTGTAGCTGCAGAAACCACAGTGCTTTTTCTTCTCTCTTCCATGCTGTACAAGGAGTAATGAGGAGTAGCCCAGAGTCTCCAAAACTGGAAACTGGAAACAAATGTCAGTGCTGGATGCTGTCACCAGCTTGAATAACTGAGAGCACTAGTATAGAAATAAGTTTTACTGCTTTTTAAAAATGTTGGGTTTTTTTATTGTTATGACTGTGTTCATTATTTTATTACATGGTGCATGGAAGTTCCAGCTATGGGCCAAGAGTCTGGGTATTGTACGAACATAGAACAAACCTTATTTTTGCAATGAGTCAGTCCTAGGGTGGGATGCTGCAAATATTGTAAGTATCTTCATCCCAACAATTTCTGATGATTTATGAGGAACTGTATATGCTCACTGACCCAGAAATAAGGAGAGGACTTCAAAAGAAGCTTTGGAACAGCATTAGCTAAAATTACATGTGTTTGATTCAATTTGTGCTTTGCTATGCACATTATTTTGAAATTTCTTTTGTCATGTCAGTGATAGCCAACCAGGAAAATTTTAAGGAAGGAAACTAGAAAGGAGACAATACAGGTGAGGTTTTGGATGTTTCCTGGTCATCAACAATAGTATAAGGTGGTTCTGTTTGTTTTATTCACACTGAAATTTAGTAAGCATTTAGGAGATCTATGAGAGCTATTTCTTATCAGATAAGAGAGTCTACCAGCAGAACCAAATACTAGTAAGAAGACATAACAAAATGGCATCAGAGGCTTCTGATGCAAATCTGTAGGCAAAACCAGAACAGCTTCTGCAGGCAAAATAGAATCTGACCTGCACTTGGGAGCAATAAGGCACACTTCCTAGCTTCAAGTGTGCTGTGGGGAGAGGAGACGGAAGTTTACTTGGAAAACTGTTGACTCTCGGATTTAAAAATTGAACTCTATAGATTAATGTTTGCTTTGTATCTGGTTCTCTACCATAGTTTGTCTAGTAATAATGGCTCGCTGTATTCAATCAATGCAGTCAACATATAAAGTATCTTATATACCTCATAATTACTATATGACCTAAAAATGTGAAGTGTGGTTTATGAAGATCTGATAAATCTGAAAGTCTTTTAAAATCTGAATGTGTTGATACTGTGACTAATTCTATTCCCCTCAGCACAGCCTGAGATATTTGCCTTTGTTATGAAAATTTTTGGGACAGTTTGGAGAGAAATTACAATACCATAAGCCACTAGGTCAAGTTGTTCAGATCCAGATTTCATCCATTGTCATATATTTTTCATTCACATGGTTGTGAAATATCAAATAATTTTGGCAGAGACCAGCTCTGATTTACAATAATTTTAAAAATCTGAGAATTTATCAAAAACATATTTCTAGCTGTAGGAAAATGTATATTTACATTACAGTCTGTCCAACATGAGTAATGTCAGCAATAATACAGTGTACATTTTATTCCAGCTAACAACAGTAGCTTTATCCAAGTTCCAATCAGAAGCACAGTGTAAACACAAACCTAAGTTTTATGTCTTGCAGTGGTAAGCCAGTCATTTTTTTTTTTTAATGTTTTCATGTATGTGTGTATATAACTGTTACAACGCTTCTTGCAGATGCATTTTAGGTTATTTTTTGTAGCCAATGACTTTGTGTCAAATACTTTTGCATTTAAGTTGTAAGTGTAGAAAGTGAAGTTTTTATAGTCTGTTCCTTTTTGAAACTACCTGTGAAAAGACCCTAATCAAGAAGAAAAGTTGAACCTTTTTTGATAGTACTCTGTAGTCCATTCCACAGCAGGACATTGATTTGGCTCAGAGCAGTGCACAGAAAAATAGCTGTAATGATTGTAGCATAACCTAACTTTCTAGCAATAGCAATAGCAAAATTTAATAGGATGTGATAATTTTGCTCACTGGTTATTGTCTAAAAACTCATAATTGGACTAAAAATTAGGTGGTATGGCAAGTCAGTTATATGCCCTTTGGCTAACAGCTGCTAGAAATGTCTTCACTCCTTAGCCTACTAGTGCTTACTTGCTAAAGATTATGATTTTAAGGGAGCAATAATGCTCTTTGCACTTCTTAGACTGAAAGTCATTATCACATTAGACAAATATAAGCAAACTGCCTAGCCCATATAGAATTCTGAACAAATTCTGAATATTTATTGCTTGATGTAGGTGATGCTTCTATATTTTTTAATATCAATTTTGTTCTCACCCGGTTGTGACAATTTTACAAAAGTCAAGTCCTCATTCCATCATGATAGTCTTTTTGAGGATGTTTCTGTGTGTACTCTAAAATCTGGGTGCATGATCTGACTGATTTAGTGTTTCTGTGAGCCTGGTAAACTTGTGTTCTACTTATGATTTACACTGGATCTAAAGTGCCCCTAGAATTTGTATTTTAACAATACATAACATCTGCAGAAATTTAACCAGTAGAATATTAAAAAATGCATTGTGTCAGGTTTAGTAAATTAAGAGCTTTTGGTTTAAAAAGAAATAAAAAGGAGGACTGGGGAAAGAGTCATTGCTGAAAATAGCTTTGAGAAGTGTGCTTGGGTTAGATGACAAGCCTTGTTTAGGATGAAAGGTGGCCAGTGACATTTGGAAGAAAGTTGATATCTACTATGGTAACATATCTTTGTACACAGATTATCAATATAGCACATACAAATTCAAATAATCTGTTAATTTTATAATGCATGTAATTATTTTCTTATGTTTTGAGTTCTGTTACATAGTAATTATTTCTCCTTAATATTTTTGACTTGCAGATAATAGGAAGTATGTCCCTATGATATGGCATAACCACACATGCATACAGATTAGGAGAAGGAGGGGTGGGAAGAGAGAAAAAGAGGAAAGTTCAATAAGCAACATAAGTAAGATCAAGGGGATGCCAAAATTACTAGAAGGACAGAAAGCAGAGAATTGGAGATGAGATAAAAATTAGGGTAACACATAGAAATCAGAGCCCAAGAGCAGAAGTACATCTTCTGATGCAAGTATCCAAGAACACTGCAATGAGATAATATATAACTTAAAATTAAATTAAATAAAATAGAATCCAATAAAAGAAAAATGAATATGTTAAACTAATGTGAATCTCCTAATTCTAAAAAGTGGAGCAATATATCCCTGAAGTAGAAAATAAAGTGAAGTGAAATCCATAGTCATTATGAGGTTAACAAGTGATACGAATAAATTGATAGTAGTTAAGGTTTCCACACATTAAAAATACACACATTTATTTATGTGTATATGAGTCTCTATGAAGCCTTACAGAAGCATTACAGAAGACTAAGGTCCTTAGCATAGACAAATTCATGATAAAAATGCATAGACCCTTGAGATCTGTACTGTTATCTAAATGTATGAAGTTAAATATGTGTTTAAAACTTCACAGTATTGATACCTGGATATATGAAAACAAAGTACAGCAAGAAAAACACCCTCACAGATTTGCCAAATATATGACATCAGAATAACCAGTATTAAATCTGTATATTTCAAATTTATTGTTAAATTTCAATATAAAATGTGAAAATAAGGCTGGATCCAGACATTTTTCTCTCTTTTTTTACAAACTTACAGTTATCTGTGATGTTATGTTTTGGGTTACTATCTACCAGATATCACTGGTGCTAATTGTAGAGGAACAATTTGATGTGGAAAAAAAACATGCATGAAAAAAGGTTACAGATTACAGTTTACTTGGATTTAAAGCATATGAGTTACAAATAGTCAGAGATGTGTTTTGTGCAAATCATGAAATTCTGCTGCTGTATGAAATGTGAGTTGAATTTGCAGCATACATGTTGTAGGGCACATATTGACAAGCCAGTGTAAAACCTTTGCAAATTTAGAGATACCGTACAAAGTGTTGTTGTAGTTTTATTGCACATTGTGTGATATACATTTCTGCTGCCAGTCTCTACACCCTCACATTCCCCTTAAGCTGAATTTCAATTGTAGTGCATTGTTATGAATGACTTTAAATGTGGGAGAAGAATTATTCATTTCAACCTGTAAATTGGCGTAATTCCTAGGGAGACTGTGAATAGTTGGGCAAATCATGGAAAACCTTCTTCATTTTTGATGTGCTGTTTACTTTCTGAAAATCAAAAGCAATACACTGATAGGAAGACCAAGAGAGAAAAGTCCTTTACTGAACCTTAATTGGCAATCAGTGAGTGCCATTTACTTCAGTGAAAAAGAGCATGTGGGCTATTTTGATATATTCTCTGTGAAGTATCAGACTTATGATGTCCATTGGACTTTATGATAACTAAAAAAAAAAGAATGTGAGAATTCTTGTTTTGGATCATTTTTATTTGTTTTTTTGGAGGACCACCATATGGCAAATGCAGTTGTTTCCCAGTAGACAGCTCCAATTGTGTACAGATTCACAAAGCTTGAGGAAAGAATTGGATCTGTTGTTGAAAGGGTCAGAGTGTGTAGCTAGTTAGCCAGAATTCTGAAGAGTAAGGGAATCATTAGGAGTTTGACATTCAGGGCTCTAATTGTGGTTTTGAGTATTAAGTTAAAGGATCAAAAAGTGATATTCTCCTTGGACCATCTGGAGTTATTCAGGCCGGCAGTAAATGTTCAGCAGATTTAGGACTGTTGTTAACTTTCTAACATTGTTTTCTGTGGAGATGTTTGGTTTTTTTGTTGTTTCTTTTTTTTCTTTTTTTCCCTCTGTTTATTCAGGGGTGGTCTTCAGGTCAGTTATAGTAGGTGCTTCATGAAAATATTGGTGTTTTGGGACAGTGACATCATTTCTGTTGTGTGTGGGCAGGCAAGAGTGATACTCCTTTGCTTTCCTCAGTGGGAGAAATCAGCAAGTATGGTATGGGCAGAAGGTCAGTTGTTCCGAGTCAGAAAGTGCTGACCCTTTGCAAGCTCATCAACATGACTTTCATTTGTAATGACTGTGCTTAAATAAGTCTTTGTTCATTAAAATATGCAAGCAAAGCTGCTTGTTCTTTCTGTGAATAGTGAGATGCTGATTTAATGAGGAACAGCAAAAGGATGTATGTGGAAGCTTGCCACTGTTCAAAATGGTGGGAAAGTGCCAAGGTGAGCAATGCATAGAGCAGATGTGGTGATCTCACTTCTCCAAAACCAGTATGAATTAAAAGCATTTGCTCCAGAGTTTGTCTAATCTGTGTTTGTCTTTCCTTCCCCCTTATCCTGTGCTTCTTCCCAATCAGATCTCATCCCCCAGCAGTAAATCCAGCATAGTGGCTTTGATCCTGTGACCCAGCCAATCTAATATGCAGTTTGCATGCAGACACATTTCAATCACTCACACCGTGATTGGCGACTAACTGTTGTTAAACCACAATTATTGATCCACTGCTTTTGCATTCTGTGGGTGGGGAAACATGGCCTGTTGGTTGCTGACTGGATAGGAAGGAAAACAGAATTCCTCTAACCCGTCTTCTTTTCATGAAATCTCCAATGTGGTGAGTTACTCACCCTGCATTACAATGTCTTTGGTTTGACTAAAATGGCTAAATTAACATGAATGGGTGCATTTAATATACTTGGAATGGGTAATAATTGTCCATTGCACTTGTATCTGACTTGGCTAACAGGTTGACTGCTGAGGAGTAGTGTCTGGAAGAACAAGCCTGGTGTAAAACTCCTTCCAAGGCAAATATACCTGTGTGATATATGTTAAACTTCTACGGAGGAAATGTTTCTACAGAAGTTATGCTGTGAGACAAAACAATTGCATGCTGTATAAATGTTGATTGCTTCAAGACTGTCCAATTAATTTGGTTCAAATTATGTTCAGGTAACTGCTTTGTTAGAGCTGGTTTTCTTTTTGGGTCATATTTATAGTTTTGTTTTAACAGAACTGACCCAAAAATTGACACATAGAAATTGAAGAATTAATACTGGCACTGACTGTAGGTGACACTGACTGTAGGTGACACTGACCAACAGTGTTAAGTACAGGGTTATTCTGTTATCCGGGAAAAAGGGATTTATTTAATTTTTTAAGTGTGTATATATATTTATATTTATGTTTATACTTATGTTTATGCACAAAAATAGGTCATCTCCCCAAATTTTGTGTTTTAGCTTGGAAGGATGATGAACAAGAGAATCTAAGATGGAAATTTTGTTAAAAATGAAACCTGAAGGACTGAAACAAAACTGCAATTCTAATAACATTTTATTAGTGCCTGGGAGCCCGTGCCTTTGCTACAACCCCCTGAATGTTTTATTTTTGTTATAATTACAGTATCTTGCCTGCACTTTGTCCCTCTGATCCTTTGTTAAAGCCCAGATCACTATGTGCAGACTGTGCTTGTAGGTGTGATTTATTGAGTGACAAGTAGCTGTAGGGTAGAACACACGCCTCTGTACCTGAGTAAAGTATTAGACATCACAGAGCTGGGGGGAGCGAGAGAGGGAAGAGAAGCACAGAGCAGTAACACAGCAGCTCCTGGATACAGATCAGACAAGAGGTTCTGCCACAAATCACCTAGAAACATGTCAGACGCTGCATGTTTGTTGTTTTACACTGAGGGCACAGCCGTAGTCCAAAAGTATTGATTCTTTTCTTTGTACAGAGACAGAAACTGTCAGCTCTAGCAGGCTGACCTTGGTATGGCTCAGACAACTATTCCCCACCCTGCCTACCATATGAACCCCACAGGAAAAGTCCAGGCAAGATATGCCAATGTCCGTTTCACATAAACAGAGAGAAACCCAAGCCTGCCGAAATGGCTCCCGTCTCACCCTCCAGAGGTCCACGGTAGCAGTTCTGCACCACATTCCCTATGACAGAGAATGTGATTTTTTTCCACTTTTTCAACATTCAGGAAACATTAATTTTACTTAGTCATTCAGGAATTCAAGACGTGTCTACAGAAAATAAGAAAAGCAATAGTAATAATAACAACAAGAACAATAATAACAATAATAATAATACTAATTATAATAATAATAAACCACCAACAACAATAGGTCCCACTTCTACTTCTCACAAAGAAAAAGCTTTGGCATTGTTTTTTATGTGCCTGTTGTGAAGAGTGAGAAACAAGCCCACTTTGCACTAATCACAGGCAGAAAGGTTTTAATAGAATTGTAATTGTTTGTGTTAGTAATTGTAATTGTAATTTGTGTTAGTAATTGTAATTGTTTGTGTTGTGTCAGTAAAATGACCCAGACACATTGTATATATAAAAAATGACCATACTTCTTGGAAGTATTTGAGTTACTTTAAACTTTCTTTTGCATTTTCTTACAAAGTATTTCAGTGCAGTAGATTTATGTGGTGTCTTTTTCAAGGCTTCACTGTTTTACCTATATTATTTCCCTCCTTTTAAACATCTTTTTGTTCCTCTCCCCAGCCCTAAAACCCTCATTCATTCTGTGATGAACAGAAATCAATATTAAGGAATTCTATCCCTATGCAAAAGGTTAACCTGAGTAACAAATTTGACTCCAACAAGTATATGTGGTTTGATATCTGTGAAAGTAGACAAGCTCTATAAAGCCTTAATCTATCTGTAGTTATCTTCTTCATCCCAGTTTTAATACAGCTCCCTGTTCTGACATTATACATCACTAGATTCCATCATCTTTGGTGAATGATTTTTTTTACTGTCAGAGCATATAGAGTATAAAATTCATCATAGATATCTTAGTAAATCCCATTTTTATTTAAAAATACCACCTTAGAACACAATGCAATTGGCCCTTGGATTATTTAATGACTTGAGCATTATTTGCTATCTATATTTTAGGTGCTTTGTAGAACAGAGAGAAAAGTTCTGTGTAAGAGCATTTTACTTAAATTTATTTAAATACTTTACTTGTGTTTTACTTAAACCAGAAATTTAGCGTAGTTAACAGATGAAGGAAATCCAAAAGGATAAATAAAGAAAGGAGTGTACAGAGCTTGTGGTGATTGCTTCTTAGAGAATTGCTTTACTCTATAAGAGTTCTTTATTTTCATTACGTCTGTTATTTAGTTGTTGTTGTTTGGGGTTTTTTTTAGCTTTGCAGCTTTCCAAGGAAGAATGTTGACCCAGAGATTCATTCAGCTTTGTATTATAAACTAGAAACTATCTAAATCTATATTTCTGCTGAAGTATGTCACTTAACCATACTATGTGATATTGAAGCACTGTATGACAAGTTAGAGTAGTTTTGTTGGAAAAAGTTGAAGCAGATTGGTAATATAAGTCCCTTAAGGATCACAGCACATTATAACTTTTTTACTTATACACAAAAAAAACCCCTTTGCTTCTGGGAGCCATAGGGCCTCATCACTGCTGTAGGTATTTCATTGGTCTGTCAAATGCTAGCTATTGCAGTAATGAAAATATATTGGCAGAAAATAGTTTTCTTCTTTTGTTATTATTTGCTTTGTGCTTTTTATAGTAGGTTTTGTATGTTTATTCTTCCCATTTATAATTATTTTTTCTTTTTTTCAATCAGTAACTGCAAAGAAAGGCATTGCAAACAGTTTCAAATGTATCTAATTGCCTATGTTTTTGGGAGGAGGGTGCAAACAAAACTGAGCTATCTTGAAGACTGTATCATTTTAATGCTTTATGTAGCATTCTGAAAATCATCCAATCTTAAAGGAAATTTTTGAGAATTCTTCTATACTAAATTACTTCCTGTCACCAGGAAGATGATTAATATTGAAGTGGAATCTGTGCTTTCTGCTCTTTAAACTGTTTCTATTTGTTATAAAGAGCATAATTTAAATGGAGAGATACCTTTTCTATTCCTTATACCCTCTCTAGTACTACTGTAATTAAATTTATTTTTCCATATTGAAAACTAAATTTTTAAAAATCTGTTTTCACTGTTATTAAAAAAAAAAGAGATATAATTATTTGTAATTTTGTGAAGCTATAGAATAATATAATTTTGTTATTTTCAACCTGTCTCCAGATTGAAGAAAAAATTATTTAAAAACCTATAGCGTTTTTTATTATTCAATGACAAAATATTGAGTGGGGCGTGGAATTCAGAGATGTAAATGATGCCCAGATAAAACATTTCTTTATGGTGATATGGATTCACAGGGTGGGTATGCAATAAGAACAGCATATAACTTAAGTATCACGACATAGACATAAAAGGAGCAGGTACTATATTTAATTTTTCTGGAAGAGCAGTGATGCAGATATAAAAAATGGTAGTGCACTGCATGTTTCCAGGTCTTCTGAAACCCATGTTATACTTAAGAACAAGGTATTCTTCTCTTCATGTGTGTCACAGTCACATGATGATTTTCAGTACTGTCAACTGGGTTATGCCTCTCCTTGTTATTATGGTGTCAGGACAGGGTCTATAAATCATGATGTAATATACAGGTCTTTTGAAAATGCACCAAAGGTTTACTGCCAGTAACAGACCAGTGGCCTTATGTGGACTTTACATTAATAAAACAGATTGATGATCCATTTTATAGCATTACAAGCCATATTATAAATATATCACGCTTTTCAGTAAATTAATGTGAAAAACAGTCTAATGAGCTACTAGTTATAATCTCCCAGAGAACTGAAAACACTACTAAGCTCAAAGACCAAGTGACTCAATTTTAATTAAAGCCTAGAAACTTAGAAGTTTCAAAAGGCTTTCTCTTGTTTTGTTTCTCTTCCTTTTTTGAATACTATAATGAACAGGATAGCAATGCAATGCTATCAGAAAACTGTGAATGACATTTTATAAAAACTGGTGGGTATGAGGAAATGAAAGAGTATACAAGGACAGGTTTCAACTTTAATAGAATTATAAAATAGGTTAACTTTTTTGTTATATTTAACAAAATTTGCCAAAAATCCTCAAGACTTATGTTGAAGTCTATGGAGTCAAGCAATTCATATTTAAGAAAACCATAAGACAAGGGGAAAAAATTATTAAAAAGAGAAAAAACAATGAAAAATAGTGAGTTTCTATGATTTTATTTTTTTTTAAATATGGCTAGTAAACAGTTCTGCATGAGTGCATTTGCTGCAGGTTTCTGCTTTGTTCAGATTTGTGTAGTAAGGTAGCAGGAAGTTCTGTAGAAATATATAAAATCAGGACTTTTTTTGTACTGACTGTAGGCATAATAATTTTGAGCAAATGAATATTCATGCAGTGCATGAGAAAAAATTGATTAACAGCAAACCTCTGACAACAGGAGATACTACGAAGCAGGTGTTTATGTTCATGTACTGAAAATGCTAGTGAAAAGAAGTAGAAAAATTGCATGTGAAGGAGTAAGGACAAAAACAAAATTACTAGCTTCTTGCTACACTTGCTCCTGTTATTTCTTTGTCATTCACAATCTTTCTGTCCAGTTGGAATTATTATGTAACACCAGCTTTTAAAACCTTTTTCTTTTTTCATTTATCTTGATCTGTAGCTTTGCTGTCAAAGATCTGGTGAAATCTTGATTATATCAAAATGACAACAGAAGAAAACTTTTTTGGAGTTAGTAGGTTTCAAAACTTATGCACAAATGTTTCTCTATATAATTGATTTGCTTAGACCATATGATTTTAAACCCAACTTTAAACTCAGAATTTAAACTTAGTTTTTAATTAAAAAGAGAAAATTTATCATCTGTAATCTATTATTTTAAGAGGCCCTTGAAAGTTTTTGAAATGAGTATTTGAAAACTTTTCTTTTATGGGTTAAGAACAGTTTAGAGATAAGTGTACAGTTAAGAACACACAGGTATATTGTAATTTTTTTACTGTGAAGTAGACAGGCAAGCAAGAGGTTCAGCAGTTCACACATTTAAAAAAAAAACCCAGAAAAAACTTGGTTTCACAGTCTGGAAGGCAGAGCTCAGAAAACACTCCTTACAGAATTTGTAACAGTATTTTTCATGAAAAGCCTAAACATTTGAGCAATGGCCAAATCTATAGGGGTCTTTGCGAGGGACTTACACACTGTTGATCCATATTCTTCACATAATTCAAAGGAGATACCCCATTAGTCTCCTATTTACCTCTCTAAAAGTGGTTGAACAGTACAACTTTTTTACAACTAATGCATGAATATAATTTCTGTTTTGGATTTATGACAGTCTTCCAGTTTTCATGTCATTGCACATTTTGTATTCCAGTCTGGTTTACAGTACAACTACATAGCATATATGAAGGAGAAGAATGGTTTTTAGATCTAAATAAATAGGGCAGATTCTGAAGCTCTATGATAATGCCTGCAGATCCCAACTGAAACAATGGGACCTTTACCTGAGCAAGAAAGCTGAGACCTGGAAACTAGGTTCAAGTCTCTCAAAAAATAGTTCTTCTATTTAGTCCTCCAGACTACTGTTTGAAATCAGGAGTTCATTTTGCCAGGAGATCTTTAAATAAGCCAAGATGTTGTCTGTTCCCTGTAAATATATAGGTCCTCATTCTGTATTCACAACAATCTTGTCCCTGCTTATGGTAACTTTGTTGGCCTTAACTACTCAACTTGCAAAAACCAGTAAAATACAAAAAAAAATCTAGTAATATTTTAGACAGGTCAGAGTCCTCTACAATTTTACAGTAATCCTATGTGTGCATTAGAGGAAATTACACAGTCTTAATAAGATGTATCACCTTTTCAATGTTATGAATATATAGGGCAATTGTGAAAATTTTGTGATGGCACTAAACTGGGGAACTGACTGATCCACCTGAAGGCTCTGCTGGCACCTTGATCAGCTGGAGGATTGGGCAGAGAGAAATCTAATGAGGCTCAACAAGGGCAAGTGTTGGGTCCTGCACCTGGGGAGGAGCAGCCCCAAGTGCCAGCACAGGCTGGGGCTGACTTCCTGCAGAGCAGCTCTGTGGAAAAGGACCTGGGACTCCTGCTGGATCACAAGTTGTCCATGAGCTGTCAGTGCCCCTGTGGCCAGGAGGGCCAGTGGAATCCTGGGGTAAACTGGGAAGAGTGTGGCCAGCAGGTCGAGGGAGGTGACCCTTCCCCTCTACTCAGCCCTAGTGAGGCCACACCTGGAGTGCTGTGCCCAGTTCTGGGCTCCTCAGCACAAGAGAGACAAGGAGCTGCTGGAGAGGGTCCAGTGGAGAGCCACAAGGATGGTCAGGGGTCTGGAGCTTCTCTCTTATGAGGAGAGACTGCAGGAGCTGGGCCTGTTTGGTCTGGAGAAGACTGAGAGGGGATCTTATCAATAGATAGAAACATCTGAAAGGTGGGTGCCAGGAGGATGGTGCCAGACTCTTTTCAGTGGTGCCCAATAGTAGGGTAAGGAACAATGGCCATAAACGACGCAAGAAGCTTCATCTCAATGTGAGGAAGTATTTGTTGACACTGAGAGGGGCAGAGCACTGGGACAGCTGCCTGGGGAGGCTGAGGAATCTCCCTCTCTGGAGACACTCAAATCCACTCAGACACATTCCTGTGTCACTTTCTCTAAGTGACCCTGTCTTGTCGAGAGGGTGAGACTAGGTGATCTCCAGAGGTCCTAACAATTCCATGCTTCCGTGACACTTTGCAATAAAGGGCATTACACTTTTTACATAGAGTTTTTTTCTTATTTCTTCAGTATTTATTTGTCTGAAATAATAGGAATCTTCCATGTGATGTATCTAGAATGGATAAATAGGAAGACTTAAACAGGCTTGTGTGGAAAAGACACCTTATACTATGCACAGAGCTGCTATACTTTAGAAACTTAATAACCTGTATACAATCACATTTCCTTGTGATGTAATATTTTTCCTGCAACGGTTCCTGCAATTGTAGATTCCTGCATTCTTGGAAGTAGTTCCTAGAAAGCTGCCACTTAACGTTCAGTTTGTTGTTTTTGCAAACCTTCTTGGCAGAGAACAGTCCTCTGAAAGTGAACACAAATGAGATGCAAAGAGACAAATAGAACTGTTCAGAAGCATTTTGAGTAATTGTTCATAAAAATGTTAATATATACACATCTAGTTTTGTTAAAGAGAATTTTGCAAAATGCAATATTGAGAAACATGATCCTCCCTAAGTATTACTGTGATGCTTGGATCATTCATAGATAACAATATTTACACTATTTAGTGGAAGTATTTCTTTCAACTTTTCTTCTGGTCCTTAGTTCTAGTAAAGTGTTATTGCTTTACTAGAATTTAATTACTTTACTGTGAAGTGCTATTACAACCCATTTGTGTTTAAAGACTGTTTACCTTATGACATATGATCTAATCCTTACATTTCTAGAAAAATAAATAGTTTCAATGCTACTCTTTGTGGTGGAAACAAGCAAATGAAACCCCTGTAAATCCCAAGTTAAATATGTGTTTGACTGAAGGAGGAAGAAAATTTCATGTGAACATCTCTCTAGAGCACTTAGTAGAGTATGTTTGTATTTCTGAAAATGGAGGATGAGGGAGAAGACATGTCTCCATATCCAGAGAAAGCTTGGAACAGTTTTTATCTAGCGATGCCTGCTTTCAGCCATGCATCTAGAGGGCTGCAGATTTCCCTGCCCATGACATTCCTTTGTGTTTTTGCAGTGAAATGGACATGCTTTTTAAACTGGTTGTCTGAAATGGCATTATTATGTCAGACTTCCAGTGCTCATTTTTCTCTTTCACTTTTTTTTTTCAATTGATCTTCTTATTTCCCACTCACTTTTATGCCATCCTTGCTTCTTTCTTACGTGGTGTCATTTTTCTTTCCATTGCTGTACCATTATTTGTTACTCTATTGGCCACTATTTTATGGCAAAACCCCCAGTGAATTTAAAAGAAAAGAAAAAAAAATCAAACCAAGTTTGATCTAGGCAACCAGCACAAGAGAGCCAACAGTATTCAGCACAGTAGTACTGTCCATGTTTCTGAAGACTAATAATGTCTCTTTTGCTCCTTCACTGAGGTTTTCTCTCTTCCTAGCTGGGACCAGAGACTGCGCTTCCTTTGTGTTCATGCAGTATTTCTTAATATGAGGACAGATTCTCTTTGGGTAGATTCTGTGAGGTTTTGTTGCCTTGTCTGCTACTACCCAGGGACTATCCAGGTTAAAGGATAATAGTGGCAGTTTTCTTGCTACCCCTGCCCTCTTGCCCAGTCATGCACCCATCTCTGAAGTGATGGTTACGTAGAAGGGCATAGTATTTAGCAGAGCTTTAATTTACTTCAGTCATTTGTTTCCACTACAGAGAATCAAAGAGTCATCTTGGTTTTGTTTCAGAAGCATCAAGACAGCTAAGGAATGGCTTAGAAATAGGAGAAAATGTTAAGAAAACATTTCAGGGATGCTGACTGCCTAATTTCTAAGTGTTTATTCCAGTTACTGTGTCCTCACTTCAATAATGTTTTTACAAGGGGTATTAGGACCTTAACAGAATCCATTCCCTTTACTTTCCTCTTTAAAGTACCTGAGGAGATAGTAGAAAACATTACCTAAACTATAATATTTTTTTATCATTGTCATCACTAGTAACTTTTATGAGAATCTATTTAAGAGCTTACTCTCTTTTTCATTTTGACATTTAAGTGTCTAAAGAGTGGTAACTAATCTCTTTCATTTTCAGATTCACACATTTCTGTACATAGGTCTGATGTCCTTTTTTGTGTGTCCACTTGCTTTTAATCAAAACTTGTTTTGTAGAAATGACCAGAGAAGCAGAACAGAAAAGTTAAAACTGCTATACCATGGATGTAATACAATGTAGAAGTGATCAATGCACTTCTGCTAACAAACTGTGAAAAGAGTGCTGAGTGGGGGGGGTCAATGTTTATTCTGGTTTATGAAACAATTAAGATAAATCTTAATTGCAATAAGCAGGTTCAAGCCAAATGCTAAGTGTTGCTAAGCAACATGTTGCTTTTAGTGTGTGCTTATGGTGGGAGAATATTTGGCAAACATGGGCAAGATCTCTTTGTTTTCTTTCTCCCACATCCTTTTATTTTACTAAGGACTATTACTGTGCTCTAGAAAAAAAGCAGGATGTTTCTGCTTCTTTTGCGGCTGCAGAATGCACTTGGGTGTGAAAGTATTAATTTTATGAATGTTAGACAAATGTTTAGATTGTACCTGGTTTTTACAATATGGGTGGATTTCCCTAATTCCATCACTTTCTAAGATCCAAGGCCCAGTCTTCAAGGCAGTATCTATGGATAATTTTCTGGAACCATATTCATCCTGATGTTTAGCCCCAGCTCATCTGAGAAGAATAGGTAAAGGATAGCTTGGAAAAAGAAATTGTGGAAGGAGGCCTATATATATATTTACATCTTCAAGGAAATGGAGGTTCACTGTTTTTTATGGCTGAGGTGTCATTGGCTTCCATGTAGCCACTCTCTAGATGTACTGAATTCTCCAAATGAACTTCAGCACTTGAAGGAGAGATTGCTGGAGGAGTTTTTTGCCTGTATACAGTGTGTGGTAGAAAAAATGCCTCTCTTCTTACTATTCAACCAGAGACGTTGGCAGAGAGAATAATTGCAGTCACTATTATTGGAGTGCTCAAAAGTTAATTTGTAAGTATCTGTGTTGAATATCTTTCTGTTCATGGGGAAAAAAAAAGTTGCCTTTTTTTTCAATTTAAAAATATTTATTTTGGTTTGCAGGATTTTTTTCTGTAGGAGGGAACAGTGACAGTACAGCATTAATAATATTAAAATACAACACAGATTAAAACATGTAGATTGAAACATTTGCTTAAATGTTTTAATTTTTTTGTCATCTGAAAATAGTTTTTAATATGCTAAGAATTAACAAGGATGTTTAGAAATATTTAAAATTGCTTTTCAGATTGGTGCAATCAACAGGAATTGTAGCATTGGATAATTTCACATGGAAAAGATCTCCCAAGGAGGTGCTTTTCAATAGAACAAAGGTATCATTATCATGTGGGCAACCACTCAGATATTGTAACCAGTCCTGTTTATTCTACATAATTCTCATCATGAGGACAAATAATCCATCAGCAAGCAAGCTGATTTCTGATTACCTTGTTGAAAGGCTGATGTGGTGTGTAACTATGCCCATTGTATTTTTGCCTAGGATTTCCTGGACATAAAAATGTCTTCACATTCTCTGCAGCACATGCTCAATGAGTCTCATGCTTCCAAGAAATGCTAGGCCTACTGCACACGCACTGAGCAGACAGCCTCTGCAAAGTGAGGAAGGACAGTGCCTGTGGGACCTGTTGGGATTAGTGCACGTGAATAGACCACCTGTGCTACTGACCCTTCCTGAAAAGTCAGAGTAACTGTGTATGAGTCACGCAGTAGTTTTTGAAAGCTTGCCTGAGAGATAAATTGTTCTAAAAGCCATCTGTGAATGCATATAGAATGGGGTTGATCCTACCTGGAGGTGCTGGACATGGTTATAATTTATAGTAACCAGGCAGCCTAGCTGAAACACAGAAGTTACCAACTGACTTTGGATTTATCACAGATAAAATGGGATTGCAGATGTTGTGGTGCTTGTGACTCCCAAGTTCCTGTAGTGACACCTGTGAATAAATCTCTTAATCCTGGGAATATCAACAAATAATATGGGGAAAAAACAAAGCAAGATCAGAAAATGGCTGCTGTCTGCCAGTGGACTTTGTGTAGTATGTGGGAATATAGCTGCAGTAGCTTTACTCTAGTCAAGTAAAAAGTAGGTCAGGGAATGTGAATCAGGAAAGTAATATGGAGAATTTCAGAAAATGGCCTTCGTAGCACACATGGGACTTAGTTTAGGTAACCACCTTCTGAGGTCCCACACTCCTTCCAGAGTAATACAGGGTACAATTAATTCTAGATACTTTCTAATGCTTCTTTGCTTTTGAGGATTAGACTGTTCAGTGTTGGACAGAATAATTTTAGGAGGTACTGTAAAGGGAACAGCCTCATACATCTGTAAGTGATTTACCTGATCTCCTTTCATGTACTGCCACAGATTGGTGGAACTGAAGGGTGCTGGATATGAAAACTATCCCACCCCATTTTAATTGTGAGTTTGACATCAGCATGCATCTGCTTTCCTGTGCTGTTTCTGTAGAACTTCTGCATTATATAATATGAGGAGAAAACACTTCATAGCAGCACATGTGAATGTAAGTTTACAAAATTGGCTAGGAGAGACTGAAAAAATTCCTGTAGAAGCAAGGGTGAAAGCCTCTGATGGTTTGTCAAATCTCAGCTCTTATGGGTTGAATTCATGTAAAGATTTTCAAATTTCTGTTACTCTAACAACTAATCTCAGCTTCTGCAAAAACAGTGCAATTCAGAAATTCATAAAACAGCTAAACATTTACCCCATTTCCTATCCATATTTTAATGAGCATGTAGAAATTGGAACATAATAATTACTATTTTATTTACTTGAAAGAGTTGTGTTACAGTAGAGTGACTAAGTACTAGAGTTAGAATAGACTTAAATCTGCAGGTTTGACATTTTCTTAAAATACAGTTTTCTAATGTAACAAACCATTGTGCTGACTAAAAAGGGAGATCATCATTATAGTTTCTCACTCTGTAATGTTCAGTAAATGTTTATGCACATTTTAAATTATCTCCTATGCTTGTTTTACATCTCTCACATAGATAACTACTAACTGTTGACCCTTTGCCACAATTTTTAAAAACTGACCAAATTAGCTATTTCAGACAGAAGTAGGTAGATGTCTATGTCTTCTGCTTCAGCAGATAAAATATACAAGACACATTATTTCTATCTTGAGTACTATACTCTGTTTTATAGTAACCACTTGATGACATGCTATTCATCAAAATAGGCTTATATTCATGGCTTTTTACATCTCTGACTATTCTAGACTGTCCTCGATTTTTCCTTTATACCATATGTAAATGTAAAATGAATTGGAATGCATGCAAAATTAAGATTTCTGTTTTAACTATACTTTCTCCAGTCATGAACATGCTAATCTGAAAAGAATCAATAATCAACAGCACAGTTTTGGCCATCTCTTTGGTTTTCATCACCTTGAAATCATTAATGAACTCTGTGTGTTTGACATCTGTGTGCAGAAGTCAATGAGCCAAGCAGTGAGCTTTTGTTCTGGTTTTGACATTAGTAATTAGTAGCAGAACACTGAAATTAGAAGTTAGAAAAATATGAACATACTTAAATTTTATGCCAGTAGTAGAAGACTTGCACAATAACAGTGAGAGGTCTGGCAGTTTTTCTTGTGTTAAATAGATCTGACCCAAACTGTACATAATTATCTATGAAAACAACACATGATTTTATTCAGAATTTTGTGATTGCTACACAAGGAAAAATATGACTGTTTATTGATATTAGATATGTATTCTCTGTGAATAGAAACTTGCAAGGTTCTCCAAGAATTCAGATTGCTAATTGAAAATAAGTAAACACTACCAGTGATTACATCTGATTTTATGAAACAGAATCAGTCATGAGGTTTTTATCTGGAACACTAAATAGTTTTTGAGACATTTGCCCAAACTGTCCATGTAACCTGCCTATGCTTTCTGTGTACTTTTATCTCTATATCAATAATCTCAGCATATTATGAATGGTTGGATTCAAAGCATAAGTAAAACAGAAACTGAAAATTTGTGAAGTTTTGTATGAGAAATTCTTAGAAATTTCAAGGGTGTGTGATTTCATTTACTGAACCAAAGAATCTAGAGCAGTTTAGCTTTAGCTAGAGATACCTTGTAGATCTTTATATAGTGTGAAGAGCATTTTCTACCTGTTATATTAGAATCATAAACCTATTGCGATGCTGTTTATATGTCTTTTCATCACCTGTGTATAAAATAAATTTGTCTAGTAAAAGAATCTATAAGAATGAGTAGTGCCATTTGTTTTCTGGCTGTTCTCTCTCACTGATTTCTGAGTTTTCTGAATCTATGAAACTTGAACTTTCTTAATGGGATTTTGGTTAATTACTTCCTATTTCCACTTGGTATGCCTTGAATTCTCAATCTATAATACTGTATTTGTCTTTGCAGCATTTTCAAGCTTTGAGTGATGCATGCTGTTTAATTGTAATTTGTTGATATAATGCTTTATCCTGTTCATGAAAATTCTCATTTAAAACCACATATTCTTCTATAAGAAATTGTGAAAAGTGCCCTTAAAGAGTAATTTCATTGTCTTCAAGCTGTCAGCACTTTTCTTGCCATTCCTCCCTATATTTTTCACAATAAATGCTGCTGTTGGTATTTACCAACTCCTTTCTGACTTATTGGAGTGCAGATTACTTAATTGCCCTTGAAACATGAGGCTGACGACACAGCCTATGGGAAAGCTGTTGGTCTTTGATAGATAAGTTATGTCAGAAGGCAGGTTTTGAGTAGCACCTGGATTCTACAGCCACCAGGTATTCTCTAGAAGCTCATTAGATTTTTCTAACAGTTCAGTCTTCAGGAGGTGGCCGAACAACTCTGGTTGTCTCCAACTTTGGAGAACACATCAAAGTGTTCCTGTGCACCTGATGGCAGGTAACTGTTCACTCTGATTTAACTGGAATTCTGCTTCTGATTAATCAGTTGGGCTGGAGAGGACTGTTGTCTCTGAGCTATGGTATTATAAGCTACTAAGGTACTACTGTAGTGTTTTAACAACTGAGAGTCTGGTTTGTTTCCATAAACAGCATCGCCCTATCTGCACCTAGGAGTGGTGTTGATCATGTCAGCGTTGTCTGTCCTTTATACTTCAAGACTTTCCCCTTCATATTGAAGTGTCTGTGTTCAGGGAGTGTGAAGTAAGCCCATAAAATAATTTTGTATAAGTATTTATATAGTGGTCAGTAATGCAATAATTAATCCTTGTTGATCAGAAAAGCAGGCATTAAAATATCCCCATTTCTAGAGACTGTGGAAGTGAGGCAGCTGGGAATTCTTGACTTACCAGAAATCTTAGAGAGTGCACAAATTTGGAATTGGAACAGGAATTCCTGGCTCTCCCTCATGTTCTCAGGCAAGTAGATTGCATCTCACTGAGAAGTGTGCGAAAGCTGATAACATTATAGTCCAACTGATAACTCTCTGAGGACATGGAAAGCTTTGCCTTGAAGTTCACCAGATGTTTGGAAGTTTACATTGTATGCGAACTATGAAAAATTGTATCCTTAATACAAGCTTTCTGAGTTGTGTGGAATTATGTCATAGGTAGGAATTATGATGTAGGTATTTATACACAGACTAAGTTTAAAACTTTAACAGTGGTGTAATTTTCTTTTAAATTCATTCTGATTTTCTAAGAAGATTTCATCTAAGTTGGTAAGCACTACCTTATAATAGCATTTATTTTTTAATTTCCTTTTTAGATTTGTTTTTCTGAGTTCATGGTTTTCATTAGAGTTCTCTGACTAGCTTATTAAGGTAAAATCTTTAAGCTTTTTTCTTATATCTTAAAGATTTAAATAAAGAACAGAGGAATGGGATAGGCCTGGTTTTGCTGTAATAGCTTTTCTTTTTCTGGAAGTGCTTTTGTTAGAAATTTCTTTTTCTTCTTGCTAACTGATATATTAAACACTTTATAAACTTGAGAGTTAAATCTGGGCACAGCAAAAGAATTAAATTGCCATGAACTTCAAAAGGATTAGAATTCCAGCCTAAAATTTTACAGACCTGATAGAAAAATTATCTCTTTTGCCCTTAGCTTAGCAGGGAAATCTAAGCTTGAAATCTACAAGAAGGCACTTATGCCTACCATTAGTATCAGTCCTCCATGTTTTCTACTTAATGTATACCTTATATCATATCTAATGAAATCTAGAAGGTGCCATAATTTTTAGACAATACTGTAATGTTACAGAAGTACACAAAATCATGAGAAAATATTGGACCATTTTGTGATTGCATTTCTTTACGACCTGTTGGTTAGTTAATTTTGTATGTTAGGAGCTGAAGTAAAGTGACTTATCATAAACAATTAAAAGTCATTAATAACTTAGATAAATAATGATGTTCATGTAGTGAATTGTTGCTATCAGGATACATTTGAAAAAACTTTGATGATGAGAATAATTTAGTGCACTAAATTCCAAAGAGGCCAGTCATCTTGTTACCAATATGGCATGGGATAAAATTAATCCTTTTTTAACTGCAGTGTGAATATTTAAATTGCTTGTTTCATGAGGTAAGTATCTTATTAAATCACAGGAATTGCACAGCCAGAGAGAGGCAAGAAAGAGCCTGCCTGTGTGAGAGCAGGGCAGAGTGTTTATTATTAAACACTGGTTGCTGCTAAAATATGGTTTCCATATGGAGCAGACTACATGTAATTTATGTAAACCACATTGGTAATAGTTTTTATCAAGTGGTGCTAAACATGAGCTAAATCCAGCATAACTGTTTATGTAGACTGTGTTAAGTAAATTGTGGGTATTATTAGGGCTGGTCAGATATTTCAGGAAAATATTCCTTTGCTGTCCCCATTACATACTAGCACAACTCACATCTGCAGCGATGCCTGCTTTGAATAAGATGATTTTGGAGCTTAGACAGGAAGTGAAAGAAACTGATTTGTAATAAACCACCAATGACACTGATCTAAAATATAAAATATCTCTTAAACCTTCTATGCACAGGCACTCAAATATTTTACTCTTCCATTTGAAAAGGTGGAATAAGATTTTTGGTTAGAAGTAAAAACATGGTGAAAGTCATTTACTCAGAATTATAATGAGGTACCTAATAGTGGTGATCATAAAGAAAAACTGGAAGGGCTTCTCTGAGGCCAAGGTATACTTTTTTAAACATTCTAAACATTCTAATTGGCAAGAAATTAGGAAAGTACAGAAGATTTTTATATATACTTTTGGGAGAGAGTTCTGGGCAATATATGGGAAAATTCTAACTTCAGTTAAAAACTGTACAAGAACACAACATGGATGGGAGTAAATATTCCCTTCTGAGGTGATAAAAATTTTAGTATTAGCCCACACAATGTTTTGTATGTTCATTCTTTACTTGGAAAGGAGTACACAGGATTAGCTTGCTGAGCAGCAGGACTAATTTGAAGATTAAATCTGTTTAAAATGCAACAGAAACACTGGTTAGATAACAGAATTTGATGGATTTAACTGCAAGCTCCTGGCCTCTGATTCTGCCTGTGCCATCTCTTTATGTACAAGTTTTTCAAACCCCATGTTTATTTTTTTATAGTAGATTTAATTCTTAAAAAAATTAAGTAAAAAAATCCAGTATTGGTAAAATTTTAAAATTAAGAAAAAAGCAAAACCATAACAAAATAATTTCTAGGAAAACTCAAGCAGAAAACACATGGAATGAGCTACTGAAAAGTATCCCAGCTTTTAGGACAGACTTGGACCACAGAACCTTCAGAGTTTCCCTTCAATCTAAATTAGTCTATGATTTCAGAAAACCCCAAATGACCCAGTTTTAAAAAATATCAAACCTCCAAACAAACTAAACCAAAAACAACCCCACCTCCCAAAACTAATGGCGTATATATGTTATCTAGTTGTGTTCATGGGCAAAAGCATGTATTTCTTCCTGAAGACTTGTAGTTACACATATATAGTTAGGAAGAAATATCTTTGTGGGGTTTTTTGTTTTGTTTCGGGTGGGGTTTTTTTGTTTGGTTTGGATTTTTTTGGGTTTGCTTTTTTTTTTTTTTTTTTTTTTTTAATGTAACAGTGAATGAGCAATCAAAGTATATACATTGGAACATTAAAAAAAAAATTGAAATTGTAGTTTCATAGCATTCTGTTGCTGCTGTTTACATGCCTCATCTTGAGCTGCCCATTCTGTTGCCTTGCTAACGTGTCCAGAGCACTGTGTGTCTGGATAATGTTGAAGAAGACATAGCCTCAAAGCATCCTCAACTGCCTTGGATAGTTATTCCTCTGGGAGAGAAGGATAATTATTTCCAAAGAAACTCAAGGTAGACCTGAAGGTAGATTTGTTGGTGATTTCGATATAAATCTGCCCCTCAGAGAAGCAATGAATAATACTGTTGTTTTCAAATCTACAATGATTATCATTATTTTTCTTAGAAAAAATATGATTTTCTTGTATTAAATATTATCTAAGTAGCAAAAGCAGCTATCACATTTGTATAATAACTGCTGTTGATTATACCTGGCTATGGTAAATTGTACCATAAGTTCATTCCTTTCTTTCAGATTGTAAAAAGTGCATTAATGATTTGTAATTTATATAAATCATGCCATTGCCGGGAAAAAAAAAAAACCTGTGGTTTTCACTTTGAACAGTCTGACAAACTCTGGAAATAACAGGATGAATTTTGCAAGTGGCTAAGTCACATGACATTGTATTTGAATCATAGTTGCTTGGATTAATGGTTCAAAACTTTTTGTTGAGAAAAGATTTGGTTCTTCAGTTTAATTCTTCTCAGAAATTCCTCTCCTGTAATTTTTTTAAAGTATCTGGATGTAAAAAAGTGAGTTGATAAGGAACCATTAATTGAAGTAGGACAAACAGATTCAATTTTTTTTTCAGGGAAGTTGCATGAATACCTTTTGCTCTTTGCAGGAAATTATAGTGAGGTGAGCTGACATATAGGGTACTGCACACTGTACTGTAATTTTTGGAATACTTTAATTTTAATTTTCATTAAATAAAAATTTCAGAAAAAAATAGAAGTAAAAATATTAACTAAAGGTGAATCATATGTTTAGTCAGTTCTAATTGTAATAAACTGTAGTAGGGATTTAAAACCAGCAGTATAATTGTACAAAATTGTGCAAAAGGTGCATGGTGTCTTATTACGTTGAGGCTGGATATCTCTAATCATCCTCTCCCAGGTCTTTCTTTGCTGCTTGACTGATTTTCTTTTCTTTTGAATTTTGCAAAATGGATGAGTGTCATTTTTATACTCAGAGAAAAATAATGCTTGAATTAGAAAGTAATGCAAATAGTAGAACTAATTCAGTGATAACAGCTTATTATTGTTATGACTATTCTTCTTTGGACTCTCCAAAGACCTGCTGAAGACCTTTTTCATTTTAAGAGGAAATATATTTTATTAGTTTTAATTTGAGGTAAACCAGTAAATCATTAAAACAAAACCATCTTCTGCCCTAGAGTTAAAAGTGATTTTTAAGTGTGTAATGAACTCAAGTTTGTTATTTCCTTTTAGCTTATGTTTACTAAAAGGAGGTACAATTGATTACTGCTGTTGCACAGCTGATGTTAGGCTAATACATAAGATACCTTAAAGAATTATTTTTATAACTTGCTATACCTATCCCACCCAAATACACCCATTAGTATACCAAAACATCCAGTGCTCTTTGAAGGGCATATGTCTGACTTGTCTTCAGTCTATCATCTTATCAAGAAGAAGAAAATGGAAATGAATTTCAGAATCTCTTGATCACTCTTCCCCATTCCACTGCTGGTGAGAGCTGCAGCTGTTAAGTACAGCATCAGGATTATGTTTGGTATAGGAATCTTGACTACAAATAGATCACAAGATGATATACCTAGATCCGAAAAGGGCAAATACAAACGCCATGAAAGAGATTTGTTTACCCTCTGAAAATGGTGTATGTTCATGCTTCCTTGTTGAATACACGGCTCATCTAGGAATGAACAATCTGAACAGTTCTTAAAATCATGAAGCTATTTGTTACGTCAAAGCTGACTTGAATAATTTTTGGTCACTTCTAAGTACTGTGAGTTGAAATTCTTTTTGGTTCTTTACCTTCCTGATTACTGAAGCAGCTGTGTATAGTTTGACTTGCAGTGCATGCATTACTCTTATGACATCATGACATCACAGGTGTATTGCATAGAGAGATATCACAGTCTATGTATTTGTATGTTAAACTGTACTTAAAACAGTTTTCCTACAAAGTATGTGTACACAAAATATATAATGTCATGCTGCATTGAAGTGATTTTTGCTCTTGATAGGGAGTTTCTAAATAGCTCACTTAATGGCTTTACTGCTTGGGGGAAATGTGACCATCTCCAGTGTGAAACAAAAGCCTGAAAGCTGCAAAACTTGTTTACAGTGCTTGTGTGCACGTGTAGGCTCCCTACAAAAACCAGTCACTACAGATAGACAGACTGCTGTGGGTTTTGGCCTTTGCTACCCAATACATATTGAAGGCGAGAATGTCTCCGTTTGCTGGGAAATGGTGTGATAGATACATGATATACTGATTTCAGTATTCTCAAAAATCCATCACAAGACAATTACTTAAATCTAATTTTTAAAAAAAAATCTGAAAAAATTGTCATTAATGCAAAATCTATTCCTGCAAAAAATTTCACCCTTTATTTGTACTGATACTCCCTAAAAAGCATATTTATATGAGCTGCAAGATGAGGAAATACCAGTCCTCCACGAGGCACTTGAAATTTTAAAAAATATTAGGATTTATATCATGCATTTCTGCGGGGATGGAAACATGAATTGGGATTTTGTTGAAAGTGATAGGGGAGAAAAAGGCTTTCTCAATGTGATGTTCAGTACTTGCTTTTAATCCTGAGCTAGGAACACCAGACTTGCATTTCACAGCATTTCTACTTCTTATGTAAAGGAAAGCTGCTCTAAGCCAATTGCAATTTTTTGTTTTTAACATTGGTTAACTTTTTCTCCAACCTCTCTCAGTCAGGTATGTTAGGTTTATGTTAATTTTCTTACCTGGGTTTTGTCAAAGAAGAATAAAAAATTTGTCCCTGTCAGAACTTGTAAAAATCTCTGAAACACTGCTGGAAAGTATTCAGTAAAGTATGTGGCATTTACAGCGCATAAGTTAGTGTGGTGGGGTATAGCTTTTACTGGTTTTCCTGTTGGAGTGTGTATGCAATTAGAGATTAATTAAGTAATTTGTGAGTTTTGTGACCTTCCCAGATTTAATCTGATAAAATTTCAAGATCTCAAGCGGCATTCTTCCCAATATCACTCTACATTTGTATGGAGAATTCTGTGCTTTTGGGTACAAACATGAATTTGTGGACATTGCATGTTTTAGGTATATATGTGTCTTTTTCTGTGCTTTAAGCCGTTGTACAAGCAGAGCAGATGGGTAGATGCATGCTCTGTCTCTTTAAATTTCCTGACTCGGCCGGTTTGACAAAGACCTTCTTATCATTTTCTTGAAACGAAGTTTCCTGAATCAGCGGATTTTTCCCCCTCCCCTTGAAACTTCTGAAACTCTGAACTCTGTCAAAACAACATGGCTGGCAACTTTCAGGGACAGAGCAGAGACACAGACAGAGACAAAGAAGCCCCTGAGAAGGCAGACGGACTTAAATTGCTTGTGGTTTTTCAGTACAGCTGGTTTCAGATGTGTCGGCCTTGTTCTGCACTGGTTCCACTGCCAAAGCAAGACTGTCACAGCTGGTAGTACTTACTGCACTTGCGGGAAAGTATGTGATTCATTAGTTGGAACCGTATGTTTTTCACCAGTTCTGGTCATGTTTTTGTTAGGATGTGGTAAAAGCATAAGCAGGGGGTGAAGGGACAATGGAAATATGTGACTTGTTAAAGATTGGCCCCAACCACTTATTAGCTAAATTGTATGCTGTAATAAAACAAAACAAAACAAACAAACAAACAAAACCCCCAAAACAACCCCCCAAAAAACAAACAAACAACCCCAACACCCCACATTTAAAAAAAAAAAAAAAAAGCCAAACAGACAAAAGAATGTTGCTCATATGACAAATTATTTAATTTCTTAGTTAAGGTCACTTAGTTATATGGAGTAAAGAGAAAAAGAAAATGTCACCACCAAATTCGTTTCCTCATCTTTTCTGTGGAGTATCATGAACTTTTTAAATGAAAACCATAGTATAGGATGTAGTCATGCGAACAAGAAACACTCATTTCAGTAAAAAAAACACAGACAAATGGGCTAAGAATTTTATATTTTTTGAAAGGAGGTAGCTACTTCTACTGATAAAATACAACAGTGGCAAATGCTTGTAATGAAGTATTTTATGAAAGGAGAGCTTTAGGTGGGTGTTGCTGTGCCCACAAAAGATGAAACAGATGAGAATTGTAGGTGAGATGTAATAAGCTCTTTTGTTTACTTTTTTTTTCCTGAGGTAGCATCTTCCAGTATTTTGTGAGTGTTGGAAAGGGTTTTTTGTTTTACTGATGTTTATTTTATAGCTATTTGTATCTAAACATAACTGATGAAAGGAAAAAAAAAATCGTTGCAGGAATACAATTAATTTGAAACAAATATTATATCATCGAGTTGCTCACACAGCTCCGTCCACCTTCGTAGCACTAATTAGATGAAGGCTTCAATTCTATGTGCTTTAGAAAGTACTTTCATACTTTCCCAATCCCCCCATTCCATTTTCCCTCCCAGCCACTTTGTACATGTTCACAGCCACTGGACTTTGTAGAAGTAGAACCAGGTTTGTCTCTGATAATTAGCTCAGCTGGCTGCAGCATAAATAAAGAAATGCACTTAGGGGCTGTAGTCTGTGACATGGTTTAACAGAGCATAAAAAGGTGCATCTGTTAACATGCCTGAATTCAGTCACCTTACTGTCACCCACACAAAGATACCACCTCTGAAATCTGCCAGTGCTGTTTTGCAAACAAGAGGCCACTGTTGTGTTAAATTAACCAGACTGTGAACGTGCAAAGTGCTGCCTCTTAAAAATCATGCTGTCTTGGCTTACAGTGGTGTTGCAATGAGTCCCTCCAGTATCTATTAGGATGACCTGTGGCACTGAATACTTCAACACTCTTCTGGCTAGTATTGTTGACCTTTGTCAGCTTGATAAAAAAGCAGAGCCGAGAAATGTGCTTGTCATTTTTAGTGAACCAGGAGACTGGAAAGCATGGGGAAGGGGAGGGGGCTGCAGGGAGGCACAGAGACGCCAACTGCCTGTTTTTGCTTAAATTAGGATGCTGAATCCAGGACAAAATTGCAGTCTGCTTCCTTTCTCCTCCCCAGCAGCCCCATGCCTCTCACCCCTTTCTTCCCCTGACTGTTGCTACTTGATTTGAGGTCTGAAATAATGAGGAATGTCTGCGTGATCAAAGTTACTGTCTGCCTCCTGATCTCCAAAGAAGCCCTGCTATATATATTTGGTAGGCGACAAACAGCTTGTTGTAATGTATTTGAAGGTAATACAATCACACTTTTGTTATGTTCTTTGAACATTTCTTTGCTTCTTAGTTAAGTAATCCTAATAAAAAAATCAAAACCTTTTAGGTTTTTCTTCTATTTAGCTTTATGAATATTTTTTAATTATTTGCAGGAAAAATGTAACTTCAGCAGGGGATACAGCTGAGCATACTTCATTGAATTGATAAGTTCTTAATTTCACAGACATATAATTCTTTTGAAAATGTTGATTAAGATCTAGTTAGCTTTGTCCAGATACTTTATAAGATAATAGAGTATCTGTTTTCAGTACACATTTGTGTACATTATTTCTACAGCATGATAATTCTATTATTTTATGTATTAGTATGTGTGTGTGTATATATATATATATATATATACATATATACATGTATTCTTCAGATGGTCCAACTGAGTGTCTTGTCCATTAGAAAGTGATGTAATGTCAGTGGGAGCTAGTCCCACACAGCTTGAATCAAATTATTTTCTACTTGGCAGTAACAAAATGTGGATGACCAGGAGGGGTGATGCATCCTCTACTGTATTTTGAAGTTGTTGCACTGGAAATATCCCACCCAGTTGTGCTTGGCTCTTTAGTCCTGACATTGGGCCACACCTGCATTCCTGCTGTCCAGACCCATCTTTGTTTTTGCCAACTGTCTTTACCAAGGAATATCTCCAGGGAAAAAAACTAAAAATCTGAAAAAAAAAAAAAAAGCCCAGAAAACCCACACATTAGCATTTACCTTATTGCTTGGAGAAAGAGAGAGAGAGACTAGGGAGGGAATGAAGTTGCTATCAAGAGGGATGATAGTGCCTCAAAATCCCTTTATCTGAGTGCTGTGAAGTTATAATAAGCCAGCTGTGTAACAGAAGAAAAAAAAAAACCACTACGTTCTCTTCAGTTCAGTTATGACTTTTCCCTCTTTTTTTTTTTTCTTTTTTTCTCCCCTCTTTCTAATCTTAAGGGAATTTTGAGAGAAGCAAACCTTTAAAAAAAAAAAAAAAAAAAAGCTGAGTTTTATGTAAGAAGAAATTAAGGTTAATGATCATTGGCTCATTTTCCTAGTCCGTGGGTGTGGATGGAGGAGTAATCAGTTCAGGTGGCCTTGCCAGTTGGGAGTTGTTCTTTGTCATCAAGAAAATAAGAAGAGTGCAGGGATTGAATTACCGTAACTATTTCAGGGCTAACTGTATTTTATTTCCCCATTGACTCAGATTTAAGGACAGAAAGCTGACATTAATTTTATCCAAAAGTAAAACACAGTTAATGCTCTATATATTCTGAGATAATTTGACTGAATATGTAAAAATCTGCTTTTTCAAATGCATATCTAGTGTAGTCTTACAAATAATTTTGCATATAACACACTGAAAAGCAAAGTATATTTCTTAATTTGCTCAGATAACTTATGTCTCTGTTCCCAATTACCACTCATGTTATTGAATTTTTAAGAGCTGCTTATTAAAACATGTGCTCCAACTGCTTCTGTTGGCTTCCCAGGTGCCTGTTATTACATGTCAAGGTACTCCCTTCTAACTTTTAGAGGATGTACAGAATTGAAAGAGTTCTAAAAAAGTGTGTGATGGCCCTTAAACGATATCTAGTGGGCATTCACATCTTTTCCATGGAAGAGCAGTTCTTTAAATAAAAAAAAAAAAAAATTGAGAAAGAATAAAATTACAAATAATTCAGGCAAACAATCCTCTGATAAATCCCATGTAAAGTCTTCTACATCAATGATGTTTTGTGTGGTGTTGCTAGAATATGGTCAAGAGATTTCAATTTCAAATACAGAAAAATAAGAAATAGAAGTCAAGAGGAGACTGAAAAAGCTATTGAGTAGGAGGGAAAACAGTCGTCAGAGTGTTTTGATATATTCATATGTGTTTATAACGCATGCAGTTGCCAATCCATGCTGTATCATGTTTGACTAGAAGGGGAATGTAACTACCAGATAGACAGGCTTGGTTTCAGGACACGATATAGTCATCGGTTGCAACTGTTATTTTAGCACAAAATCTGTGTGAATGTTAAATTATAAGTAATGTAGTTCCAGTTAAAATAAAGACTTAAAGCTACTATGTGTTTTCATTGTTGTGGGGGTTTTGGTTTAATTTAATAAAGCTGATAGCAGTTCCCCATTCACACTGTTAGAGGAACAACAGTGTTACGAATTTATTTACTATTATTCAAAATAAATTACAGCATCAGGAGGTTTAACTGCAAGAATAGGGGTCCAGATTTTGGTTCCCTTGGTTCTCTGAGGTAAGTGTCAACGTATAGCTGAATATTCATGAGACATTCATTAATATGAATAGTTGGTCTGCTGCTGCACCTTACCATGGTTTATTAATAACATATGGACAGACCACTCCCAAGCATACAGAGGGCACGAATACTTTAATGATTGAAGCATCCTCTCAGTGAAAAAGAAAGAATGAGATGTGCTATTTCAGCAGCACCATTTGAAAAGCTGTAGTTAAGGTGTGTGTGATTTAGGTTGTATCAGCAACCCTTGAACTACAAATCCCATTTTTTTCCAGCATTTTAAGTTGTATAGAATTTTTTTTTCCAGGCTGACATAAAGGTTACATAAAGAAATAACTGCCCTTAAGGAACTATTCTTTGGCCAAATATTTAAGCATACCCTTTTATAATTATTTTTTTTCAGTCAGTGAATAGAGGGAAAATAAAATGAATGTTACCATTTCAAGGTTTTCTTCCTCTTTACTGATGAAACTCAAATGAAAATAAATTAAAACCAAAAATGTTGGCATATAGTCCATAGCAAAGTCTAGTGTTTCTGGCATTGAAAAGTAATGCTACTAACTCATTCAAAAAGAGGTTTTTAAAAACTCACCTTGCATTAAGTCACCCTGCTGTTGATAGATGATTGTATGCTACTTAGATAATCTCACTAAATAAGGAGAATAATGTGGCAAAGATGGTGAATTTAAAATATTTTTTAAAATTTTTCTGCTCTTGAAAGAATTTAACCTCAGGCATATAGTTTCTTAAGGTTTTGGAGATGTTCATACCATACTAGTCAATAAGATCATGTAGTCATATTTTGTAACTAGTATCTACAGTAAAAGCATACCATGCTTTCATAGTTTACTAATCAATTAGTAATCAGTTAATAGTTTCTCAAGTAAAAAGTGCATGCTGTGACACTTCATTGTTATCAGTAATAATGCAACTTCTCTCATTTCAGAGAAATAGCCAGTTTTACTTTCCTTGTTACAAGTTTGCTCTAAGTTAGTAAGCACTAAGGCTGTGTTGTGAACCTTCCATTAAAATGAGCGCTGACAGTGTTGGCAACACTGTTGTTATGTTTTTAATGCACATAATTACATTTCACACCTTGTACTGAAACTACTCAGTCGTTTTCCCTTTCCCCATTTTTTCCATTTTTCCCGTTTCCCCTTTTTTCCCTTTCTCCCTTCTCCGTCTCTTTCTCCTCCTTCTCCTGTCCTTCCTGCCTTTTCTTTCTGTGTAAGTGTCTTTTAAAATTTTAGAATTTTAAAGAAAGACAACTGACAAATAAAAATTAAATCATTAAGTGAAACTGAAAAAATGTCATCCATTCATATCTATCCAACAAGAGTGGGGAAAAATATTCAAGAATTATTAGAAAGGTTATCTTGTTTGGGGTTTCTCCCCCTAATTTTTTGCCTTGATAAAGTTAAAAGAGGAGCACTTGGTGGGAGAAGCTGCCTTTTTTTTTCATAAGCTTTTAAATTTTTCTTGGTATCTAGCATGCTACCTTCCAGTGAAATCTCTTCTGAGACTGTAATGTTTCTTTTGTGATTAAAAGCACTGAAGTACCCTGGATCAGGGGATTACTAGTTAGATACAGATTCTTGCTGCTTTAGGTCACCAGTTTGAATTCAGTCCAGGCCATCATCAGACTGCTGTTAACATCTAAGGGCATCATGGCATTCTCAGACTAATTCCCAGTATGCACTTTTTCTCCGTTCTTCCATTCTCTAGTCTTCCCTCCTGGGTTGAATTCCTTGTGTTGGGAAATCATCCTGCCAAGTTTAAGTGAGTTCTGTCATCCATACTTGGATCCAGTTTTCCCTCACCTATGAATAATAGCTCATCCACAGTCATTTCTTTTATATTACTTACTTGAATGTGACATTACCATCATCACCAACATTGACGCAGCTTATTAATGTTTTAAGACAGTGTGAAGTAGGCAGGTACTTGCCTCAGAAAACTGAAAAGGAAACAAACAAAAAAATGCCCTAAAATAAACTGTTCTCTCCTCCCCTTAACTCCCCCACCTCCTGAAACACAGCTGTGTTGTGTAGGGTTTTATGGATTAAATGCTTGGCAGAGGTGCTGGAGTTGATAGGATTTCTGTTTACAGTAAGACAGCCTCATTCATGGAACTCACTTAATTTCATTTGGCTGCCAGACTCTGGGCTGACTACCCTTCTGATCATTCTTATCTCTCAGGAAAGATGAGAGGGTAAAGTTAATATCTCAAGGGGAAGAGGCAATGGGGTAAAGTTAAAATTACCAGGTTTTTTGTATAGGGCATGGGAATATTTCCATTTGGACGCTTTTACAGTCATGGGAAGTCGCAGGGAATTTTTCTGTATCTTTGTAAAAGAAATAAGCACAAAGACTTCTGGATTCTATTTGTGTAGGGCCACCCACTGCAGCCTTTTTATGGATATGACCATTATATTATGTGCCTGTATCTCTGTGTTTTGGTGCAGAAAAGAAATAAAAATAAATAAATACATTGGCTAAGTTGTCAGTAATCACAACAGGAGGCTGAAGGATGAAATGAGCCATAGAGGCTAAGTTACTTTTTCAGCCGTGAAATTGACCTTCTAAGGTCAGGGTTATGACATGTTGGTAGACCGGAGAGTCTATAGAAGCTGTACTGCTGCTACCTGTGGTGGTAGAAAAAAGGGGACTTGTAGTTCTGAGGTTACCTGCTCACCTCTTCTATAACCATTACATTTGCCCTTTACAGTCAGGGTTTTTTAATGTTAATGTTATTCTGAGCATTTATGATATGAGCAGATTATTATAGGAAATGTTTTCTATAAGGCTAGGAAATATTAGGGAAATAGCCCAGTTTGACAACACAAAGACAGGGTGGTGTAATTGTCCATTCCTTTATAGCCTTTATATGCTAGATTTTATAATTGCTGGGTATACTTCCCGGCCCCACAAAAAAAAAAAAAAAAAAAAAAAAAAAAAAAAAAAAAAAAAGTTACAGCATTAGCATTATGTATTAAAGTAAACAATTTAGAGCCAGACATAATTGTGTTCTTAGATCTGCAAAGCAGAAGTCAGGTCCATTACTCTGCCTGGCCTATATGTATGCTAACATTGATGCCTAGGCAGGAAGATGGGGTGATAGGGAGTGAGAGATAAGTCTGTGTCTTGCAGGTTTAAGAAGAATCCATTTCCTTACATCCTACTGCTGAGTTCAGAGTTCATTCACATCACCTATAAGCAAAGGTAAAGGGCATATGAGATAGTTATAATTCTGAGGTTCCTGAAGTCTGACCATAGTTTGAGTGTTAGATATCTACTTATTTTCTAGTGCATATTTTGAACCTTCCTAAGTATATATTGTGTACATAACTTCTTTTTCTAAGAGTACAAGAAGACAGAGGCTGTCCATGGTATGTTTGTCATACAAGATTTTTACCTGACTTCTTTGTCATGAATGCATATAACCCCCCCATATTCTTCCAAGCCCTTCCACTACTGAGAAGTGGAAGTAATTACACATTTTTCTGTAAAATTTGCTTCTTCACATGCCTAAGTGTTGCACAAATATTTTGTTAAATACACTCCATACCCTGGTACGTAATCAGACTCTCAGAGGTCAGAAGTGAGAGTGTAGCAGTTTTACTTTAAATAACTTATTTTAAAATTGCACTTGCATCATTGCAGGAGAAAAGCACGTATCTGAATAGATACACAATTAAGTAACTACACATTTAACCGTAATTTGCATAGGTAATGGACTTTTTTTTTTCTTTTTTTTTTTTTGGTAAGCAGAGTAAGAGAAAAAGGATGAAGGGGCTTATGCCTGGTGCCCATCTTCAAAAATTGCTGCCAGAAATGTCTTAGTTTGCTTAGTGAGTAAGATTTAGCAGGATTTGTTTGGAATACTTGAGAGACTGTAAACATACTACAAAACCATGTTAACACAAGATTATCTTATTAGACAAACCTCTTCAATTGCTTTGGAATGCGTAGTTTACTAATACAAGCCAAAGTCTTAGTTTATTTATTTATTTTTTTGCTATCCTTTTTTTTTTTCTCCCTCCTGATTTTTTTAGTGAAAGAGGGATTGAGGCAAGGGGAACTTCTTTTTTCCTTAAGAAAAGGAATCTTGTCCTATTTCCTAACCACAAACAACGTTACAGAGAATACTTTGGGAGTAGGTAAAATTGCTCTTATGCTTTCTTTATGAGGGTAAAAGCAATTGTGCATGGAGTTGGCCAGCCTGTGGCTGTCCACCATCTGTGTAAGGAATTCACTATCCCAGACAAAAGAAATTGGCAAAGTCTTCTTTCTGTCTGTTCTCCAGAGCCTCGAGATAGCCATAAAACACCTGGACAAAATCAGCAGGTGATGGCAGGGGAAAGAGAATGATCAGTCACAGGCATTGTTGAATCCTTTGAACATTACTTATAGCTTGGACACTGCTGTCACCAGACACAGTTTGATCTTTGGTGAGCTTTCTGGGAGTGCTTCTTTTTCCCCTGCTTTATGACAAGAGGGGAACCAGATAATGCTGTGGAGGCAAAGCAGAATTTCCCCATCTTGTAATTTTTGTATCACCTTGTAACTTCATTTTTGGTTACGTTTATTTGTGCTTACATAATCTTGCAGGAACAAAGGCAGCTTTTCATGTGCAGAAAAAGATGTGTCATATCTTTTCACCCTTGTGTCCACCCTAACAAGCAGTGCTTATCTGTGACCTGAAATTAAAATTAAAAAATGTCTTAAAAATCGAGTTACATCACTGTCTTTCTTTTCCTTTTCATGTTGATTTACACAAAACTTTACTGACAATTTTAAAACTAAGGAATGCCATTTTCTTTCATGTTCTTCTGTTATCATATTCATAAGAATACTTGCTTTCTTGCTTATTTAGGATTTCTTAGAACTTGTTGTTGATCATTAATTATGACCTTTATGTGACTGACTGGAAACACAGTATGAAGTTTGTGAAAAAATCTATGCCTTCATTCACTCCTGTTTTCTTGTATTTTGTCCACACTGTGTATATGTTTTTTTAACCTGTGCAGATATTAGCACAATAAATTTAATCTTGAATTTAAAAAGAGAATGAAGAAGTGCAGCAACAGATTAATATCTATAGAAGAGCAGGTATACATGAAACAAATACAGCCTCAAGAACATGCCACTTTTGGCAGCAAAAGAAGCTTCCTACACATTAACCTGTTGAATTGGAGTCAGAATTTCAGTACAGGGATACTTAGCATTGAGACTTTCCAGTGTTGAGGGGTTAAGTTTGTAGTTGTTGTTTTGATGCATTCCCAAAGTGAAGTCTCAACCGTATCAAAAAACTGCTGGATCACTTCACACTTCAGCTGTCGCCTGAATCTTTCTCCCTCCTGGTATTTTCTTTCTCTTCTTACCTGTCTGTGCTCCTGCAAATACAGCCCTTCTTCACAGAGCTGCTGTCAAGCTTCAATGAATTTTGCTCTGTCTTGCTAAGTGTATTAATGATGCACTTTGCTTCAGACATGAACCTCATTGCTCACCATAACACCTCTGTGTGGGTTTGTGTGTGCATGCATGAGCTGAGGTTGTTTGTTAAGGAAGGGGATGAATGCTGCAATTGTTTGACTGTTTCTGTAGCACATATTACATCTTTTAATCAGCTTGTGTGAACCTTAGAGAAATAAGGGCAGAGATTTAAGGTTAAAAAAAGTTAATTAGAAAAGATTCTGTTATTTAACTGGGAGATAATTTGTGGGTAACTAAAACTTAGAAAACTTTGTATTCATTCTGCTTTCTCAATGTGGAAAATGTATGTAGCATCCATAGAATGAGTAACTGAAAGTGTTAATATCTTTTAACAGCAGTAATAATAATACTTTCACTTTAGTTAATCATGTGCTAATCTCTTGGTAAGTCAGAAAAGTATTAGACCAATTTAAATTCATTGTGTCAGCTCAGCTGAAGTAACTGGCACAGTGGTGTAAACATTTGGAAGAAAAGTCCTTCAAACTAAAATAACGATGCCATAAAGTAAAGAATTTTGCTAGTTCTACACAGGAACTTTAAGGATATAATTTTTTTCTGGTGCTGGACAAAAGGATTTGAGTTTATACTGAAACAAAATACTGCTGTTTTATCCTAATATGTACTATTTCTGAATTGGACTTCACAGTTTACTACTTCTCACTAAGCAACTAAGCATAGCTCATCTTCTGAAAGATTTCTCTACTTGTAATGTTTTTATCCTGTAAATGTATTACTATGTTTTCATGAAGCTACTTTTTCCTGAGATTTTTTTAAGTTTGTAACTAATGAAGGAGTTTAGCATACGTTATTTTCTTTTAAAATTTGTCTTGGTTGTGTAACCTAAAGTCAATACCTAAGCTTTTATCATAGAATCCTAGAATTTTGAGGCTTGGAAAGGACCTTAAAGATCATCGAGACTCAACCTTCCTGCCATGGGCAGGGACAGTTCCTGCTAGGCCAGGTTGCTCAAGGCCTTACCCAAGCTAGCTTTGAACACTGCCAGAGTTGGGGCACCTGCAGCTTGCCTGAGCAACCTGTTCCAGTATCATGCTCCAGTTCACCACCCTCATAATAAAGATTTATTTTTTTTTTTCTTAATATCTAGCCTAGATTTCCCCTCTTCCAATTGGTACCTATTCCCCCTTTTCCTATCACTATAGTTCCTGATGAAGTGTCCTTCTCCAGCTTCCCTGTAAGCCTCCATCAGATAATGGAAGGTAGCTGTGAGGTCTCCACACAACCTTCTGTTCTGATGGCTGAACAGCCCCAGCTTTCTCAGCCTGACTTCATAGGGCAGTTGCTGCAGCCCTCTTATCAACATTGTGGCTCTCCTCTTGGCTTGCTTCAACTGTTTCATATCCTTATTTTGTTTGAGGCCACAGAGCTGGATGAAGCATTCCCAAGAGGAGCAGAATCACCCTCTTCAACCTGCTGGCCACACCACTTTGGAGGCAGCCCAGGATTCCATCCTTTTGGTCAAGCTTACTTCCTTGCTGATTGTTTTTGGATTTGTTTTTGTCCCATCTACCATTCTTTACAGTATTCTTCGACTCATTCCCTGAAAGGCTAAATCAGTTATTCAAAAGCTTCATAATTAGGCTATTCAGTTTAGACTCAATACAAATAGTGATAAAAGTTAATAATAAGAGTAATTTTTGCTCCCACTTAGACTTACTTTGAAAATGGTCATATATTTTGTTTTATGTGACTTTATCTTTTGTAAAAGACTCAATGATCACCCATGTAACTGAGAAACCTTCCTTTTTGCTAGCTATCAGAATAGTATATACACAGACTCATTTCTACCTGTTTAGAATATTTTTAATTAAAAGGCACACTCTGAGAAGAGAGATTGTGTTTCATATTGAAAACGTGAATATATTATCAGGATACTGTAAATCTCAATAGGCCTCTTACTATGAAGTTATTTCTATATTTGAAATTTTTTAAATTACAAAATTGAAACCTCATTTTTTTTAAAAAATTAAATTGTAAATTTGAAAATATCACTTTAATTTCTTTTTATGTCCACCATCCAACTAAATTTCTTACTTCTCCATTGAAATCATTCATATCATGTGCATAAATGAAGTTTGTGTAGGACGGCGAAGATTTAGTAATGGTAAATTTGATTTGTGATCTTTTAATTTCTATTTTATGGGTTTCTTCAGTTTTGGGTTTGTTTTGTTTGGGTTTTTTTGTCTTGACTATGTCTGAAGGGGACACAGGTTGAAGCTGACATCAAGAAAAGGATGAAGAATCATCCTATTGCTACTTGACTTTGCAGACCTGTGTTCTCTGGATATACCACAACAGATTATGTTTTACCTACTTCATAGATTAGTTTTGATTTCTGAGAGCAAATAGAACTCACAGCTTGGACACTGTGCTTTATGTCTATCGGGTCTGAAGCACTCTAGGAATGAAGTCACTTTAATTATTCTAATTTCTAGAAAATTGAGGAAAGGAAAGTAATTGACTTACCCAATGTAATAATGGTGGACCACATCAGGCATTATCCTTTCTGAAGCCTACAATAAAAAATATTTTCTGAAGCCTACAATAAAAAAAATTGTCAACTTTCAGGTTTCTCTGTTTGCTGATCAGAGGTAATATTTAGATCTGGAGCTTGTAGGTGCAGTGACAAATGCAGAAGATCATCTGAATCAATTTTGCTAAGTGGTTTAGTTAAACCATGATAATACTGTGTGTGAATGTTCTTATTCAGAAAGAGAGTAGCCTGAAGTATTTTTCTGTTTCCTTTCATGTCTAGAGTTGCATTCTCCCATCTCTCAGCATTGTTCATTCATTTGGCCAAAAGAGACTGTTGTTGGATCCTGATCACTCCTGCCTCAATGTGCATACCTCAGCTCTCTCAGTTGTGTGAGAGCTTGACAGACAGAGATGCCCTTTCAGCTTGGGCATGTTATGTTACTCAAATTATCCATTTATTTTTAAAAGCAGCATTTATTTAAGGGGTATGGAATTATGTATTTATACAAGAATGTGAGTCTAAACCAATGGGATATCTGAGAAAGAAACAGAGAATCCCCTAAACTAGGTACTTGGGTGATATATGCAAAGGTGGCCTGGATCATAAACTTCTGAGTATGTGAAGTAATGGAAAATTATTGGTGACACAATTACTCGTTGCAGCATTTACCAGGAGGTGATTGTTTGTAGTATGAGGGCGTAAGTTAGTAAAACATTAAATAAATGTACTCTGGTATATAAATATTTTTCAGCAGTTGTTATTCCCAATTGAGTCATGCTGCTGTTTAACTGTCCTGTAAACAGCTCTAAATGGAATGATGGTCAGTATAGGATGAGCTTAGAGGTTCAGGCACTTCCCTTACCAGCTTCCCTGAGAGCCACTGCCACTACAGCCAGGAGGCAGAGGGAAGTTACACTCATTGCTCAGCAGCTTCTTTTCATGTCCTGGTGAAAACCAGGACACATTTACCCATCTTCAATGCTTCACCAGGATTGTAAATGATGGGAAAGTAAAAATGATAAAATACAGGTGGTAGCAATGTTGTGTCACACCCTTTTTACCAATGAATGTGAGATAGATTTCTGTAAACTGGTATTTACTGACTGGAAATTATGTTGTGTAATATATGTACAGCTCAAGAAAAGCTGTATCATAAAAAAATCTACAGGAAAAATTTTGAAGACTAGAGGATGAGCTGAAAAAAAATTTTCACAGAGCTTTCTTTACCTGACAGTGGGCTACACATAAAAAATATGTGGTGTGGAAAGAGACAGCAGTGTTTTAGTATGAGCTTTTAGTCAGAAATAATACCCAGGATTTGTTAAGTAGCTGATATCTAGCAGACATTTAACCTGTCAAATTAAATATTGAAATTAATTATATTGAACAGTTGTTCTAAATCAGACCTCTGCACTGTAGAGTTTATTTTTGCACCCTATACTGAATGCTCACATTAAAATATATTACAGCCTGTCATAACTTCAAATATTTTCATCTGTAATTCAGAGAAACAATTACAAAATAATACAACCTAGATTTTGACCTATGATGAAGTGGGGTCCATACAGTGACTTTTAGTTATTCAGGTGGAATAGTTCTTTTGTTCTCTCACTCTTCTTCTATTTTGCAAATATATTTATTTTTTAAAGTGGCAAACATTTTTTCTTCAGCTTTGATTCCTAGTGTAAATTAAACATGAATGGATATTCTTTAAAAAGACTTCTATATCTGGAAAAAGAATAGTAGTACCATTACTGTGGGCACTGCATCAAGGAATGGCTACTTAATTTCAGGAAACAGTCTAATGAATACGAACACTTTGGAAATTAGTTGCCCATTTCATTAATTGTTTATTTGTGAATGAAAAGAGCTAATCAAGCAAAGATACTGTTTGGTTTCTGGAAACTGCTCCACCAAACTATCTCCAGATGTTGGGGGAGGTGGGGAAGGAGGAAACTTTATCCTCGTTTTAATACATGAAACCTTAGTAGCATGCTCACAATTCATGATCTGTGTTTGGATGCCATTTTTGCTTTGTTTTCTATGGAAGAAGGAAGATCTTCTCTTTTTCCAGCCTTTTTTCAAGAAAACAAAGTTTATAGCAAGGAGTCTGCAGCCATATCTTCTGCTGAAGCAGGAAGTGTCTAACTGGAGAAAAGAAACTGGTTGTTACATTTTCAGTTTAAATAGCATAAAATTTAATTTTTCTCTTAACATAAATAACTGGAAAAAATTTAAGTTTTATAAATTGTATTTTAGTGTAAATTGTAAATTTCTATCAAGAAGGGATAGATACTAAAATTACAAAAATAATGAATTTCAATAAAATTCATTGTAGAAAATGTATTTCTGGATTGCCAGCATGCTTTAAGATGCTCTCCTTCCAACTTCTTATTCAAGTGACTTCACTCTTAAATTAGATTTTTTTTTCTGAATATATGTAGGTTAACAAACAAGTCTATGTTCTGGTTTAGATACCTCATTTATTTTTCCCTTCCTTTTAAAAATTAAATTTTTTCTGGACCATGGGCTTAGATTTTTTGCCATAATTTTTTTTACTCTTTTTGTCTGAGCAGTATCTCACTCCTTGTACACTTTACTCTTCCCAAAAGAAGGAATACAGCTTCTCTCCATTTTTTCTACTAAATATTAGGGGAACTAATTTCTCAGTGATAATCAGCCAAAAATAACAGGATTTGTGTCCAGGGCTGAATTTCTCATATCTGTTTAAAAACAAAACAAAACAAAACAAAACACACACACACACACACACACACACACACACACACAAAAAAAAAAAAAAAAAAAAAAAAAAAAAAAAAAAAAAAAAAAAAAAAACAAAAAAAACCACAAACCACCAAAAACGCAACTGTGACACAGTTCACTTTACAGTTATTTTCCAGATTATTCTAAACAATTGAGCATTAGAATAATCTGTCTATTCCCACAGGAAAAACTGTCCAATAAGCCTCTCCCTTTATCTAAGGGTCACAGAGGAAACTCTGGCTAGACATTTTGGTGACTAATTTAAACTATCTGGAAAGACAATTGAGAGCACCCTTTCTTTGTGTTGTGACAAATATATTTCGACTGCAGTTTATTAACGTAATCCAGCACAACCACAGACATATTGTATGCATTATAGCATAGAATTAGAAACATTTTTTGCACATCACAGTCTTTATCCTCTCTCTTTTTTGACAAGGATCTGGATAATTGCCTCACCAAATGAACTGCTGTGTTCAGTCTGTTTCTGTAATTTCATAAATTGTTTTCCATGCTAAAACTAAGCAAGCTTTTACTGGGTAAGTATAAAGAACCACAGTGTAATTACAGAAGCAATATTATTAAAAAGTGTGACAGAAATGGCATTTTAACTTACAACTGCTTTTTCTTTGCTTTATTACAACAAATCAAATATATCATGACATGCCAGTTAGTGAGCAACGGTGTTGTCTGCCTCTCTCTGTGTCTCTCTCCCTTTCATGCACACACACACACATACACAGACTTTGAACTGAGATTTACATAGAAGATTGCTACATAAGCTGGATCCTAAGTTACTAGCTGAGGTTCCCATCATTCCAGGAAATTTTGTTTAAAATGGAAGGAGTGTTTGTCTCATACTTACATAAGTTTAATATTTAGCTTTTGGGCTTTTGTCTGAATATATTGGTTCCCTTTATTGGTAAATGGAATTAGAATTATTCCCATTACATGGATGGAAAAAGTGAGACGCAAGAAGTGGTTAACTTTCCCTGGACTCAAACCCAGTGAATGACCAGGCTAAGAATGAAACTTAAATTTGCTGTTTTAATCATTGAGCCACACTGTCTGCAATCAATATGGCCTTGATCCAGAGCCCACTGAAATCAATGAAAAGAAAGGTTTTGACCGGGTCCTGTATGTAATGTAAAATCCTTCCTTTAGTTTATTTTCCTCCTAATGATGTGGTTATTAAAGTACAGTTTTTCCATACAATACCTTTGTAGGGAGTAATTAAATCAATCAGGGACAGTGATAGAATTTGAATCAGGAGTAGTGGTCAGATTCCCAATATGTGAGTCCTGTCCTTTTAACTTATTTTAAGTGGGACTCCTTTTTACCTATGGAATGTTTATATATTTAAAATCCATTCATTTTCTTTAAATATGCATATAAATACACACACACACATATATATATGTAAGAAATCTGGTTTGCATTTCTTTATGTTTCTCAGGACTCTGTATTCAGTCCTTTGCATTTATTAGTCCTTAAATGAGCACAACTGCTGGTATGAGCAACACTAAGTGAAACACTAGCATGTATCATTGAGTTTATAAAGTGTGTGCCAGCTGGAGCAATGTGGGTTCTGAAGTTAACTTTACTAAAGAAGAAGTAAAAGGGAAAAAATCTAAAGGGTTTTGTGAAAATATTTAACTAAAAGCATAATTTAAAAATTGTTTCTAAACATTTATGTGGTCTTCTGAAAATTTAGGACATAGTTATAGTTGTCAAGTCTATGGCAAATAGAATGTTTTCAATATTTTTCATATCCTTTTTTATTGTCTGTGGTGTGATATATCCATAGGTTTTTATTAGATTAATAGAATTGCTGCAAAAATGACTGAGACTGTCATGAAACATAAAAGGCCATCTCATTTATGTTTTGTAGTTCTGAGAACTGGGAAAAATGAGAACAACTGCAGTACTTCTTGAACTGAACCATAGTAATTGTATTTAGTTAATCACCTCACAAAAATTAACTGCATGGAAAGTTGTCTTGATTCATGTATTGGTCATTTGCGATCTCTAAAATTGGTTCACCTAACAGCTTAAGATCTGTGAAAACCTGAAATGATTGACCCTGCCACATTGGTGAGTTCTGGTTGCAATACTAAGGAAAGAGTTTCAACAGGTGCTCCTTCCAAGGAGCATCCTCTTGAAATATTTTTAAACAATTTTTAAAAAATAAAATAACCTTTGAAACTTATGTAAACATCTTTTATACAAGTAATTAAATCTCTCTGTTTTCTAGTATGCTGCTTCAAATATGGTTTTAGCATGTCTGATTTTATAGCTATAATTTCATTTTTTTGCACTGTACCCAGAAACATATCTGAGTACTCTTAACATCTTGTTGATGTCTGACAAAGGACCTGTACAATGTTATGTACTCAGGTAGTTTATTTTAGCATTTTGCTTAGATGAAGTTTGGGGTATTCTGAGTTCTTAGATGTCCAGTAATTTTTAGTTCCAGGCTTGGCATGATTAAAGAGATTTTTCTTTTCCTGAGTTGGAATTGAAATTTGAAATACCTGTATCAGGCATACTGTTGAGCAGTGTTAGTGAAACCAAATCTACAGCTTTATCATTATGCTGAAACTTATTACAGATCTCTGATCTCCCCCAAAGCTTCTCTCCAGCCCACCTTAGGCAGCCCTTGTCATCCAGAACTACTTTTTGCTTGACTAAGCAAGATGTGAGGTGTGACTAGGCAGGAGCTGCTGGTTGACCAGCTGCTACTTCCTCACTGTTAAGTAAGTCGAATGCCCTGGCTGTAAGTACCTGGCAGGCCAAAACAAAAGGGCCTGAGAACTGCATGTAGCTTCTGGGTCATGTTTTGTGTTACAGTATTAGAAGAATTAGGTACATTTGCAAAGCTTACCTTTCTACCAAAGACAGCAAAAGCACATTTGAAGGATGCAGAAATTGTGGAAGTGTAAAAAGATTGACACATGGACTCTGGAACTTCTTAGTCAGTGTTTCCTGTGGAGACATAGTCAGATAGGTTGACAAACCTTTTTGTTAAATTATACTGTATTTTTTTTCTTAATTTAGTAAGACAAATATTTTCCACTTTTTGTTGTACCCTGCACACAAATGGGAGTTAAAGTATGCCTCTGTCTGGCTTCCTTTCACTGACATGTGAATTGGAGTCCAAGGGTCTTTTGGCTGAATCATGTGGATCATGGGGTATGTTTGCCCCATCTGCTTTCCATGCTGAGGTTTCATGCACATGGAGTTTTGAGGAGTGTGTCTTATACTAGTTCAGTATTTGTTGGGAACCTGCTGTTCTGTGAGAAGCAATTCATGAGAAAGCTGCTGATGTTGCTCCATTTTTTACATTGATATTTTGTGTTCTTGAAAAGATCAGGAGCCTTTTAGTATATGAAAGGAATAATGTTTTATGCAATGAAGATAAAGAATAAAAGGAAAATACTTCTGGTCTCTATATAAATTTTTCTCAAAATATGAGTGTATTTTTGACCTGGTAAGTAAGTTACAAGCCTTTTTGAAAAATTGTCCATCAGTGATACAGATAAATTCTCAGTAGTTAAACTCTTCTAGTTCAGAACTGCAGAGGTGAACCTCAAGAACTTTCAGGTGCTTTACAAAATAGTCTAAATTAATCGGAGCTCCTGATATTTTGCTATAACCATTAACCATCAAGGTAACATATGTACATTGAGAAAACTAGTAAAAGGCATTTGAAAAGAATGTGTGTGTGTGTGTGTGTGTGTGTGTGTGTGTGTGTGTGTGTGTGTGTGTGTGTTGGGGGTATTTAGTCTAGCAATCATTACATTGAATTTCATACTTCCTCTTTTGGTGATTAATGTCTGTCTGGATTTCAATAGGATGGATGCACATGATGTGCAATGGCATGTTTTCACATGTGAGCTTTGGAGGGCTGTGGCAAATCAATCAGTTAGCTATTATGCCCATTACTCTCAAAAATGCAGTACTTAACCCTTAACATACCAAATTTAATTTTTTTTTTACTCTGAGAGGTCAGTATTTCTGTCATCTTTTCCTCTATTTTTTTTCTTTTTTCCTGTTTGCATTTTTGTCCCTAGTTCTTTTTATTATTTCTGTCTCTCTCCCTCCATCTTCTGCCTTTGTCCTTCCATCCATGTTTTTTCTCTGACCCAGTGCTTTCCTTCACCTTTTACTTCCTTCACTGTTACTGGTCAGGTAGGTGTTCTGCTTCTCTCCACATATTTTTCACTCCCTTGAATATTTACAAGGCAGTGGAATAGCTTTGCAACTTCTCCTTGTATTAAATAAACAGTTGAAAATTCATCACTTTCTCATAAGTGGTGATTTCCCAAAACATGTCAAATAGTTAAGATGTAGGAAAAAAGGGACAACTTGGCACAGATCCAAAATCCCATCTGACTTTAAAAATTATGCCTGACCAAAACATTAGAAAAATCAGAGAAGTGACAATTTTGTTTTGTGAAAATTATGTAAAAGATCTGTTCTATTCTGCCAGGATTCACTTCAACAGTATGAATTTGGGTGCTGGCACTAATGGAGAACTCACAGGGCTCCCAGAGTTCTAGGTTTCTTTCAGTAGCATTTAATAATATTCCTGTCTACTATTAGATACTGTCCAACTCAGTAATTGGGTGAGTGAGATGCTTTCTGAGTTACCATTTTTTCCAGTCTCCTAGGGAGCATCTGCTTATCAACTTTCAATCCTTACTCAATGGGGCCACTGTTTAAGAGAAAGGAAGAAAAATTTAAATAAGTTGAAGAGCATTGCCATATATGCTTACAACTGAAAGGTGTATTTTAAACTGTTATGCTAACAGACTTGAATGATAATTTTGAGAAGTAATACATCTGCATGAATGTATGGATATCTGCCAGTCATAGCCTCCAAGGTTTCAGAACTGTAGTTTTACAGATGAGACCTCCTTTCTGCTGTTTAGTCAACAGTGTTTCTAAGCTTGCTTCTTTACCCTGCCACTGTCACTTACCCTCTCTAATGGTGTTTCTCCAGTTCCTCAGTCCTGGTCCTCAGTTACCCTTTAAGCCAAGCCTAGCAGTTTTTATTGATGACTGCCACCACACCTGATTTATTCTTTCTTTTACCCAGCCCAAAACCCTGCCTAATAATTTATCCTAAATCAGATGAAAACAGCTTGCAAACAAGGGTTCTTCTAGGTCTCCTTGTCCAATAAGCTTCTTCTTCAAACCTTGACTCCTGGGAACTATCCACACTCTGGTCATTCATCTTGTTTCTTTCCCTGCTCAAAGGTGTTCTTGCCTCACATCCTGACACCAGCCCACGAGCAAACTGGCTGCCCTAGGGCTGGCCAGCCTACACTGGTCTCCTAGGCAGGATATGATCTGTTCTGGGCAGGTTCAATTTTCCAAAAAAAGAGGTATTTGAGGAAGAGGAGATGCCCTTCATGTAGCTGGACAGAGTCTCTTTGCCTGCACTGTAGGTCCCTCCCATCTCGTGTTCCCCAACCTGCTGGCCCAAGTTAAATCTCAAGACATCAGGAAAGGACAGGACTTTCATGAGGTGGGGAAGATGGGAAAAGAGTGGAAGAGCAGCACAAACAGCAATGCCTTAGATGTAGCTTTTCAGACTTCGCTCTTCAAGTGTACATAGCTTCTTTCCTGCTATCTCCTAATTTGAGAATTTCTGCTTCACAGAGTTAATCTTCAGTCTCTCTTCCTAAGGGTTAATTGTGATTGAAAGGTAGAGGAACTGAGAAAAAGATGCATTAAGTCACTCAGGAAGTCAGGGAAATTGGTCTAGAAACAACACCTTCATGCAGTCAGGTGAGGGCCTGTTCCTTGTCCTCAGATTTGGCTTCAGAAATGCCTTTGTTTTTCTAGCCACTGCAATTGGTGGGTGGAATTCAAACACGAGTAACAGAGGCTTCCACTTTCTGTGTTGAGGAAAAACCTGCTAGACTGATTTTTTGTGCTGTGTGTCATGAAGCAATCTCAATGCACTGATCCTGTGCTGCTGGGAAATACCTGCCCTGTTTTTATAAAAAAATTACTTGAGTGCCAGAAGCAATGTGGCCAAATGTGGGTGGTGTGCTGCTTTTGCAAATCTCTGCAGAAGAGCTTTAGGAATTTCTGTATGGCATTCATTCCACTCTGCAATATGGACACCACTGGCTCCCTTCCTGCCTCTGGCCCAGGCAGGCAATGAATCAATGTTTTCGTTTCTCAGAAGTATGCTAACACCATGCTAAAGGCCACTGCCATCTTCTTGTGTAGTTTGGTTTTTGCCTAGGAAAACTGACATTATTCTCTGTACTTGGTGTTCTCACTCATTTCAAAATTGTGCATATATATATTTAGGAAAATAGGTGGGAAGGGAAAATACCATAAATATCATTAAATTATAATTCTTTGACAAAAAACAGATCAAGTTCTTTGTCACAAAGACAGGAGAAAGTGTATTAACCTTAGTTGGTAGGTTTTCTGTGACAATGTACTTCATTTAAACTACTTATGTACAGTGTAGCATTAAAAAAAAGGCTTAAACTCAGAAGTGCTTTTTCCTTATGTTTTATGTAGGGTTTTTTATTTTTTCAATTTGAAAAGGATTTACAATGATTTAAAGACATTTTTCTAGATTTTGGTTTGAATACAAATCATGTCATAGAGCTTTGCCAAAATAAACTTGGCAGCTTACATTTTCTTTCCTTTTTTTTGAGTGTTGGCATGTAATGAATATTAATGGAGCATCGCTTCCTGGTTTTTGGCATAATACTTTCTTCATGTAAATACTGCTTTTTGAAATACCAAAAGCCTGTGTGCAGTTCAAGTCTTCAATTAAATTTAGATGAATTTTTAAATTTTAAAGAATGTTGATTTTTTAAATTATGAATGTGTTGAATGTGTGAATTTTTATTAATTTTGTTGGAAATTTAGGGGAAGGTAATTTCGTTACTTTGAATTCCTTCTTAGCTATCTAGCGCATCTTGTTTCTCTATGTCTATGTTAAAACTCTTGAAGTTAAACTCTTTTTCTTTCTGAGGATTTCACAGCAGCAAACACATTGTCAGTAATCAAATAATATTAGGGAAAAGTGAATCAGTCTGGATAAAGTGAAACTGAGCTGAATTTCATCCTCAAACTGAAACTAACCACAGCTATTTTGGGATCTTAATTTTTTTTTTCTTTCTTTCTTTTGTTTGTTTGGGTTTTTTTTATAAATTACTATCACACACCTCTGCACCATCTGGCTTTTCCTAGAAGTGGAAACAGACATCAACATACTGCAACAGACTTTTCTTTGTGGTGTGTATGGTGGTACCTGAAAACTCTGGAATTCTCACCAGAAGGGTGGCTTTTAAGCAATTTTGAGACCATTTTTCACACCAAAGAGTATTAGGTGGTAAGCAGAATGAAGAGAAAAAAGCCTGTGCTTGTGACTGCATCTTGTTTTTACCAATCAATAATTTGTGCTAGGCTAAATATTGCTTTTAATTATGATGTGTTGGAATTCTCACAGAAACTGAGAGAAAACACTCTCATTTGTCTCATTGTGACTTGAACTTTTCATTATTAAAATCTGCTGGCTGTAATGACTTGACACATGAATTTCTTAGAGCTGAATTTAGTCCTCTCTGTAGTGCATGCTTGTTTAATGTTAGGGTCATCTATCACGTAGACCCCAAGGTCTAGACAGAGGAACCCATTCCATCTGGCCTGTGCTTTTGTCCCTCAGGAGAAAAAAGTTGCTGTTAAGGGCTGAGTGTGCTGATTTATCTCCTCCTTCACACAGAGGCATTTACTGTACAACTAATAATGACATACGTGTATGTGTAGGTAGATGACAGTAGGAGCTTCAGGAAATGGCATTTGTGATTGTGAAGACGGCAGCAAGAGTCTGTCAGGGAACTCTCATCAGAACTGCTGCTGAGTTTGTCTGGGGAAGAAGGGCATTAGGGAGCAGCTACAGCAGTGTTTGCAAATAAAGAGTACCAATCATTAATACCTGCTATGATTACCACAGGTTTAAATGTTCCTATGCAGACTTCCTGCCCTACAAGCATCAAAATGCTGAGAGCAGGATTTGTTCCTCTCAGTTAGTTAGGCTGATAGCTATGTGCTGTTCTCTGTTAAGCTGATAAATTCCAAGTGTGTTAGAAAGCTGATATACTTTAGAGACTATGATAATCCTCTCAATTTTATAGTTTGGGAGAGGGTAGATTGTTACTGACATTTTCCAGGTAACTATGTTTTTCTCTTATTTCATAAAACTTAAAAAACCTATGATGGGCTTACTTGCCCTTCAGTGAAACAGGACATGTTTCGTACTGATTGCAATGGGAAAGACTCTGGGCCAGTGTTTTGCACACACCAAGATATATCACTTTCTACCAGCCTGGTCTGCTTTTTCTACAAATGTGCACAGTATGTATAAGTATTTGCTGCAAAGTATTTACATATTATGCGGTGACCAAAGTAACTTTTGTCCTGTGATAAACTGCAGGGTGCCGTGACAGAAATAAATACAGGGCTTAGCATGAGCACAGCACGTGCACGTAAGTATAGATGCTGAATTAGAGCCTGCAGGCTGGACTTTGCATAGGGAGTGAGAACATTCCTCTTTCTATAGACTACGCTTTGCACTTGTGTAGTGAGGAGCAGCAGGATTAGTGTAGCTGGTGCTATACTTGGTAAGATCTAACACTAGCATGACAGAAGGCAAAAGAAGGAAATATTAAACATTCACTGAATATTGTGTTCCTCTGGATAAAGGTGGAAGAGAGTTTGTAAAAGAAGCTGAGAATGCATTAAATTTACTCAGCTTTGCCTATGAGGATTTGTGGGTTTTTTTAAAGGAGCTGAAAACTGACAAATCAAAATGGACAGTCAGGATTTGATAAATATAGTGTAGAAATGAGCAGGCTGTTTGCTCCTTTTTTTGAAATAAACTAGAAAATAAATAGGTTCAAATACAGTATATGCTGCCAAGCGGCAAAAGTTACTGTTACTTTAATGCAGCATATTAGAATACATTCTTTTGGATGGGGTAGCCTGATGGTTGCTGGGGTAACTGTATAGCTGTTGTCATTTTCTGCTGAATGCATGTGTCCAAATAAATGAGTTTTATTTAATAAAATAGCTTATGTTTATTGAAAAAAGAAAAAGAAAAAAGAAAAAAATGTTCTTAATTAGTTAGTTTACTTTTTCTGCAGAATTTTCAAAGTTTAGATATGCTGGGAGTACAATTTTCCTTAGTCTAGATCTGAGACAGAGGAACAGATTGTAACAACTAGCTCATAACTCCCATTGCCTAATCTGTCTTAGATTTGTAGATAAATGAGATTTCAGGGTCCAGAGATAATATTTCAGCATGCATTTCAAAGTATAAATTCACCTATTAGTGTGAAGAAGAAATGGATAGTCACAAGTCAGACTTGTGACCACTCTTATCACCATATAAAAAACAAAAGCAATGGAAAATATAAACAAAAAAAAACTATGATTTTTTTTCCTTTGGTCCAGTATAGTATCTGAGTTCTCAACTGATTTCAAATAAATATGTGTAATTGCTAAGCTATTATAAGCTAAGTGATTAGAAGAAAAACTGATTCTGTATTTAAATGTGAAATGTCCTGTTTGTTTGTAAGAAGATGCCTTCTTAATTGCAAACCATGAGAGAGCACATTGATATTTCAAAAACTATTTGATAATCATTTGGCCCAATTCAAATACAATAACTATGATCAATGCAAGGCAGTAATACTAAGGGGATCAAGAAGCATTTAAACAATGCTCTCAGGTACATGGTGTGACTCTTGGGGATGGTGCTGTGCAGGGCCAGGAGTTGGATTCCATGATCCTTGTGGGCCCTTCCAACTCAGCTTATTCTCTGAATTTGTGACAAAATCACAAGGTAGAAGCAAGAATTGTAGCATCTCTTGACTATTTGCTTTGGTGCTTAGGGGCATATTACTGTTACAGAAACTGTGGTGGCTGGCTAGCATTTCTTACCTAACATAGCAATAAATATGCAGTGTAAAACAGAAGGCAATGGTATTTATAGGACTGGTCACAAATGTGAAAAACATTGCTACTGTGCAGTAAGCTTTGTAGGCTTTGTTGGTCGTCTTCCTGGAACTGCGCTTAATTTCTCCTTGCTTACTGCTTCTTGTGTTTTAAACAGATACAGAGTTTTCATACAGCTCTCAGTTAAACAAATAAGAAAGAAAGAAAGTGTTTCTCCCGCCAACACTGTCCCCCAACATAAAATTTATTCTAGCTTCACTGTCAGCAAATTACTTTATGTTGTCTCAGGTATCACTCGGGACTATCTCCTTAAACTATAGCCACCTGATTCTAATTAGTTTTGTTTTCTGCCCATGTCATCATCTATTACATGTAGTATTATAAAAAGGAAGAGTGATAAGGAGGACAAAAGTTACTTAAGATCAACATTAATATCCTCAGAAATTCCAAACGTATTGAAGGTCCTTTACATCTCCCAGAATTGAGTTCCAATTTGAACTGGGTACTAAAACTTGGGAGGGATCAAGAAATAAATAATGAGGGTCACTGTCAATGATCTGGAATGCTTCCATTAGATAAATCCTTTATCTCTAGTTGTCTCACATATAGTCTTTTTACACTTATTTAGTCCAACTAATTTTAGAACCAATTTTTTTGTTTTTATGGAAGCTTGTTAAAAAGAGACATTGTTCACTTTTGCATGCAACAGGAGATTAAAGGAAGCAGTGTCTTTTTCAAATTGATTGGAGTTTCCTTTCTGTGAATCCTTAGAAATGAAATGAAGGATGTAGGTCAGGAAGAGGCAAGTGGCTGCATTGCTTCATATTCATTGCAAAGATATTGTTTCTTCCATTTAGAAATATGACTGGGTCTGTTCTCTTCTACACAAAAAGGGTTAATAATCTGGGCTATCTTGTCTCTTGTTTCTCCTCACACTGCTTCTGAAATCTATAAGTTAAGTAACGTTTCAACATGGGTTATGGATTTCAAGTCAAGACTGAGCCTCTGCCCACCCTGAGACAGACAGAAATCACTGTGACAATTATGATGTACAGTGGTGAAGGTAAATTCTGAAGATGAGTTTGTGTAACCTCTCATGCTTTCAAAAGCCTTGCTAACTAAGCACATCCTAAGTATTGCATCAGCCAGGGGCACAAGTCAAATGGAATATAACTTCTATTCTGTGCGATGTACTTTTGTTACTGTGAAGAATGTTTACACTCACAAGTCTGCTGGCACACATATTTCTCACTCTCCTAGCATTTTGTGGATTTTAGAGATAGTAAAATGCCTACAATGCATACACTCATCAAGTTCTGTGCCTTTCATTAGTAACCCTAGTATAGCACCCTTCCTGATGCTCAGTCTGATTGTACCAAACCTCTTAATTCTGAATGAGAAGGAATATCTTCACATTTAGTCAAGATCAGATTTCTTTGATTAAAAAGGAAAAAAAAGTTAAGTAATTCCACAGTTATTAACAACTCACTTTTAAATTAAATAATTTCACTACTGAAAAGCCAACTCTGTAGAGAAGACAGTTACATCTGTGATAAAAGTAGCTCTGCAGCAATAGAGGAAATGAAAATTTCCAGCTTGTGTGAAATTTCATGGGTTTTAAGTATGGAAAAACTCCATGGAAAGTATCTTTGAAGGTCTTACAGAAGAGACCTTCACTATCACTGTTACCATTTCCATTTGGCCATTGATTCCTTATTGGTGATTGTGAGCTATCATTGACATTGACTTACATGGTCTCCTTGTAATTAGAACTTTCTCTTCTTGGAGAATGAAGCCTCATGGTCTAGTGACTGTTGTGAGCTGTGAATATGCTATTCCATATGAAGAGAAACTTGCAAAAGTTTCATGTTACCATCCAACCAACATGACAAATAGGATCTGCTTAACAGAGACAGGCAGATTGTGTTTCCACCAAGCTAGGTTTTTCAAACTGCATAAAAAGCAGCTCAAAGAAATGCCAGGTTGTATGGCTTGCTCTTCCAGCAGTTTTGAAGATGTGCCTTTTTACAGGAACTCCAGAAATGGGAATTCTAAACTAATTTTATGTGTGCTGTTCTTAGACCACACAATGACTTAATTAATGAATTGTACGATATTTTTTTCTACCTTTTCAGAATGTGAATATATGTAAAGGCTGAGGATGTGAGTATTTGCAGAATTGGGTGGTATGGTTTGTTGATAGGCATTAAGAAATTGTGCAAACCATTAAAGACCTGGAAAAATGGGAGGTTTTGCAAACCCTTACTTGTCTTCTACTTTGTTTTTGTTTGTTTGCTTGCTTGTTTAGATATTTTAACATATAGCTGTATCTTATCATTGCTGTATTAAAGATAAATATTGTCTGTGTGTATGACTTGACAGTAGATCCTACCTAGATTTCATATGTCCTCAGAATATGCATACGGTACAAACATGTTTTGCCAGACAAAGCATGTCCTATCGTATCTGAGTTGGACAATTTATATCGTAAATCTGTGCAATTATAATAGTGCTTTTAAATGTGTGTTATAATGATTTAATAAGACATGAATTTGATGATCAAAATTATTTAAATTTGAAGGTTGTGTAGAAGAGTGGCCTGGGAGAACAAAGATCTACTGAACTCATACATGATACTGTAGGATGGAAATCAGTTTTGTATGACTACAAAAAACTGGTATGAGTTTTGTACATTAGGAAAAAACCCCACAAAAAACAACAACAAAAAAAAAAGACCCTACCCTACTTTAAAAAAGGATGGTCTGATAAAATTCTGCTTCAGATTACAAACGCAAATAAATACATGTATGTTTTATTTTATTATATATTTTCCTGTTCTTTAATATAGCTAAAGGACAACTTCCCATGAAATAATGCATTCCTTTAGAATTGCAGAAGATTTCCATATTTTTTTTTAAACATTCCTATTGTAACCTACATCAAAAGGGCAGCTATGTTTCTTGTGTCTGACTATACATATGCATTATAAAAAAGTGAGTCTACTGTAATTACCAGTTTGCAGAGCGAATTCCTGCAGGGTTTGTACTCTCCCCATTAGTAAAAGAGATAAGTTGAAATGTATTAAAATTTCACTGTACAACTGGGAGTTTTTGTTCACAGTAAATGTGGTAATGTTTCTTCATTGCTTGAGTGTTTGTGTTTAAATTTAGGCAGTGTGCCCAACAGGGACAAAATTATAGGATAAAGCTATGTATAAAAGAAAATCCTTCTGAGAAAACCAATAACATTTCTCCCTCCACTGCCTGCCCCCCTTCTCCCTCTTTTCTCTCTCTCTCTCTCTCTCTCTCACTCAGGTTTTATTTTATAAAATATATATATTTATTTTTTTTAAAAAATGTTCCATTCTGGCCAAAAAGACACGTTTCACACATACTGGAATTCTTCTTTTTCCTAAATAAGGTGAAGGGATAGAATATACTTTAGTGAACATTCATGAAAAAATATCCATTCCTTTGTTTCCAGGAAATACCAAAGAAATAAAATTAAAAGTTAATTAAAATTAATGAAAGAAATGCGTATTTAAGTAAATAATTACTTTGTCTAATGAGGAGAAAAGCTTTAGTTAGCTATTAGCCTGGATTTTGGGGGGGTGAGGCAAAAAAAAAAAAAAAAGTTGGGTGGTTTTCTTCTTATTTGCTTATTGTACCAGTTTTGTGGCTGACAGGGTTGGTCACTGAAGGAACAGTGCAGAAATGAGTATTTTATTAATGTAAATAAGAAGCTATTGCTTTAGGGTGTAACTTAAGAACTGGATACATAATATGGAGTTTTGACCTTGAAGAGAGAGAAAACATTATTTTCTTTTTAAAATTATTTTCAAAACAATAAAATATTTCACTATAATTCTTTTACATAACTTCTGTAGAACCCATATTTATCTTCAGTGGCGAAAATATAGCACAGTGCAGTGTAAATCCACATAATTCTTTTTTGCCAGATTGAAAACCTATCATTTACAATCCAGAAAGTAATAACATCTGAGAAGGAAAGAAAATCCTGAAAGGCAAAACTTCCTGAAGAGCAGATTAGACAATAAACAATGTATTTGTGATATTTAAGGAGAATTCCTGAATAAACAGACAGAAGTAAATAGCTATTCCATGGACCATTCTGCATTTCACTTTGTTTAAGTCAGATGTTGCTTGTTCTTTCAACTCATAGAAGAAAAACGTAGAAAATAAAAAATCTAACTGATTTTGCTTACAATTTTGTGTGGACATTTACATTTGTCTTATACAGTTTCCTATTTACTTGTTAGAAGTGATATATTTGCATATTTACATCTTTTCACTTGTAATTTTCACTGGATAGACATTCTGAGATTGATGAAAACTAGTCTAGAGATTATGAGTAATTTATCTGATTACCTTAAAGACTTTTCACATTCTCATCATCTTCTATTGATTTGTGGAGAAACAATAGATAAAGAATAGATATTAGGCTTAATAGATTTGTTATATGATTTAATAGATTGAACTCTTTTTGAACCACTTATAATCTACTAAAGAAAAACTCTTTTGTGTATTACAGAACCAATAGTCCACATAATGTCAAAAATTGTTGATAATTTCCCTCCATGTTTCTGCTAGATACCACTAGTTTTATGTATTTTTAAGATACTAGAGGTTTAAAAAACCCACTTTTTGGAGCATATTTAGTTTTAATTTTACATCACAAGTTTTGAATTATTGGTTTACATACTTTATTCTGAAACATCTCCTATAAGGCTGTAGAAGTCTGTTGTGAATAGCAAGGCTGATATCACACTATAAGAATCTCAATATACTTTCTCCAATACAGTTGCCAGCAAGATGCACTTTTTTTTTTCTGGAGAACAATCACCTGGACTTTTCATAGAATCATGGGCTCATGGAGTGGTTAGGGGTGGAAAGAATTTTTAAAGATCATCCAGTCCAACCCTCTGCCATGGGCAGGGACATCTTCAACTTAGGTCAGGTATCTCAGAGCCCTATTCAGCCTGACTTTGAATGTTCCCGGGGATGAGGCATCCATCACCTTCCTGGGCAGCCTGTTCCAGCGTTTCGCCACCCTCCTCAAAACAGTTTTTTCTTTATATCTAATCTAACCTACCCTCTTTCAGTTTAAAGCTATTAACCCTTGTCCTATCACTACATGCCCCTATAAAAAGTCCAGCCTTCTTCCAAGCCCCATTAGGTATTGGAAAGCTGTTATATATACTCTCTGGAGCTTTCTCTTCCCCTGTCTGAACTATTCCAATTATCTTAATCTTTCCTCATAGAAGAGGTATTCTAGCCCCCTGATCATTGTGGTCCTTATTTGGACTCTCTCCAACAAGTGCATGTCCTTCCTTTGCTGAGGACTCCAGAGACAAATGCAGTACTCCAGGTGGGGTCTCAGCAGGGCAATGTAAATCACGGGTCCAGGGCAGGCTAGTAAAACCAGAGGAAACAAGTTGCCTCCTGTGCTTTCTAAAAGACAGTGAGTTGTGGTTACTTGAGATGAATGACTGAGTGTAGCTTGCAGTGTTATTCTCCAGAAGAGTCATGGTTAGAGAAGGGTTTGTGAAAGTGCTTGTGGTGACATCCCTGGATGTTGGATACCTATCTGACACTGACTGCTGCCTTGGCAACATGTGTGGCTGAAGTCCAGTGACTGACAGTGTTGGTTTCATAGCAGAAATCTGGTTTTCATCTGCAAGAAGAAATAACTGTATTTCCTAACAGGCTCTTGGGTACTGGGAGTCTCATTCTTAAATCAACTATGTTTTTTCTTCAAATTTTGAGCAAAGAAGCACTTGTCAGTCTTAATTTTTTCAGTGCAAATAACTTTGATGCCTGAGACCCTCAAGCTAGTTTTACATGCTATAGAAACATACCTATACCTGCAATCTTTGTATGGTATCCTGTAGGTAGCCCTGTGATCTGAGTGTCTAGATGCAGCATGAAAGCTCTACAGAAAGTTCCTGAAAAATAAAACATAAATTCTGTGTTATTTTTCTCTTGAAAAGTCCAGATATCATTCCTTAACACAGGTTTCTTCTTTTACTGGTATTTGGAGTAGAACTAAAGAGCAACTCCTAAATTAATGCAAGGCTACAAGTGATTTTTTTTCTTCTCTTCTTATTCCCCATTCATGTAATAACTCTTTCTCAAGATTACTTGAAAACAGTTTTCTAGCATTCTTAAAGACTAGGTTTTCCTTATTCCAAGAAAAGCCGTTTTATCCTATTAACAGCTTTCTCTCTTAGCATCCTTCCCTTCATATTATAACTGTTTTCTTGAATGCCACAGATATATATAACAATATTATTACCTTTCAAATTGTATTTACTGAAAATAAATACAAGTAAGAAACAATAGTAATATGATGTGATGTGAAATTGCTAACAAAATACTGCAATGCAGTGAATAACTCAGAAAATATTTGAATATCTCTAAATGGAAGAGAGATTAAAAATATTATAGCATTACATTAATGTTTCAGACCATTCAAATGTGAAATAAATTCCCCCTTACTGTTTTTTTTTTGTTTTGGGCAAAGCATTATTAGGCTATTATTATTGAAGTTAGTAATGGTCATGTATCAATTAAAGTTATTTTTTCTAGGTGATTCCTATGTTTCAAATCATTCTATTTAATGATAAATCATAGTAAACTTGTATTATTAAAAAAAATGTTAAACTTTTTGTGCCAACAGAAGAAATAATAATGCTGAATGTTTCAGACTTACCTTTTCCCTCATACCACACCATGTTGTGTGAGCAGTTTATTAGCCTTATCTCTGAAAATGGTATTTATTAACATTACCCTTTTTTTTTCAGATTGTGCAGTTATGGATTGAGTAGTTAAGTAAGTGCATCTATGCAAATGACAGACCCAGGAGCAGTATCAGTTCATGCCCTCTCTTCCAGGCCAGTGTTTTGACTGCTGAATTACCCGTACAAACATTTTAGCTGAGTTTCAGAATTGTCGTTTTTGTACCAGAATTGCATGATGGAGGTATACCGTCACCCTGCAGAGACAGAAATACTTCTGCATGTGTCTGCTTCATTCTGCAGCAGGAATGTGCAGCAGGAACATTTACCCCAATTTTCCCTCTTTCTTAGAATTAGAACGTACATGAAAAGGGGGATAATTTATCCCTTGTTTTATTTTGCTTGTGGGTTTTTTGTTTTACCTACTAAACTGTCTTTATCTCAACCCACAAATTTTATCACTCTGCTTTTCTGATTTCTTTCCCCCATCCCACTGTGAAGGAAGTGAGCAAATGGCTGTGTGGGGCTTAAATGTCAGCTGGGTTAACACCAAAACTGTTCTATATAATACCAATCTCATTACAGGAAGATAACATTGTGCATTTCCTAAATGTCAGTATAAAAATGATCCTCCTTTTGGTGTTAATTTGAAAAGAAACTGTATTCTTCTCCTGATTTGCCAGCTATTAGAAGTAGTGTGATTTCATTGGGATCTTTTTGCCATCTCCATAGCAGAATTTTTTGCTATGATATTTTAAAAAAGTACTTAATTAGCAGGAGAAAAATTTTTATTTGGATTCATAAAGTAGTAAAGAAGAGGAGTGACAGATTTTTCTAGGAGTTTTTTAAAGAATATATATGTGCTCTGAAAAACAAAGAAAGATGTCTGAACCTGAAACTGATGTGGCAGAGTCCTTTTGCTCAACAACAATGCCTTGTAGACATTATCTTCTTAACTTTTAACTTTATAACAAAGAAACAGAATGAGAAAATTCATGGCAGAGTAGACTTTCTGTTAAAAAAGTGTTGAAATATTTGCAGAACTTATCTGTTGTCTTTCACTTTATAACTTATTCTGTCATGAGTCAATATACAGCAAAGTAAGAGTGGATCTATGTGCTTCTCATTAGTCTTACTCATTAACTTTGATTATTTTGGTGAGCCATCTTGTCTTAAGATCATCTACCGTGTGATGGCTTCAAATTGTTCTTCTAATGACAGTGTCATTTACTTTCAATAAAATATTAGTTCATTTGCAATAGAGAGTAAAACTCTTTGAAAATGGATAGAAAATGTTAATTTAACATGTGGTTGGGTTTCTCTTAAAGTTGAGATGCAACTGTAAAAAGTGCTTTTTGGTTCTACTGCTTTTCATAATGTCATGCAAATACTTCATTCATTGATATGCAACACGTGAACTGTACCTTAAAACCCTACTGCTGGGAAATGGAAGTCTGCATTAAAACTTTGGGTTCTTAGGTTAATCTATGCCACATTCACCTTCAGCTGCCCCTCTGGCATTCCTGAGCCTGTTGCACCAGCTGTCAGTGACTTCTATTCCTGAGTTAAGTAGTACTGAAAAACAGTTGAAAAATACTGTTCATAATGGTGATGCATATCTTAGCAAGGCTCAGTGAATTTCCTGGTTGCATTGTGAAGGTCCTCGAGCACATTACTTTCTTTCATGGTAATGAATATTAGCATTCTAACCCTGTGCATAAGATCACTTTTTTGGCATCTTGAATCATCCTGTCACCAAGTTACATTGGCTTCATCTTAGGTACGGTACTGATCTCAGGTAGTTAAAATAGTTCTGGATTAACTGAGTAAAGTGCAAAATTAGTCTTTGAAATAAAGACAAAATTCTATTTGAGACTTTCAGTAGCCTCTACTGTTATAGAATGGCTCCAAATTTATGTTGCATCTGCCCTGGCAACCCTTACTGTCATTGTGTCTAGTTGTTTAGGGAACATAGGCATCAGGCTAACAAAATAATTTGCCCAAGATCATGCCAGAACATGAATTAGAATGAGTATTTCCAGTCCTAAATGAGCATCTTGCAGCTTGAGGGGTAATCCTCATCATTCAGAAGTATGCATGTGATTCTCTGTGGTGGAATGGGAAACAGCTGAAACCAAATTACAACCTGGCATAACATAAACCCTTGGCAGAAAACCCAGCCAAGTAAGGCCAGGCTGAATATTTTGGCCGTGCTAATTATGTTTTGATTTTTTTCGTGCCAACTGATATTAATTATAAAAATGCATAGCTGTTTTTGAAGATTTTCCATATTTATTTATTGGAGAAAAAAATTGTATTTTCACATTTCTGAAAAATTTGAGTGAATTTTTTGGGCAATATGTATAAAAGATAGAATCATACTAATTAATTAGTTCAACACTTAACATCACCAATACTCTCTTTAACTCAGAGAAGAGGAAAAGAAACATGTAACCTTTAAACTTTTTCCCTCCAGTTTATTATCTATAGTGGCTAAATGGATAATTTTTGAATGGGTATAATAAAACTTACTCTTAAGCTGCAACACGGTATTTCAGGTTCAAGCTGAATCAAATTTTTACAGGCAACCTGTTGACCCCTAGGCCAAAAGGGGATAGAGTTGTAATGGAAATGCTGATGAGCCTTAATAAAGCAACTCTTCCAAATGTCAGAGTTGCATCTAGTACATGTACTGCAGTATATTACATCTCTTACATGTACTGTAAATGACACATGAACAAATCAAAATATCATCAAATACAACCCATGTATGTCACATTGGTGCGGAGATCTGAAAAATGTGGTGAATGTGAGAAAATCTACAGTAAAATAAGAATACCATTTTTAAAGACCTCCTACTTGCAGTACAATTAATTACTGAGTTCATTAATTAATGAACATATTAGCAAAAGAACACCATTACTGACCAGTGTAGTCCTGATATATTACCAGGTCAGTACACTATTGAACATAAAACAGGACCTTCCAGGAGATTTTTTTTTTCATAACCGACAAACACATATATTATTCCTGCACGGTCAGCACTTCTTTGGAACCCTTATATTTCATATTACTAATTCTTTTAATCACGCATCCATAGAGCAGTGTTTTATAACTTGGCTAATGAGTAATTGGACAGGTGACATGGGGACTGAGGCCCTGAAGTGTCAGGCACAATAGGGCAGGACTTTTTTTTCCCCATTAGGATTTTGAGAGTAAAAGCTTGTAAATAAGCAGATAGGTTAAGAGAAATAAAGGACTCTTGTAACAGAAATTTTCCAGAGAAATACAGATATTAAATTTATTCATGAACTATAAATGTCTTTACATTTCTGTCTGATGCAGATAAATAAGTAAAGGGATCTACCATTTAAAATAATTCTGAGGCTTTTTCATTGTCAGCAGCCAAGGAACTTAGCCAGGCCAAGCTAATGCAGAATATATTTTTTTAAAAGTCACTACAGTTAAGATAATTATTTTTAGTATGGAAAACATGCGTGAGTGTGTGTATTAATTCTTTGGAAAAGGCAAGAGTCTTCATAATTCTTCAGTATCTCTGTGGCAAGCACCCTTCCCCCACCTTAGCCCCCAAGTAATCATTGATTGCATCTAAATCTACAGAGATATCTTTTCCTGGCAGCTCTGGTAGTTACAGTAGATTGTTAATCTGTGAATGATCAGAATAAGCCTCTCTGTCTCAGAAATCTCCATGCAAATTACATCCAAATGCATGCCATAAATTTATTAGTAGCAGTTTGAAGTGCACAGGTCATCTTCTACGCTATTTAAAAACATATGTCTGTTACATTAGAAAGAGTCTCATTCAATTTATATTCACTTTTCTGTGGCTGTAGCTAGCCCTTGTCAAAGTAAACCTATGTAATTTTTGAAATAATTCTTAAAAGGAAGATGAGAAAGTCCATTATTAAGGAAGGTGTATTATTAAGCAAAATTGAGATGTCTGCATGGGACTGAAGTTTTACCATTGCTACTTTGAAAGAGAGAAATACATGTTTAACAAATGAGGAGTTTTAAGAGGTAAAAGGCTATTCCTAGATATTGGAGAAAGTGAGAGATATAAAGGCAAGTTGCAGGATGTTTTTTGAACCAGTCCTATTCTTGTACTTTGATATTTTTATTGTTTTGGGAAAAAGTCCAAAATTTCTTTTTTCAGCAGAGTTATGTCTTAGGTGAACCCCAACAAGGAAATTCAAAAATAACCTTTGGATTCCATGAAGGAAGAGGAAATACACTCGTAGTTTTCCTTTCCTTATGTTTTTGTTTCCTAATTTTTATCTGAATTTGAAACTGGTTTTTCTGCAATCGTAAGACATCACTAGTAAATTTCTTTCTTTGTGAAGTCAATCCAGAATATCTTTGGAACTCCTACAGCATCCTCATCCTACCAACTTTTGTATTTTTTTTTCCTAAAGAAAATAGAGCAAACCTTAAAAAAGATTTTAGGAATGTATTCATTTAGGACATACTTATGTATGTTTTTAAAAGGAAATTAATTTCTACTTAAAAAGGGAGCAAGGCTTTGAATTTTTAGGAAGCTGGTATTTGCTCTACAGTTTATATCATTCTAGCCATCACAAAAAATTTGTACAAGCAGGAAGAAATACATTAACATGTGTTTTCTGTTTCTTTTTCCAGGCCATCCGCTGTACACTGGTAAATTGCACATGTGAATGTTTTCAGCCAGGAAAGATTAACCTGAGAACCTGTGATCAATGTAAACATGGCTGGGTGGCACACGGTAAGAAATATCTGTTCAGGGCTTGTTTTTTCAACTCTTTCCATCTTTCCCAGTATCTTTAAATAATAAAAGGCAGATTGATACAGACAATAGTGGTACAATTTGTCTACATATGCATAGGTGCACAATCTGGGTTTGTGCATGTGTATGCATGCACATACTTTTTTTACAGAAATTTGTAGGATGAAAAAGTAAGAGTCTGTTATTCTGGCTTCAAGTACTACTGGAGTTAAAAAGCTAATGTGCAGCTCAAAAGAATATTTTAGCCTCCAGAAAATAATATAGTTCTAGTAGGACTTAACAGAAAGACAAAAAGTTTACAGTATGGTTGCACAGCAGAGTTTGTATTGCAAAGAAGCCTCAGGTAATAAGTCATAAGGCCAAATGGAAATTCAAATTTACCAGTGTCAAACATTCAGATCTCACATGTTGAGAGTGTATCCTATATGAAAAAGAAAGTGTGCATATGTGATTTGTGAGTTGAACCTCTCTTCCCATGTTTAAGTATCTTATATAAGAAAGGCTTAGAATTCCCACATCAGGCCTGAAAGGCATGAAAGGTGTAAAAGTTCACATAAAGATCTTCAATTTTATTTATCCTTTTCTACCTCATGTAGAAAGGGAAGGGATTTTTTTCTTGATAGTCATTATTAAATTAGCATGAGAGAGCAGGAGAAAGCTGTATACACCATTAAAAGGCAAATAAAGAGGACACCTAAAATGATTTAATGAAAGAAAAATAGGGAGAGGGTTGGGGGGGTGGGGGGGAGAAGAGAAAGATTACTGTATGTGTGGAAGAAATGGCTGTTGAAGTTTTCTTCTCATAATCTAGCCTATTGGCACCTAAGCAAGCACAGGCCTCATTCCCTGCTTCTGCCAGATATTCAGGGGCTTCTATTCTGTGTATTTTATTTTATTTTGATGACAACTTTGGTGAAAGGTTAGTACTTTCCTCCTCACATACACTCAATCTCTATTTATTTAGCCTATCTCTGTGTGGTTTTGTGCTTGAGTATGCTGGCATATGGCAGGTGTGAATGCTCAAAAAATCAAGAGCACAGTTTGACTGACAACTTTGTATTCACATTATGGAAGAGAAACAGGAATGCAGGTACCATGCAGTCCCATGTCACTGCCTTACATTGCCTCCAGACTGCCTAGAAATGCCCTAGCACCACCCATCTAGTAGCTGGTTATAAGTTTGTTATATACTAGGTTATCTGGGGATATAGTTTTTCTTTGTTACTCTTCTTCAGTTTTTGTGTAGTATCAGCATCTGAGGTTTTGCTGATAAGAAGATAGGGAAGCACTGTCTAGGTATTTTCCAGGGTGTGCTCCTGAGGAGTATAGAAACTGAGAGTCTAGCACTTAGTTTCTAGCACATGGGTGTTTTGAATTTTCTTTTTGATAAGTATGTTTTGGAAGAGTTGGGAAGAGAATAATCAGATTTTTCTCCCTGTGAAGTAATTCTTCTCTGTGAAGTAATTGAATCCAAAATCAGAATATTTTGACAGTGATCTGTCACATTGTATATACCACAGTATATACAATGGAAATGTCCTGTTTTACTAAAAGTTGAAAGCTGAACATGGTGATTTGTGATACAGCACCTGCTCCAATATCTGAGTGCTTAACATTCCAAATAGAAAACTTAATACACCTATGTATAATTAGGAAATGTTTGTTTTGCTATTGTGCCAAGTGAATGGTCTTATTTTTCTTCCTTTCCTTTCCTTTCCTTTCCTTTCCTTTCCTTTCCTTTCCTTTCCTTTCCTTTCCTTTCCTTTCCTTTCCTTTCCTTTCCTTTCCTTTCCTTTCCTTTCCTTTCCTTTCCTTTCCTTTCCTTTCCTTTCCTTTCCTTTCCTTTCCTTTCCTTTCCTTTCCTTTCCTTTCCTTTCCTTTCCTTTCCTTTCCTTTCCTTTCCTTTCCTTTCCTTTCCTTTCCTTTCCTTTCCTTTCCTTTCCTTTCCTTTCCTTTCCTCTCCTTTCCTTTCCTTTCCTTTCCTCTCCTTTCCTTTCCTCTCCTCTCCTCTCCTCTCCTCTCCTCTCCTCTCCTCTCCTCTCCTCTCCTCTCCTCTCCTCTCCTCTCCTCTCCTCTCCTCTCCTCTCCTCTCCTCTCCTCTCCTCTCCTCTCCTCTCCTCTCCTCTCCTCTCCTCTCCTCTCCTCTCCTCTCCTCTCCTCTCCTCTCCTCTCCTCTCCTCTCCTCTCCTCTCCTCTCCTCTCCTCTCCTCTCCTCTCCTCTCCTCTCCTCTCCTCTCCTCTCCTCTCCTCTCCTCTCCTCTCCTCTCCTCTCCTCTCCTCTCCTCTCCTCTCCTCTCCTCTCCTCTCCTCTCCTCTCCTCTCCTCTCCTCTCCTCTCCTCTCCTCTCCTCTCCTCTCCTCTCCTCTCCTCTCCTCTCCTCTCCTCTCCTCTCCTCTCCTCTCCTTCCTTTCCCCTTTCCCCTTTCCCCTTTCCCCTTTCCCCTTTCCCCTTTCCCCTTTCCCCTTTCCCCTTTCCCCTTGTAAATTATTTTCTGTAAGACAATGATGTATCTGCTTCAATTTTTGATCTTAGCTGTTTTTGAGGATTTTGAGGGCAGCATTCAGGAGACAGATCAATTCAGTGCGCTGTAGCACCTGGATTTCAAAATTATTAGTCAGGTTGCAGTTCTGAAGTTCTTTATTTTAAAACCATTAGCACAGTACTCTCAGAAGTTACTCCTTGAATGCAAAGAGTATTCCCAGCTGCTTTAATTAAAGGGTTTCCTTATGATTTTTATTAATGAATTTCAACTCAGCTCCTTGACACACAATGTAGTTCTTTACTGAATGCAATTATCAAAGAATAGGTGTTTTCAACAGGAAGTACTGTGCTTATGCAGTTCTGATAACCTAGAATCATAATTAACTGAATAAATAAAAAACAGCTTAGAACTGCAGTCTACTCATGCTGTACTTGACTAATCTGTGTCAAGTTAATTCATTTTAATAGCTGCCATTTAAAACATTGGAATTCTTAGAGGGAGAAGAAAAGGGCATACAGCCACACCACTGTACTGTTCCACTTAGCAACTGTTGGGCTGTTTTCTTCTCTCCTGCTTCCATTGTCTTTATCACGTTTTGCCTTGCTCATCTAAAATAAGCTGCACACATCTTGAAAGAAAAGGTTTCCTACAGGTTCTGATGCACCAGTCTGGAGTTGACAAATGTTGGATTGCAATTATATGAACAGATACATTGGAAAGTACTTTTGGGGACAGATAAATGTTTCTGTTGTCCAAAGTTCAGCTTATGAAAGTTTGACCCCTCTACTACAATGGCAATCCTACCATCAGTGTTTTTAAGGCCAAAGCCAAAAGCTGCACAGAGCATAGCAGCATTATCAAGTACTGCTGTGCATCATGGAGAGTAGGTTAGTCTTAGGATGTATTTCTGAGTATTTAAACAGATTTGGATGACTTTTCATTTGTTTTCAGCTAAAGTCTGGCTTTCATATTGTCAGGTTGGGTGGAGATTTTTTTTCCAACCCAAAAATTAAATGGTGTAAATTGGATAAGTTTAACTTGAATCAGTCAAACAGCTGAAGTCTGTCCTTTTTTTTATGGTAAAGATATTTTGTATAGTCCATATGGAAAATAAAGTCTCATTATAATCTTAATAGTCAGTTTTTTAAGGAGAATTTATTTTAACCCAGGGAATCAGTAATTTGTGGCTTTAAAATAATATGGTACTTAAATGACTACAGAAAATAATATTCAAGTGCTTAGTTTTTTCTCCTGCTATTTTTTTGTATTAAAACAAGTATGCTATCCTGTGAAGATAGTCATGATGTTTTACTTTCTTTAGCACAAAAATCACTGAAACTTTATTGGAAATAATGAAAAAACTCCATATTATTTGCCTTTCATTTCCTCTAGCTGAAGTATCTTAGCTTATGAAGAAAGAAATTAATTAAGCAAGTCTGCAGTAAAAGATGTTGATTTCATTGACTTTGCATTTTTGTCTTTTGTACTTGTCATTGATGTCAAAATAACAACTACCATAATGCTAGCAGAAACCCTCTTATTATATCTTGTCCAACAGATCGAAAGACCCAACGTAGTATCAATCAAGTACAATCCTACCTTCTTGCATTTTTGCTCCAAAAAATGTGCTAACTGAAATAAGTTATACTGGACTAAAGCTATTATTTATTTATTTATTTATTTATTTATTTATTTGTTATTATTTATTCATTCTACTTATTTTAGTTTCAATATCTCCACAAAAAAACCCCCAAAATCCAAACAAATAAACAAATAACCAAAACAAAACAACCCCCATAGTCTAATAATATTACAAAGTTTGTGTGAAATCGCTGTCATCTTGTTTCAGATTCAATCGGGAAATTATAAATAACAGTTTTGTCTTACCCTGAAATGTGGTAAAAATTCAGAGATCAACAGCATGTTTCTGGTATACTGTGCATACTTGGACCAGCTGAATTTTATTCAATCTACTATTCAACCTACTCTAGGAAATTAAGTATGCTCTAAATGTTTAAACTTTTATGTGGTTATATGCTCTACCCCGTCTTTCTTTCTTTCTTTCTTTCTTTCTTTCTTTCTTTCTTTCTTTCTTTCTTTCTTTCTTTCTTTCTTTCTTTCTTTCTTTCTTTCTTTCTTTCTATTTTTTTTTTCCCTCATGTAGAAAAATGTAGTCCTTAATCTTCAATAGTTTTTGATGTCTTTTCATTTGCATCATGCCAATCAGCACAGTTCAAGGCTCAGCTATTCATTCAAGTTGGATTTAACACCTCTATGTTATGGCTATGGTGAGGCCACATACAACCTCATGTAAGGTTTGGTCACGTGTTCTCTCCAGTAACTCTGAGATAAAGTTCTGTCTGGTTGTAATAAAAAAGACAAAATAACATTAACCAGTAGATTTTGGCACCATCCGTTATTTTTCAGACTACAAGCTGCCATACAGAGAAGAGTAATACTCAGAGACTTGCCATGTGAGTTACAATTTCACCTTGTAAAGGAAGTTTCCTAGTGCTATGCTAGTATTTATATAAGGCAGTTGCTAGCTTGATGTTAATGAGACTAAGAATGGAAAATGGAGAATAGAAAATGGAGAATGTCACAAAGTCAGATGCATAACATGACTATGACTACTTCATTTAGAATGGTTGAGTTTTCTGAATTTTGACATGGCAGGACATGAAATTGTCAGATAAAAGAAACCTGAAATGAAAACAAAAGAAAGGAAGGATAAACAAAAATAGATAAAGAAAAGAAACAGAAGAATGCTGTGGAAATTTTAGAAATTGCCTCTCCCTTAGTCTGAAGTTTCTGAAAGGACTTGGTCTAGGAAGAAGGTTTAGAATTTAAATATGAGCTACATGGGAATGAGATGAGAATGGATGCTGTGTTAAAATAAAAATTGCTTGAGTACCTGTATTTGTCTCAGTCCAAAGGTGTTAAGTGAAGGAAATACAGGTTTGCAAAGTCAAAGATAATCCCTAACAAAATGAAAGCACAATGAAAACATGTCACTGATCTTAGAGTCGCAGTAAAAGCTGCCAGAATTGCCATATTGTTCTTTACTTACAAATGGAGATTTTTAAGCAGAGAGTAAATTTTTAAAAAGAGAAAGGAAATAAAAGAGAAATGTAATTATAGTTGATTAGTAAAATAATTGGGTTATTTCTGCATTGTCTGATAAGATACTAAAAAATTTATTTAAAAAATTTATAATATCAAATATGATTGTTTCCTTCTATTCAATTTATTTAATTATTTGAAATGCTTTTAAATTAGTTGAGAAAATAATTTTTTTGTAATTTTGTTTTTATATTTTTCATGAAGTAATTCTCTGCAGCTCATTGATAATGAAAGCTAGATTTTCATAACTTTTAAAGCAAAACTGTTTTAGATGTAGTCTGGTTTTTCCTGTCTTTTACTGACAAGATCATTTTAATCCATCTGTTATAACTTTCTTTTGACTCTGAAGGTGGAGGCATATTTTTCATTACTGAGTTGCTTCCAGGAAGCTTACAAGATTAACCTTCATTACTGGTAAATACTTTTTTAAGTGCCCCCCTTGTGCCTGTGCCATTCCTTTATGCTTCCCTTCAGCAGGATTCTCCAAAGCAGCCACAGCAGCACAAAGAAAATGCACTCTGCTATCTTGTGGGCATTCTGACCTAGTATCTGGTTTGAAAACCTGTCACATTGGTAGGAATGATGTGACGTAGTGTTTGCTTTGTGTTACTCTGGTATTACTCTTAGTGCAAGTCAAGCTGAGGTGAAACCAAATCCAGATATTATGGCATCCAAGACAAATAATATTGTTTCAAAAGTTTATGAGACAGAAGTGACAGAAAATAAATAATTCTTAGATGCTTTAAGAACAAATAAGAAACCTTCCTTTTTCTTCCTTGTATTTAGCTGATACTTATATTATTGTATGGTCAAGAGTTTAATTTTCATGCAGATTTGACACCTTCAGGTATCAAATAATGTTTTCTGAGGGGCCAAGCACAGGCTCTACCCTACAGATGTACCTCCTTGGGTTTCCCTGGGAATCTGTTCAGTTTGAAATACTTTTTTCTCTTCTTCCCTGACACCCCCAGGACATCTTAACTCAGTTAGGAAGAAGTTTAGACCTTACCTCTTCTACCCAATTTCATTGGCTTACAACCCTGGGTTGGAATAAGCCAATGTCCTTTGGACATGGTCAGGTGAGATTATAGCTGAGCAGGCATTAAACATTCAGCTGAGGACTGATCGAGTGTCTGATAAACCCTAATCAGGCCATTACTCATTCTGAAGCACAGTGCCTGTTTCTGCTGGGTTGGCCTGTATTCACAACTAAAAATGAAATATTTTCTCATTGTGAACATTTTATTTTCCGAAAAACTTTTAAATTAGTAGTCACAATTTATTTTTTCACAGATTTGTTATTAATATAATCAGATATTGATTGGCAACTCTGAAATACACTTTTAAAAATTCTGATTGCCCTTGATTAGCTATAAAATACCCATAAACACTTGGACTAGAAGTGTTTCAAAAGTGCAAGATATTGTCATTTGGGTGCCCATCATTATTGAATTTACATTTTAGAGAGAAGGCCTAATCTCATTTAGTACAACCAATACTATGGCCAAAATTCTAGGAGATGTCTCAGGTGATGATATCTTTCTTCTTACGGAGAGAATCCAGAAGGAAACAAATAGACTGTCTGTGTGAAGATGGATGAAAGGCTATACAAACCATGACTTTAAATTAGCAACTGGAATTATTCTTTCCAGTCACAGTAGAGGCTGCCTTTTGAAAAGGTAGTCAGTGAAATCTGTGATCTTGAGCCCTTTGAGTTTGATGGTAACCAGTTCGTTACATGGTGTGGCTTCAGGTGGGAGCAAAAGAGTGTCTGGTGATTGCTGTTTGATTCCCAGTTGAGCAGGATAAATTCTGGGAGAAATGGAAATTCAAATCACCAACAGATTTGTGGGGAAGCAGTGGTGGACTTCTGCAACTTGCATCCACTCTAGTGTGTTTAGGTGACAGTACCTGCTTACTTGTCTCTTTTAACACCTATGCTGCTGCTCATGAATTGCTGTGATGTGCCAACCACTTTATCATTTTATTACAGTTTATTACATCATAAATTTTTATATCTTCTTAACGATCCTACAAGAAGCTTAATTGTTTATAGGAACATCCTAATTAACCAGAGTTCACTAGGTTAAGCAGAACACAAATTGGAACAGCTCTAAATGAAACAAACCCTACTACTTCATTCCATATAGCTTCATAATGTTTAAATGGAATTTGACTGCAAGAATAAAAAATTCATACTGCTTTCAGATGTTTAAATGATAATACTGTGGGTAACTTTACCTCAGCTTTTTATTTTGCAAATGTGAAATTGAAAGAAAAAACCTTTTTTTACCTACTAGGAGGAATTTCATTTTGAGCTATAGCATTATGAGGATACTTTCCCCAGATTAATTTAGCAGACAACAGTGTTCCTCAATTATCCCATTTCCATCTGGATTTTAGAAAGAGAAAAGATAATACAAGAAATGTACAATGTGAGTCTCAGAGACTTTTCTAATTGTATTCTAATTGATTACAGTCAATTTTTCTGAAGTATATTTAACAGGAGCTTTGTGAAATGGTCAGAGTACATGAATTGGGATGGGTAAGATTAATGTGTATGAATGGGAGAACTAGTTTTATGAACACCTTCAGCTGTCAGCAACCTTAAGACAGCAGCTTTTCCTGGAAAAACTGAGGTGGTTTAGCACATGTGGGAGGCCATTTCATAGGCTTGAATCAGAATTACACCCTAAACTGAAACACCAGGATGCTCTTGGCTGGCCTTCATGAACTACATCTATGACACCATTCAAACAGAATGACAGTAACAGGTGGGCAGTACCTGCAGCATTTTCATTATAGTTTTCAAGGCTGCATAAAGATGGAATAAGTTGCCTGAGAGGAGGTGGAATTCCACACCCCCCTCTGCCCCTTTTTAAATATAAAAGCCAACTAATCTAAGGCCCTGCTTTCATTAGAAGACTGCACCAGACAATCTGTATAAATCCCTTCCCACTTAGAATTTCTGTAAAACTGTGAATCAGAGTTAATGGAATTGAGGTGCATTAGGATTAAGATGGAAATCCTCCAAATCCAGACCACAGTCCAGGACTCCCAAAAGTGCTTATGTCTTACCATTTATAGTATGTCAACCAAATGATGTTAGGATGATTAAGATACATATTAAATTCCATTATACCATTATTAAGGGAGAGAATAGTTTTAAGAAGGTGTTGATGGCTGATAGGATGGGGATATTTAGTTTTGGAGACAAGAGACAGGAAAGTTCAAAGCTGAATGACTAATCAAAGTAATAGAAATAGATTATTTATTTAGCATCTTCCATTACAGATTTTAGATTTCAACAATGACATAATTAATCTGTGTCAAGGCAGAGCAAAAGTGGACTGTCCAACCAGAAGTTCTGAGCCTGTAGCAAAGGCAATGAGAACACTGACCATGCCTACACCATGAGCACAATTCCTTCAGGTTTGACCATCGTAGACTGAATGAGAAGCTGGTAACTGTGTCCTTTGACAATCTCAGGCATGGCAATGGAATTTAATCAGATCAAGAGTCCATCCACAGGCTTCCATCAGGAACAAAAGAAGTTGGAGCCGAAGATGGGATAGAAGACCAGGCTATAAGATGGGTCTGAAGATGAGACTACAGCCAGACACACCTACAGTGTAGTCCAGGAGGGGAATGAAGGTCCAGGCCTGAGCTTCAGTAGAGGTTCTGGAACTCTGGACTTGGAATCCAGGCTGGTGGGAAAAACTGGTGCACTGAGGACTGTGGCACCATGATCCATAGCTGCTGTCTGCAGTAGAGGAGACTGCTGATACCAACACACACAAAAGCAACTGTGTGTTGGAATGCTCACATGATTAATCTACATGTGTTTCTCCATCACTAATCATCAGACTAATCAGCTGAAGTCCTCTTTTACGTAGGCACCAATACACATACTTACAGAGAGGTCCAAAGCCTACAACAGGCTCTGTGTCATCTTCCCTTCCCTCGTCCCAATAGTCAGGTGTCTTCATTCTTGCAGTATGCCTACACAGGAAATGTCTAGCTCGGATATTTTTCTGAGTACATGGGATGAAAGTTCTTTACAGCGTGTTCCTTTGATCACATTAATTGTGAAAAAGAAGTAAAGAGAAAAAGCCTACCGTTTTATTTTTATTGTTAATTTAGATGTCCAGTTCTGGATTAAAGACATGCATTTGAGGTATCATTACATAAACTTAGATCAAACCTAAATTTCTGGGGGAAAGCATTTGGGGCTCTTCTTTTGTCCCTTTTTTCTTTTCCTTTGCAACCACATCTTCTACTATCAAAGAAAATGTTTTTCTACAGAAAGAAAACATAAAAGGAAGATCTGTTTGGCTTGCAGGAATTGGCCAGGGAGGCTGTTTCCCTGACAAGCCAAAAGCAAGTATCATTGGGCCCCTTAAAAAAAAAAAAAAAAAAAAAAGTCAGGATTCTTTTTTTTTTTTCCTCCCCCCCCCCCCCCCCCCCCCCCGCCCCCCATTTCATGTGAGCATTGGCAGAAACTCTGACAAGCAGTTCTTCATATTTTATTATGTTCTTGTCTGGCAGAATCTCTGTCAGGCAAAAACCTTGTCAGCGGAAAACCTGTCGTAGGATCAGAGGAGACAAAAACAGGTGTCACAGAGGCAGTCAAAACTGAAGGAAAAAAAAAGATTAGGCTAAAGAGAGAAAGACAGACAATTACATTAATGCCATTGCTTTTATCTTATAGATGTGTGTTATTATCTCAGGGTGCTGAGTGCGCAATTGCCTCAAAGAAAAGTAGACAGGAGACAAGGGGAAACTTGATAGTTATTAACTGAAGAGGCAGTGTGTCAAAGCTGGATGGGGTTCAAAGTTTTGTAAAGGGATAAAAAAATTGCAGACAGCAAGCAAGGTCTGTGAACAAACTGTGGTTCTGCTTTCGGCTACATAAACCTAGTAGCATTCTAGATATTTTAACTTGGAATCAGATCATAGACAGAAAAATTAATGAAAGTTTTCATTCAGTCTTTTTTTAATAACATTTATTTTGTGTACATGCAACTGAACTGCTGGAGGGTTTTTTGTTAGAGCATGAGGCATGGTGAGGCATGAAAACATATCAGTTTAGTTGCTGTGTTGTTTGTGTTTCGAACACCTATTATCAACACATGTTTAATTTTAAAATGCCATTAAGAAGCCTTTTACTAAGTGTGAACATCTGTACATGCGAGCTGTAAATTAGCAGATCACATATGTGTCCCGCTGTCAGAGACTCAGTGCATTTGGCAAATGGTTTCCATTATTAGTTTTTAAATACAATAAAAGACATTACAAAAAAATGGTTTTGCCTATAAATCAGAATTTCTTTACTTGCTCTCCTTCCATGATTTTTGTCTTAGTGAACATTTATCTTCCATATGGAATAAATTGCAAAGATGATGAAGAGAGAAATGAAAAAGAGATTACCAAAGGATATTATGTCGTAGCTGAGATTTGTACTCAGACTGATTCAGGATGATCACCCACTCATATAAGTGTTCATGTCCCCCACTCTCTTGGTCTAGGAGTGAATGAGATGATTTCCTAAACCATGAAAATATTGGAGTTTTTCAATAGATAGGGAAATTTTTTCTTATCCTTAGTCACTTTCTAAACATGGTATTTTTGAGGAGCAATTTTTTTCTGCCTTCAAAGTACACCACATTACGCCACATTGGAGGTGATACTAAATCTGCATACTGAGGGAGGCTAGTTTAGACCACCTCTTATGATTGTAATAACTGGTCCCTCCAGCATTTTAGTCATTACTTAGGATTTATTACTTTTTTTTTTCCTGTGGTTGATGAAAAATAAGAAAATCTTGAACTCTGAAAATTTGATGCTGTTCATGTTCACCAATAAATCACAAATAAACTACAGTCCTCAACATTGCCATGAATAATACTGTATCTCATTTACCACACTTAACACACTATTGCTGCTGCAGTATTATGGAATAATTTAATGTTGGTATTATATATTTAATCTGTCTTCTAATTTTAGTTTCTTACGCTGCAAAAAGTGACCTAGTTATTTAGATTTTAAAAAATATCTGGAAAGCTGTTTGTTGTTGTCCAGACACAGACTACCTATTTTTTTTTCATCTTCCTGTCCTTGAACAAATTTAGTAATCTAGAAAGAAGATGATGGTTGTAAAATTTTGTATCATCATTTTTGTGTGTGTGTGTCTGTGTGTCTGTGTGTGTACTCCAACAGTATTCCCCTTTGGCAAGCTGGGAAACTGGCTAGAGATTATACCAGAAAACCCAGAGAGGTTATACTGGAGAGCCTAAAACTAAAACTGAAATGGAATGAGATCCATAATGCCCTATTGCAACCTATACACTGTTTTCTGTGGTGTTCTGAGATACACAGCCAGGCAAATCAGCTTAGACCTTTCACTAGAACTTTTCATCCCTCTTAGGTTGATAAAACACTTATCTAGGATCAGGAAATTAGCAAGAGGTAAGTGTATTCACAACTTCAATTACATTATAACTAGGATATATAGAATTCTTTTCTATTCAATAAAGGCAGAATGTCATGCTTTTATTGTAGCTATGCAAAAAATAATATGAGACCTCTAAAATGCAAAATTCATCACTGCATATTTGTTTTTCTTTTACTTAGCAAAAACAGAGTCTGCTCAGAGGCATGCCTTTTAATTTGGTTGACCTTTTTCACTGCATACTGGGAAGGAAGGGTCTAAGGACAATGAGTAAATTTGCAGAGCCTGTGAACTGGACACAGTCTGGATGAAATGAAAGATCTATTCTTTGTTTTCTGTCTTTTGATAAATTGAAGAAGTTGTGCCTTTTTTTAATGTATCATTTGTACTTAAATTCATTTGAATTACACAGTCTCAAAACTCTAGTAAAATATAAATAAGGTACATTTCCCCTCCTTAATTTACTACATTAAAAACAAAATGAAATGAAACAAAACAAAACAAAAAAACCCTTATAAATGGAACATAAAAGTAAAAGTTTGTTCACTGATTTGTTGCAAAGATGTCCAAAGTTGTTTTGGGTTTTTTTAAGTATTACATCACAAGAATACTGCAGGCTGTAATATGAAGATTGAAACAATTTCAAAGCTCTTTTGACATTTCAGATTATACTGAGTAGAGTCTCTCTTAAATCTGGGGATTTTTTTTTACTATTCAAGAAGCTAAAGAATGAATAAGCCAACATGGAGAGGTTCAGGCTTGACGTTAGGAAACACCTCTTTAATGGGAGGGGTGCTAAAACCACAGACTTCCTAAAGACCTGATCAATGCCCCAAGACACTCCCTGTTCCAAAGACATTTGGACAACCTCCTCAATATGGTTTAGCTGATGATCAGCCCTGCAGTGCTCAGGTAGCTGGATTAGATGGTCACTTTTGTTCCCTTCCAGCTAAAATGATCTCAATTATTATGGTGCATACTTGATATTTCAGAGTTGGAAAAACAGTGTTGAAAGATTCCTAATTCCTGTACTAATTATCCAGTTAGAAATGTTTCGTTGTTGAAGGCAATCTTTTTTGATGTCCTCTATACAATCCTTTCTGGCTAGTTTAAATTTCTGAAACAAGTACATGAAATTGAGAATTCACCACAGAAATGTTATTTGACTGAGTGTTGTCAGAGTAAAATACAAAGGTATTTTAAGGCCACCCATGAAAATGTTGATTTCTCAGCAAGTATGTGATTTTAAGATTAGTTAGATCTCTTCCTGTATTAGACAACACTTTTTCACGTATACTGAATTAACGAATATCAGACTGAGTATTAGGGCAGTGCTAAGAATTAAATGGCACTGTTAAGAAAAGATACCTTTCTTAGTTTAAGTATGTAACTGATCCCATCATAGATTTTGGAAAAGACTGTGCTGGTTATTACTATTATGTCTCAAACATGTTGGGTCAACTTTTGATGCAACTGGAACTGTGCAAGACATAAGTCATACCTCATGCTGCACTAGGACAGGACTTCTAATGTGTGCTTTGTGATATTCAGTCACTGGTAACTTCATAATAAAGAGACATCTCTTTATGTAATTTTTCAGGTATGATAGAGTGCATTCTATATTTAATCTTGAAACCTCCTAAATGTTTATGAGATCATAAACTATTGCAGATACTGTTGAATGTATTCACCTGTAAAACAGTTAATTGTTCATTAGCATATATAAATTAAACCAATAGTTTAGAACAGAAACTGATGAGAAATGCATTAACCGCATGAAATTATGTGGGCAACTCAGAATATAACTACTTACTCAGAGATTTGACAAAAATCAGAAATTTTTCAAGAAGGCTAAAGCTAATACTCCTCTCTCAATAGAAAACTAACAAGATAGGTCCTTCCTTACCTCTTACCTGGAAAAGTGTCTATCAACATAAATGGCCTCTTGAATCCACCTAGAACACTAGCATTAGGTCATTAAGCGTACCAGAGGAGAAATGAGAAATACTACAAAAATTCTCTCGGTCAGCTATATCCTTAACAATCTTCTAAAGAAACACAAAAATTTTTATAAATTAGAGATTAGAGTGAGAATTTTCATTCTTCTGACAATTTGAAAGGGTATCAATAGTTAATGTTCAGAAGGAATTTCACAATATTACAGTACTGTTGTTTCCCATATAAACACAACTGTGTTTCCTTTCATTTCATTTACAACCCTTTTATTTTCATGTAGCAGGAGGTTTGTCTTTAGCTTGCAAATGTCCTTATGCACCCATGCAATAATGGATGTTTTGTTGTGTTATAAATTCCACATTTTACTGCATATCTTAACTTGTACTTGAAAAGGATAAAATTCACTGCTTGTTTATTACATAATATGCATAATAAGGCCACAAATCAAAATTGGAGATAATATCATTGTCACTTGGAATATTGTTCCAATATCATGCTAATCAGTATTTTTGTGTGTGTGTGTGTTGGGAAGCAAATGTCTATAGATAATGCTGTTAAAAAATTAATATTGCGGTTGAATGGAATAGTTAGATTGCAATAATTTCTATCAGCTGGTCAAAGAGTATGCTTAGTTATTTAAAAAAAAAACCCTTTATTTATTTTTTTCCCGTCTTCCATTCCACCTCAACCTCTACAAAGCTATTTTCCTCAGTGTGGTCACCATACGTGAAGTAGAAATAGGTCCACAGGGTTTTGTCAACTCATTGTTAGAGAAATTAAAAGCTATTAGATCTGTAATCCACCCAATAATCTTTAGATAAAGATGTCTTATAGCCATTCTCACTTAGACCACAGTAGAATAATGATCTTAACATTCTCAGCATGACAAGTCTTCTTTGGTTGGAAGAACTTGTTTATCCTCAGTGCAGGCATGGTATTTAATGTTAAGAAGAGAGAAACAAAAACAAATATTAAGATATATTACAAATACAGTATGAATCAGTTATTAAAAAGCATCAAGTATTCAGAAAATATCCATTCATGTCTTGGTTATGCCTAAATTTGCATAAACTTGGAGAAGCCAAGTTTTGAACCCTATCTTTGAACCCTATCCTCATTCTGTAAGACTGAAGTTGAAATGCTCAGGGTGATCCATATCTGCTCAATAATTTCAATAGTATTCTAGAAGATGTTCTTATAGGGTGTCTATTTGATTTAATATAGTAACTTTAAAATATTATTTACACCATTCCTATTGTGAGTAATGCTAGTATTAGCAAAAAGCAACTTTATTTTACTCCTTCTAAATGGTTGATCAGTCCCTCAGGTATACATATCATCACATATGCCCAACCTGCAGAATAAAAATACCAATTTTCTTGGCTTTTGGAGCAAAGAACTTTCATGACACATCTATTATGGTAGTAGCAAAATAACTATACATCTTAGAAAAAGATCATACATAAAATGGGGGGAGATAAGAAGGGAAAGAGAGTATTTAACCTGTTTGAGCTTCAATCAAATCTCATTCATTAGACCTCATAAAAAATGAGTCCCACATCATGAAGCCTACACAGGTGAAGTACTTTGGAAGAAGAGCTTTTTGAAGTAAAAATTCCTCTTTTCATGTTCTGCCATATAGATGTCCTGTGAAGAGACATAGGACTGAAGTCCCTAGGCTTGCCAATTTTTTATCTTGTTTGAATGTTAAATTAATATTTAAAGCTATTTATTCGAAGTTGACTTAGCCACTAGAATAGGAAAGATCAGACAATCCAGTTGCAAGAAATGAAGTATGAGGAAACTGAAAATCTTTGACAATGTAGTCCTTGGAGTAAATGTGTTGAATGAAGCCAGCAAGTAAATGATAAGGGCCTTTGTGCTCTGGATGTAAGAAAGCAATTTATCAAGAGTACATGAACTCTCTAGTGACCATAAGACAAGAAGAAACCAAGTACAGGAGAAGTCCCTGCAAGATTATTTTAAATGCTCAGAAATTTTGTTTAAAAATGCAGTGAGAAGCTTAAGTGCTGCAACATAATTCATAAAGTAGAAATAAAATTAAATTTAAACATTGATACTCAGTGAAATGCATGATGTGCATGATGTCATATGCAATTCCATATTTTTTAACTTCACAAGGGGTTAAGAATTATCTTTATCCTGCAAATTTCCCTTATCTCAAAATTATTCAAATCACAGTGAACCACATGGAATTTGTAAAGCCAGGTGAAAAGAACTAGCTGGCTCTAGTAGCAGTGAATTCATGATCAAATTTTTGGTAAATCAGAGGCCTTAGTTTGAACATCTTTAAAAGACTGGAGTTTAAGGAGTATCTGTTTTATTTTTTTCCTCTAGAGATTAGGTATCAAATCTTTAACAGTCCTGTTCAATTCAGCATTGCTTCAGTCTTGGTCATTAGTTAATCATAGATTTCTCTTGAACTATGAGTACTATAGAGTCTGAGTCTCACCTGAGAACCTTTCTGCCATAGCAATTAAAATTATTTGTGACCTTTAGAAACTAGAGCTGTTTTGGACTGCATCTGTGAAAAATGATCCCTTAGTGATGATTGGCATTCATCAGGAGTCCATATTGGGACCAGTAGTGTTTAATATCTTCGGCAATGACACAGTGAGGCCATCAGTAAATTTGCAGATGACACCAAGCTGAGTGATGCAGTTGACGCACCAGAACGACAGGATGCCATACAGGGGCACCTGGACAAGCTTGAGATAGTGGGCCCATATCAACCTCATGAGGTTCAGCGAGGCCAAGGTGCTGCACCTGAGTCAGGGCAATCCCAAGCATGAGTGAGTACACACTGAGGGATGAATGCATTGAGAGTAGCACTTCAGAGAAGGACCCAGGGAACTTCAGTGAAGGAAAAGCTAAACATGGCCCAACAATGTGCACCTGCAGCCCAGAAATCTGACCGGTCTCTGGGCTGCATCAAAAGCAGTATTGCCAGCAGGGTGTGGTAGATGATCCTGCCCCTCTGCTCCCCTCTGGTGAAAAAAACACCTGGTGCTCAGCAAAGGAAAGACATGCACCTGTTGGAGCAAGTCCAGAAGAGACCACCAAGGTGGTCAGATGGAGACCCTGTCTGTGGGGAAAGGATAGGAGAATTGGGATCCTTCAGCCAGGGAAAAAGTTGAAAAGAAGCTTGGGCAAGGCTCTTTGGTGACCTTCAGTTGGTGACCTTGGGCTTTCAGTACTAAAAGGGAGCCTACCAAAAGTCTGGGAAGGGTTTTGACAAGGGCATGTACTGATTGGACAAGAGGTAATGGTTTAAGCTGAAAGGAGGAGAGTAGACTTAGATTAGATATAAAGGAGACTTTTTCAAACAATGTTGAGGCATTGGAGTAGTTGCCCAGTGAGGCTATAGATGCGCCATCTGTGAAAATATTCAAGATCAGGTGGGATGAGCAACCTGGTCTAGTTGAAGATTTCCCTGCCCATGGCAGGGGACTAGCTGACCTTTAAAGGTCTCTTCCAACACAAACTATTCTGTGACTCTATGTTTCTACGAATTCTACGAATCATCCAGGTGACAGATAAGTGTGCCAAATGTTATGTATATACATGACTCTTTGGAGGTTTTTTTTTTACTTTTCTTTGCACTTTCCTTATATTTGACCCCTTTTCTTTCAGCCTTGGACAAACTTAGTACTCAGCATCTCTACCACCCAACTCAAGTGGAGATTGTGCAGTCCAATGTTGTGTTTGACATCAGCAGCCTGATGCTCTACGGTACTCAGGCTGTGCCTGTGAGACTGAAGATACTGCTCGACCGACTCTTCAGTGTACTGAAGCAAGAGGAGGTGTTGCATATTCTGCATGGCTTAGGCTGGACACTTCGAGACTATGTTCGAGGCTACATTCTTCAGGTAGGAAATAAAGCAAAGCGTGCTTTCAAGCCCATTAATAGATTTTTTTTGTTGTTGATGTGTGGATGCAGCATATGTGTTTGGGTGATGGTGCACCCAAAGAGGTAGAAGGATATGAAGTGAATTTAGGCTGGCATGTTGAAGCCTAATGATGGTGTTGGCAAAATAAAATATTCAATTTTTCCTAAGCTAAAAAAAATACAGGTGCCTTCATACCATAGTATTTATTTGTACTTGCTTAAGTTTATGGTAGGAAATGCCTTAAATACTGCAAATACTGAGGTTAGCTACCTGTAAGCCTGATCTGGCCATCAAAGGCAGCTGGCAAGTTTTCAAGGTCTACTGTTTGACTTGGGAAACTAGGATGCAAGTCAGCAGCTCTGTCATCTTTTCTTTCCTTCTTTACAAAGATACCTAAAAATGTATAGATGAAATGGGGGTTGTGATCACGATTACATTGGAAAATACCCTTATGTATAAACAGGAAAATCCTTTTTATAAGGCCATTTTTGAAACATAGCTTTAAATAAAGTGTTGCATAAAGATTAGTTGAAGTAGACAATCGAAAGAAAATATGTTTAATGGAAAAATGGACAGGCTTGCTTTATGAGTATGGTCATAAATATATGTATAGTTGCTTATCTGAAAAGTTTCATAATCTATTGAGTTCCAAAGTGAATTTTTACATTTGATGATACAACGTCTGATTAATAACATAATACTACATACTTCTGAATTCTCTTAATTACTACTGACTTGATAGGAGCTCTTAATCATCCAGAATTCTTCCAGTTGTTGAAGTGGACATGCCTAAAAAAACTTTGAAATTTTAGTTGCTGATTCATTACTTTACTTTTGTAGGCAATGGTAGCATGCTTGAACTTTATTGAAAATACGGGATTTATACCTGCTCTGAGAAATTCCGACTCTATTTCTTAATTTCTCTTCAGGTTTCTGTACTTTGTGTGAAAGAAGTAAATTAGTTTTATGTGATTCTATGGAAAACTTCACCTTCTGTGCTTGTAAATATTTTCTTAAATGCTCTTTATTTGGGATTTTCACAGAAAAATATGCTGAATTGCAGAACAGTCCTAGAGAAAGGGAAATAAAAAGGTTTATACTTTAATAATTAAATCTTCTTATTCTTACTAGGACATATATGGAATAGAGCTCTTTAATTGCTTCAGGATATTCTCAGGCACCTAAAGACTAAGTGTTACATCTATTCAAATAGAACAGAATTCATTTTCCATTAGCAGTCTAAAATGGATGTATAATCCATCATATTTGTACAGTATCTATGATGTTTGTAAGATACAAATATATGGTTATGTATTTATAAATTTTACATATTATATATAATTAAGATGCACACATGAGAGATAACTACAGAGATATATACTGGGATTATCTGTATATTGCATCATTGTTGTGGTTTGAAAGCAAAACAAATGAGAGGCTCCAAGTCAGAGATATAATTTAATAAGAAGAAAGGTAAAAAGGTAAAAATAAAATAAAATAAATGCAATAACACAAAGGACCACTGACAAAGTCAGAATACAACCTGAGCAGGATGGTGGAAGCAGTCCAGGAGAGGTGCTCTTCCTGAAGCAGTGATCCTGTAGAAAGGTCTGGGAGCTCTGGTCCTCTGGGAATCCAGTGGGTAAGTGTTGCTTGCACTGTCCCACATACCAGGTTATATCCAGGTGGGAATGCTTGGCTCCTCCCCCTGGGCAGAGCATCTCACAATGGGATGATGAGTGTGAAGTGGGTCCTTGATGGCCCATTAAACAGAGATAACTCCTGGAGGGAGTTACCTGTGAGTCATGGGCAAGGTGTTAATGGGCCATTAGCAGAAGACACCCCAAAGGCAGGGGCTTGGGAAAACACTAGCCCACTTGGTTTCAAGAGTTCATGAAGATGGTGATAGGATAAATACTTTGTGTACATCCTACACTGCAACCCAGAACAATCATACTTTTAGATTCCTGGATTCTGAATGCTACTGATCCAGAGGGCTGAAGAAATTTGATTTGTAAAGGAATATATGTTTAAAAAAAAGAGCATAATTTTTAAGGCATATATTAGAAATTTGCTGGTTACTAAATATGATTAATAATTAGGTATAATACATTACAAGCATGAAATGTAATTCAGTGTCTCTTACAGACAAGAAGACTGACTGAAATCAGTAGTTTTCTTGTTTTAAAGGCCATTGAATCATGCTCATATTGATTTTGTTTTAACTATCTTTTGGAATGATCTCAATATATGCAAGAATGGCTTGTAATATAATTATATGTTTATACAGAGATTGTGACCTATGCATCTGAAAGGTGTAAAGGCCTGTAATACCCCATTAAGTCACAGTTCAGTTTTTCTGGCTAAAACTTAGTCAACATTGTAGCCCCTAAGGCATGAATTTCACCATTACTATTTTCAACAACAGTATATTGAATATTATGCCATTTAAATGAGAACAATTATCAGGGAGAGTTAAGGGCAGCTGTTACAGACTTGCCACATATTGACTTCATTAGCACTCGACTGTGGATTTTCTTAATGAGTGAATGAAGACCTATGATAGGTGTGTAGTCGAGCATCTGTGTTAATTTAGCTGTCTAATTTTAAAGAATCACACACGGGTCAAGGTTAGAAGGGAGGTCATCTTGTCCAAACCTTCTGTCCAAGCAGAGCCACCTAGAACTGTTTGTTCCAGAACCATGTCCATATGGCTTTTGAATGTCTCCATAGGATTTCTAGGCAAAAAGTGAATTTTGTTTCCATTAAAGCTAGAAAACTATGGCAGGAAAGGAAAATGATTTGTAAAACATACATGCAGAAGAACATTGGGAAAAATAATTATATCTATGATAATAAAAATGTCTTTTTAAAAATAGGTCTATTGAAACTATATGGTAGAAAGAAGAAAAGGGAAATTTGAAAGGAAATCTCCTAATTCCAGCAACACTAGTAAATATACCATATATTCATACATACTCATTGTATATCAAATACAGAAATACATATCCATAGTAAAAGGTTTGCTACAGTACCAGAGTTAAAGAATCAGAATCTAGTAAAAATAATATTTTACACTTGTAACTTTACAGAATTATGTATAACACCATCCTCCTGTTTCTCCTCAGAGGAGGAAAAACAGGAAGCTTAGTAGCAAGGACTAAGAGAAGTAACACAATAGGAAAAAGTAATGGTTGTACCAGATTCCAGAATACTTTGTCCAGGTTCCTGTGTTCTTTAATTAACCACCGTGCAAGAGATTTGTAAAGCTGGCACAACACTGGAGTTTTATGCTTTGGGATGGGCTAAGACCTCCTGTGCTAAATGTGCCCTCAATATGATGAAATTGTTAAAATATTTTGACATTTTCTCTAAGTAGAGGCATTTTTGAGGGGTAGGGTAGATGTATCCACTCAGAATCAATTACTATTGCCATATGATTTCCACAACCAACCAACCAACCAACCAACCAATCAACCAAAGAAAACACAAGCAACCAACTAACCAAACAAACACCCCTGTAAACCTCACAATTTTTTTCTTGTAACTTTTAAGGAAAATCTCGTGGTTTACTGCCCTGGAGAAACAAGAGAAAAACAGTTGTTTATTAGTACTGCACAGTGCTTGGGATTATTTGTAATGCCTTCATTTTGACTAATAATATTTCAAATAGCAAATTAAAAAGCAGCAGGCAGAAAAAATGTAGTGTTTATGCCTTCATTCTGTGGATGCATTAATAGAGCACAGGAAGTCAAGAAACCCTGATGCCACAGAGGTAATTTGATAACACAGTGTTTCACTTTTGGGGACAGTAACAATATTGCCAGTAATGGCTGAAAGACATTAAAACCTGGCAAGATTCTCTGGCCTCTTTGCAATAAATTGAATTTCTAGTGAATAGATACCTATCAATGAAATGTTAGTGCTAATTTGGTCACCAATATCATAGACTATCACAGGATTAATGTTTTAGCAGAGGAGCTGTTCTCTCATCTTTAGAAAATCTTTTGATCCTCAAAAAAAATTTATGGCATAGAGGGACATTCTGGACTGTGTTTGCTCCATAGGGCTTCAGAGCGTTTCAGATTTTAGGCTTGTTTTTTCTATATCAAGGAACTAATTTACTGTATTTAGTGTCAACCTGTATGTGGTTAGTGAGCCTGTAAGTTTTCTTTTATGGGAACACCTAACTTCACATGTCTTTTACATGACAAGAAATTATTTTTGTCAAAAACAGTAAGTGTTTCGGGTCAGATGTGGCGCATGCTACTTAAAGAGATATATATGACTAGTGGCTCTATTGATTTGAATAATGTTACTTTTTTGGTAAAGAATAGCTCAACTGTGAGTCTCCAACACTGGTTTAACTCCAGTTAAGCTGAGAGAAGTGGTAACTTTTCCAGCTTTCTATGATCCACCAGAGATCGCAGGGTTGGGGAGAATACTTTACCCCATTCATTTGCTAGTGTAGCTACATGTGAAATTGCTCCCTAGCCAGGTTCTCTCTCAACAAGCTGGGTTAGAAAAACCCTCCTTCTAATCACGTGCAAGTTAACTCTCAATACTCTGAGAGGAAAGAGCTAGAGAGCAATTATGCCACTAGCAGTAAACAGTTGGGGCATTCAGATTTTACACTGGTCCAGCTGCAGAAGTCATGTGATTACATGTAATCACATGTAAACCTGTGATTACAACTTAGAGGCCATAAACTGACTCTGTGCAAGTAATGATTCAGTGTTTTGAGTAGCAGCTCAACACTTTTTCAAATGTTTTGTGGTCAAAAGTTGTACTCTCTTAGTGTAGAAGAGGAAAGTATATATTTTCTTTACAATATAAAGAAGGAAGTAAAGGCACAGAACAGAACAGAACATTGGCAGAATTAGGAAAAATGGTCTAGACCTAGGAATCCTATTCTTATCATCATGCCCTTGAAAAAAGTAGATTAGTGAGTAGCTTATAGGCAATGTCTTAGCTGCTAGACTCTCTGGTGCCGCTCACAGCTACGAGAAATTAAAACAAAACAAAACAAAAAAACCCCACAGAACAAAGTTAAAACTAAAGCCAGCTGGAAGACTATGGGTATTTTATAGGTCCAAAAGGAGACTCTCTCACAAAAGTTCATATACTGGATATTGCATGGGGAATCACTAATCCTAAATTAAGGTCTTTTCTGCAGCAAAATCAATACTGAAAAATTATGAAATACAAAATTATTAGGTATCATTTTCTGCTTGGGAAAATTGGTGTAGTCTTCCATTGTTGTGCTTGTTCTGTAGTCCTAACACAACCATTAAGCAAGAGTTCAGCTAAGAAGGTATGCTCTCAGAAGGTATGCATAGTTCAGAGCAGAGAGTGGGAGGTGTGGATAGTTTTAGACATTTTTTTCAAAAAACCAAAATCTCATTAACTAAAACAAACTCATTGAAATGAATACGTACATAGCAGTGTTTAAATAATTCAGTTCTGAGATTTTAATATAAAAATTAGCTATATGCATAGTCAAGCTACATGCTCATGTATATTGGTATATATGTATCAGCATATATATAACTGGTATTGTCAGTTATATTTGACAAACAGTTTCTCAAATTTTTGTAAAACATAGTTCCTCTGGGTAGTATGGATAAGTTGGTTTCTGTACTACTTTACCACCACTAATTTGTTCATACATACCATTTTTACATACAGATTAAATGAAGATATTTGGGTAGAGGCCAAAGAAAAAAACTTGAGCATCTTTAATAATATCATTCCTAATTTCTTTTCTTTCTCAAAGTAATCCCTTAACGCTTCACCTTCTAAATATTAACCATATGCACAGATAGAAATTGCTTTACTATTCTTAAAATTAAATATTGCCCACCATTGGCTTTTCTGTGGAAGATTTCAGAAAAGGATGGGTTCTGTTGCTCTCTAACCTCTTTTAGAGACTTTATAGAATTTCAGCTTTTCTGCCTGAAATCATTCACCTTTTAAGATCTTTGAACTTTTAGTGTACAACCCAAGGACAAGGACTACTTCTTTTAACAGCTTGTCAAATAGCCTTCAATGCTTAAACATAAAGAACATTAGAAAGAAAACAAATAAAAACAAGTTCTGATATCAGCTTTTGCAAGGTAAACATGGAGTGTCAGGTTGCTGTAGTGATGATATCATACTTTAAGTTCAATGTAGTTGGCTATCTATGATCATGAGTCACACAAAGTTTCTGTCAGGTTGGTTTTTTTTCCCAGGTGCTGTCAGGTAATTATACTGTTTTTGTCTTTCACAACAAGAACACCTTTAAAATGGTAGTATGCTATATTATTTGTTAAAAAAAAATTAAAATAGGCAACTAAATTATAAAAAAAAAGAAAAAAGTTGACTGTCTTAACCCAGCAAATGTTAATTGACAGTTACACATATGAATAATAAAAAAGAAAATTTGTTTGTGAAGGTTTTATATTTATTTTATTGGCATTTCTTCCTCATTGGTCTATTTGCCAACACCTTAGCTAATACTTTATACTGCTTTAGCTGTGGCCACTGGAGTATTTCCATGCCTTTTAAGACGTAGTCATTAGTGTTTCTATGCCTTTATGAGCAGTATGCCTTTTTTCTTAAAAAAAACACCAACTTATAAAACTGATGCAGATAAAGTTTAAGAAGTTTATCTGGTAAAGATTTTAACAAAGCCAAAGTACAACGTAAGTCTTTCCCATACAAGATTGTGTTACCCATAATAACTGCCGCCCACAATTAATTACTTGATAATGAAAAGAGTTATCCTTTCACAAATTAATTCTTTTTTCAGCTTTGTTAGATAGAATAGATAGAATTCTGTCTTGTGTTTTCTTTTCTTTCTCATAGTTAATGTTAACACTTATGTGTGTTCTTTAGTTTTGATGTTCTTCAACGGTGGCTCTTAGATTAACCAAGGCTCAAAGCTGGGTAACATTTATCCAGACATCTAGTCCTGCAGTACACACGGGATTTAAAGTGTCTCTTTTGTATGTGCTCTGCCTGTTTCTTGTTCTTTGAGCCTCTCTGTTCCTTCCAGTCTCCCTCTCTTTTCACTTCAACTTCCTTATTCTTTTGTCATCGCCCCCCTTTTCTCCCCCTCTTTTTTATTTGCTTATCTTCCCTTCTTCAGCCTCACCTTAGTTTCACTTCCTTTTGTTCTCTGATTGTGTCTCTTCAACACAAGAAGATTAAAAGGATCTGTTAGATGTCCATCTCATCCAGTGTTCTATTCCTCCTATGGCATCACTGTGTGCTAATATTTGAAACTCTGGAAGAGTTTCCCTTCTCCTCTGTGTGTCCGTTTAGTATGACTCCCCTACACTTCTGTGGAACAGAGATTCTCCTCTACACCCCTTCCTCTTTTGCATTCTTCTTAGCTGTTCTAATCTAGGTGTGACTATTCTGTCTTTACCCTAAACAGAGGGTGGAAAAAGCCCAGATAAACCTTAAAAAGCTGAAAAGGGAATAAGAAACAATGCACAATTGCTGAGCCAGTGGGAAGCATTGTTGTGTGTTTGAGCAAAGCAGTGCCACTTGTTCTGTAGTGTGAAGTACTTTCAGATTTCTCTGTATCTGCACTCTCTAGCCTAACATCTCTGATGCTTTTGGCGCTGTACCTCTAATAGTAACACTACTGATTTCACTAGTACTACATTAGGATATTTATCATGGTTCATACTTTAACCAAGCAACAATAAAAATAAAGCCCAGAGAGTTTGATAACACTTCTGAATGCCAACAGGACAAGTTACATGACAACAGATGTCTCAGTGCTCACAAAGATCATTGGGGTTTCCAGAATATGTGCAGCTGGAGAGCCATGCTATTGCTGCTCTGTCTTGCATCTTGGAAGGGTAATGAAGCAGAGGGCTGTATAATCCCTGGTGATCAGCAGCAGTGTACATCATGCTAGTTCCTAATGACTACTGTGAAATAGTTAGCCTTTATAGCCATAGTGCTTCACATTGCTCAGAAATGTAAAGGTGGCTGTTTAATGGAAAACATTTATGGCTGTCAGTCAAAACAAAACAAAACAAAACAAAACAAAACAAAACAAAACAAAAAAAAAACAACAACAACCAAAAAAAAAAAAAAAAAAAATACAGGGAGAGAGAGAGAGACTTTTGTGTAGGTGTGTTTGTCCTATCTGGAATGTGTACTGACTGCTTACAGTACTAGGGGTGAGAAGCTGTGATCCCACTGATGTATTTTTTTGCACAGCTAGTAGACTGCAGAGCACAGAAATGTCTGTGACTGAAGATCTGTCAGGAGTGCACCAGGACGTGTGTGCTTGCTTTTTAAAATGGAGCTGAAAATCTCTTCACCTGGCAAGACTTGAGTTCATGATCCTGTGTCTCTCTCGTAATAGTTGATGAAATCACAAACACCCAAAGCAGAGTGAAGGATGAAGGAGGTGGGAGGAATAGTTCATTCCCTAGGCTTTTTTAGGTGTGAGTGATTCCATCAAGCATTTCAGAAGAAACAGAGCCCTGAACTTGGGTCTTGGCAGGTAAGTCAAGGAGGAAACTATTTCCGGCTTTCTTGCTTCAGAATGTGGTTGAATTTCTATTAACCATTTATGATCACAGATCTTTTTCCTTCAAATATGCATGAGTATGTATGTGTGTGTATTTATTTACATATACAGGTATTTTAACAATCTATAAAATGTATTTATATTTCTAAGAGATTGTGATTGTGTGTGTCTTTGACAACAATCTATGGTTTTGTGATTGATTCTCCATGGATGAAGGGAGGGGAGACAATGGTGTTCCTTGTAGCCTGGAAAATCACTTTTCTTGCTGACGATGCCATGTTGAAGCATCTACCAGAACATATCCTGCACTATGTCAAACAAATATGACCACTGAGTTGAGGATAGGATCTTGGGGTTACTGTTCACGTCAATTTTCTTGTGAGAAATGCAATGACCTGTTATAAAATAAAGAAAACAAAAGGGCATAAAGCTATTGATTGAAAGGAAATATGTGTGCCTGTGGAGGGGAGTGAGTTGTGCCAAGAATCCAAGGAATTAGCATCATTCTTCTCACAGAAAGAAGCTCAGACATTAGAACTTCTGCTTTTTATAGACTAGTCTCTTTGTAGAGAACCTTGGGCTGGATTCAAATCATGGTCCTCGAGGTGATAAGGTTGTGATATTAACCATTCAGTTATGTATCAATGGATATTAACTCAGTTAGAGAGTATGGAGTCCAGACCATGACACTTAAATGGATTTAGTACTTCTTTTCCAGTTTAGAAACCTCTTGCTTTGAGTTTAGATGTGTTTTTGATTGTCTGATTAGGTGTCAGCCCTGATTTCAGGCACGTAGGAAATTTAGGTCCAGAGACATTTAGGAATCAAGAAGGGCCACAGAGAATCAAACTTGTCATCTGTCCAGCATCAGCTGGTTTACTGTTTTTCTTGAAGTCTGAGGGATCTCAAGGGGACCTTTTTCCCTTGCAGCACTGATCTTTCAATGAGGTGCTAGTGCCTGTCATGAGCAATAACAAGGAATAACAGTGAAGTGTGAGCAACTCTTATTAGGAGGGGTAAATGTCATTAATACTTACGGTTGCCTTCTAGGCAGTAAGAGGACAGCATTGAATGTAGACAGACAACCTCCTTTTGCTTATTAAGGTACATTTTGAGTCTAATGAAGATGACCTCCTATATTTTAATTGAGAAATTTGCTTTTCTTTCTTTGTTGAAATATATTCTCTGATTCACTTGTCATTTTGCACATGTTCTAGAATTTTGAATACTTAACTTGAAGCCAGGAAATGTGTATTATTCTACTGGCTCTAATATATTAACTTGCTGCACAAGTCCTTTGTGCGTCAGCTTGATTTTTTCCTCCTCCCCCACAGCTTCAACAAAATGTTCTAATCATCCCAATTTATACTTGGATGTTGTTAATTAATGTTTATGAAGTGCTTTGAGATCCTCTAATGCAATAGAATGTGTAATTATGATTATTCTTTAGTCAAATTCTGAAACATCACCACCATTGGAACATTAATTTCAGTAAATATTTTTTTTTTATATAAACTTTTTAGCAAATAGAAGGGAAAGATTTTGTTTCGTTAGTTCATTTTTGCTTTTTATAGTAGGGTAAATGATGTCTTTTTCTATCCAGTCTTGGTGGATTCTTCGTGATGAATCTTGCCAGAATTGTACCCTGAAGTCTTGCATTCCATCTATTGGAAAGGGTGTGGAAAAAGGGTGTGGAAACCTCTGTTACTGACTGGCAGTTGTCTGCACAGGAGGAAGTCACTTGTAGGACAAGTAGATTTTAAAACTCCTGGCCCTGTATATGTCAGCTCGCTGGATTTGTTTGTATCTCTATAGCTTGAGTAGTGATGTAGATATGGTAGTAAAACTAACATAATTATGTTTTTACCCATGCATTCTGAATATTGGATGTCCTTGTGTCCAAGTTGACATAGAGTGCTGACAAACAGGAAGAGAAGAAATTAGGCCATTCACCAGATTGCTTTTAGTGAAGCTTATGTTGCACCAGGCTTTCCATTAAAAGCTCTCAGACTCTTTGGAAGTAGCTAGGGCGATGCCTGGGAAAACTTACTTAGCTCATGCTGAGTTTGTAATCCACAGAAATGCTTTGTGATCCACAGAAATGCTTTTATCTGACCCATCTCTTTTAGAAAGGATTTCATAAAATAATATTAAATTTGGGGTTAAAGAATTTAACTAATATTAATTTGGTTTCTTTCCATGTGGGAACTGATTTCTTCTTGATAGGAGCATTTCAAACAGTACCATAGGATGGAAAACAGAACTCTTCTTTCTAATTTTTAGGTTCAAAGGGTTGTGAGGTAATGGGTATAAGACCCATGACATTCATTTTCTGCCACAGTTGGAGGCAGAGATATGTTTCTTGGTAGAAAAGGAGTGAGGAATTAATAATGTCTGTAGCAGATTGCTCACAGAATTGTATTTGTTGTGAGGCTGCAGAGAACCTGGGTGTTACAGAATGTAAGAAGCTCTCCTGGGACAACTGACCAGCAGATGTGGAATTGTGCAGAGATAGAATGGAAGCCAGTTATGATGTCCATATCATCTCAGACTTAGTCACTTCCAGTCTTCATCTGAGGGCTGTGGCATGAGAAGACTGTGTTCTCCCAGCCACATATGGCTAGCAAATTGATTGTACAGGATGAGCCAAAGATGAATCCTGAAAGAGTGTCTCATAGTACTTCATTGTATATATTTTCAAAACCTGGATTTGGTGTGTTATGAAGTATACAGTCTTGTGAACTTGTATGTATGTCAAGTTGCCAGTTTTGGAAAGATATCTGGGTATCTGTTCCTCTGAAATGCAGTTAGCTCTCTCATTGGATCATGGAAACATTTTGACGTAAGTAACCTGAACTATTCACTTTTTCTGGAGTTACAGAAAAAAAAAAATTCTTTTCAAAGTTTTTTAGTTTCTTTGGTTTGTTGGTTTTCTGGTGAATATTAACCTGCAGGATGAAATAGTTCAATGAAAATATAATAACTTTGCGTAGAACTGATTATTGTATCAATGTTGAGATTTGTTTGGAGCACGAAAGAAATGCCAGTGCAATGGAATGTTTTATAGGCTTCGAAGCATATTTGAAAAATTTTAGTGTCAACTAAAACCTCCAGTTTGAGGTGCTTAAGAAGTTCTTCAACCTGAAAATTCAAAATGAAATCATACATATCCTCCCATGCCTGAATAATAACTTCAGCAATACAGTACGAATTTTCACTACTGGTCATATCAGTCTTTAGCTGTTTGTCTCTTAGGCTTTCTTCCCCACCAGTCTGCTTTATGCTGTAGTACTCTGTAAGTTCTTTACTAAGGTACCCATTTTTACTTCAGAAGAATGTTTACTTTCAGTTCATACATGATAATTACATTGGAATTTCAGCAGCTAGTACACTGTAGGAAGTCCTTTCTTTCATTGTTTGCCTTTATCTAGCTGTTCAAATGATCAGGACTTGTATAACAATGTTTATTATGACTTTTTTGAGATTAGTTCAAGAGATGGGAAGAAAAGTCCTCAAAATCTATGAAGTCTCTGAGTGCTTTGTGTATGTGGTCAGGTAGTAAAGAGAGATACTGAAGAAAAAGCAACACATCTCTTTTGAGGCACTAAAGAAGCTACAGCAGAGAAGCAGGGAGGAAAGAAGTTTAAAAGACCCAAACTAAAAGAGTTCTCAGGTTACTGTAGAGATATAAAGCCATAAGGAGCCAAACTTAATTTGTTACCCAGAGAATTGCTCCGACACTGTAAGAAAGCGGTTGCTAATTTAGCTAGGTGCACAAGAACCTACCTAACTTTATGCAATTAGTACCCTTGACTTCAACAATCTTCTATTCACATGTTTAACATTAAGCATATGCTTGTATGTTTTCCTGAACTGAGGTCTCAGTGAATGGGCGTAAGTCAGTTGAGGTCATGTAACAGTTCTCTTCCTGTAAGCACTGCCATTTTCTTGAAAAGAAAGGTTGTATGAACTGTGCAAGAAAGAATGTTTCAATTAAAAACTGCAGACTTCTAAAGATCCTTTGTTTATTGTTAATTGTTTTCTCTGGAGTAGATTCCATCTGCACAGACATGTATTACATCTCTCAAAACCAAGCTATGGATTTGAGATCCATAAACATAAACAATCCAAACTATGGATTGTTTATGGCATGTTATACAAATAGAGACTCACTAATAAAGCAAATTCTCATCTTGAGGTCTCCAAATGAGTTTTGGCATTTCCCATGATGTCCAGAGCCTTCCAAAAATGAGATCTTAACTTCTTTGGTCCAGGTTGCTCTTTCTGTCTTTCTTTCCAAGCTGGAATTTTGTGGGGTAGGTGCAAAACTAATAGTGAGTACAAGGTCCTTTCCCACAGCACCATCCCCTCCCCAGTGTCTGTTGGTCAGCTATGGATAGCTGCTGCATCCCCAATTCCTTTACCTCTAGCTGAGTGGCTCCAGGCCATCCTGGAGCACAAATTTTATTCTGGCTGCACAGTGAGCCAAGACTTTGACCAGCCTGCTAACCTGATTACATAGTACGTACAACTAAGATATGAGTTTGAATCTTGTGGACATCATATACCAAATACCTTCTGTGAAAATGAGGAGAGGCTTGAAAAATGGTTGAAGTAGTTGTTAATACATGATGAACTGGAGTAGCAGGAGGACCACAGTACATCTAGAATCGAATACAGGGAAGGGAAAAGTCCTTGAATGTTGCATTTCCAACAAACTTTGGAAATGTTTATAAATCAACTCTCCTTCCTGGTATCCTGGATTTTTATTTCTATTGACAGCTAGCCTTTTGGGTCACTCAAGAACTTATAATGAATCCATTAAAAAAAAAAAAAAAAAAATTGCACTGCATTTTGTTTGGAGGGAAAAAAAAGAGACCTGCTTTGGTGGATGGACTTGGTGTGCGGAGCTGAAAAAAATACAGTGTTCTGCATAATCCTTAAAGCATTACTTTTGACCTAATTACATGGTAAATAATGTAGACTGATAAAAAAATAAATACACTCATGATTTGCACCATAAGCTTTATAGTAATTTTTATGACTTTGTTTGTTTGTTTTTGCTGAAAGGTATCCAACAAAACTTTAAAGTTATTCTTTTTGCATTTACAGCTTTTACAAATTAGTTATGATTTTACTTCTTGGGCATGATAATACCAGGCACTGATATGTCCATGCAAACTTGCGTATCAAAACACAGGCTACTAAATTCATAGACCTGCCCTTAAAGTGAAATTAAAGAAATTGGTATTTCAATTTCCATCAAGGAATACAAGAATAAAAATTCACATTTAGAGGCAAACTGCTTGTAACTAATGGAAAAACTTGTGCATTAATTGAAATGTAGAGATGAAAATTAAGCTCACCTTGCTCACTGTAAATTCCATGCTTTTTGACAGTAAAGCATAGGGAATTAACTTTTCAAATTTCACTCTCTGGAATTTGACTTAGGTTTCCTATGTCTTTAGACTAGGTCCTCCAGCATTTGACTTTTAAGCATTAAAAAAATTAAAAGTAGGATGAAGGAGAAACAAGGATTTAATCAATATATAGGGATATCACTGTAGTATTTTCAGAAGGTTACTAATGCCAAATTTGACTAATGTTCAGTTCTTGAATCTCTTACTAAACCTTTAAAAATGGTTTTGTGTTTCTTTTATGCCCAAAAGTTGTGTGAAAAGCAGTTTCCACAAAGTATAGTATTTAATAAAAATACTTTAATGATCAGTTGTTAAGATAAAATGTAACTGTCTCACTTGCTTTGACTACATATTTAAGTATTGATTCATAGTGTGAGAGGTTCAGACACTGAGGAATCCCAGCAGCTTTCCATAAGAACTAGAGTGAAACAGAAAAGGAGAAATAATTATATATTATGAATATCATAAAGCAACTAATGGATAAGCTTTACTAATATTACATCCACCTCCAACACACACATGCAGGGAACTATTTGTCTTTTAGTGATGTTCACTTTAGAATGCCAAAACTGAAAGATTTGGACTAAATCCTGAAAACATTTAGAATGCTGAATCAGTTTTTGCCTTTATATTTTAAAGCCTTAAAAGCTTTTTGAAGTGTGAACCATTTCTGGCTCACATATCTCCTTCCTCCAGAGCATGCAAGAGCACAGTGTCCCTGTGGCATAGAAATGAGAAGAGGCAGTAACCATAGGTATAAACAGTTTTCTTTCTCCACCTTGGAGGAACCCAGCTGTTGCTAAACTAGCCTTCTTTTTTTCCTTACCATTCTGGAGTCTGTGTGAGACTCTAATTTGAGAAAAACTGAATTTTAAATTTTTAAGCTCAAGCATTTAATTTGTTAATGTTTTCCTCATTTTTTCCCCCTCTTCATTATTCTTTTTTGTTAAGATTAGTCATTTGACACATTTTGTTCCAGGGAAAAGGTGTCTCTGTTCAGATATTTAGTGAACAGTGAGTGATTTCCAGCCTGGACTGCAAACCTAGTAGTCAGTGAACGACCAGCTTATTGTCTTGGGACCTGGCTGTCTTGCAGGTATTTAACTGCTCTACTGCATTAAAAGCGCGCAAAAAAAGCCATCAAATTATTTCTAAGAGTTTTTTTCTTGTATGTAGGCAGTTACGACACAGACATATCTTTGCAGTGGAATAGGAAAGAACTCAAAAGCAGTTTCTTTCATGATTATGTTCACATTATGAAAACATTTTCAAATTCCTGATGCAGGGAGAGGTGTTTGTGTGTTTGAGGGTTTCTGGATGTCTTGGGGTTTTATTTGGTTTGTATTCCCTGCTTCTTTTGGTGCAGTATTTTACAAGAGAAATAGATTAAAAAGATTTTTGTTCAGACCACTCATAATATACTCAATACTGCAATGCTTCATTCCTTGGGGAAAAAAATAGGTGACTATATTATTGTAGGTATTGTAAGAACATTATATTATAAGCTTAACAATGTGGCTTTCAAACTTGGGAGGGGGCTGGAGATAGAAGAAATTATCTCCACAATAGAAATATATTACTTCTCATCTCAAAAGAAAAGTTCTTTGAAAATATTTCTTTTGCTTATTATGTTTCCCCCCATTTATTCATGTCAGTACAGGACATATTCAGCATCTGTTCCCTTCCAAAAGCCCTCAGGAAAAATTAAAAAGCTGTTCTTGCAAATTCATCTTTATTATTAAGAACCATTTTTCACCTCATGGTTATCTCAGTCCTTCTCTCACTCTTATCTGCACTCTGTGATGACATTGCCTACTTGAGCAAGGCATCGTTCCAGCCTCGTCTTGTCTCTCCCACCTTAATTTGTACCGATGCAATGCAGTTTGGTGACAGGCAGTTGTTCGTGCTTGAATAACTCAAGATTTGAATTCTACAGTTTGTGGCATCCATGTAATGCTTAGCAGTGGGTACAGCTGTTAACTATTCACTTATAAATAATCTTTTTCCCCTCTCAACCTGTCTCCCAGGTAGTGTACCTGTCACCATTAATAACTCATCGGAACCTCCCCAGTGATTTGGCCCATCACTTGTCATTCACAGTGGAGCACTGCTCAGGCCTGCTATTGAAGCTCACATAAACTCCTTCAGCTATTCACTCATCCCAGCAGCTATGCTGTTTCATATTCCTAACTTGCGGGAAATTGCACTGGTGGTTCCAGCACTGGGCAGCTCAATTGTCCCCTCTCATCTCTGACTACACGAGAAGCCTTACCTCTGGGAAGCATAATGTTGTCTGCTGCAGACAGTGAGACAACTTACAAACTGCCTTAAGTCAGGTCTCACTCCGCCATGTTGATTTCACTGAAAATGTAGCCCCAGAGATAGTTTGAACTATTATATGTATGTACACACCTCCATTTAATGCTAGGAAAAATTCTTTTTACTGGAGTAGTACCCTCAATGATGTCCTTCCTCCGGAAATCTGTACAAAAAGACAACTGACACTCTGTATCATCTACATCTACAGTGGGAGGGGAGGGAAGATAACAGTGGGTTTGGTTGCCACCTTGTTACAAAAGGTTACCTTTTTACTCCATTACGCAACAGAATACTGAGACCTTTTCTTTTGAGAATAATATGCTTCCTTTGCTAAGAAGCTCTGACTGGGGAATTTACTGTTACCTGATTCTCTTCTGTAGAAGGAACTTAACTGTGAACATGTTCAAGAACACGAATATTTCATTGTTCACGTGTCTGTGAACAGGAAATCATTAGGGTAAAGGTAAAAAACAGTCAGGTCCCATGGACAAATGTAGCGTTTTGGAGAGGTGCTCTGAAGTTTTACATAGGTAGTTGCTACATTACTTTTTTAACTGCTGAATAAAGACAGTTTCTGCTTTACTTATTTCCTAAGTAGAAACTGGGACAATGCTACTTGCACCATTTAACAGTGTTAAAATGGTGGTGTTTGGAATACTGAGCTTGAATTATTTGCTAATGTAAAGTTACTTACCAGAGTACTTGCCATAGGCAGAAACATCTTTCACTCACACAGGTTGTCCAGGGTCTGATCCAACCTCACCTTTCAATAAATCAGTAAAAATCAGAATTTTTCTGCAGGAATGGCATTGCAGGAATGCCTTGAGCAAGGCATAATTGGGAGAAATACTGAGTTTTTACAACAATACTATACTCAGTTTGTTTGGGTGGTGATTAAAGGGCAACTCTTAGAGGGAGGCGTCTCACACAAAGAGATCTGAAGGTGGAATACTCTTTCAAACTCTTTGTAACAGTCTAAACCACGGATTGTATGGAGGCACATTATTAATCTATGAGCACCACTGATTCTTCACATGTGTACTTAAGACTTTTCATCTGGGTTACAAATTGAGTAATATTTTCCAGTGAGGAACAGTAAGTTAGCAGAATTAACTTCCCTAAAGTGGCCCTTCAGTGAGGTGAACCAGCAGCGGAATATTTGACCTCTAGTTATGGCATCTTTTAATAATCATTATACTACTAGATAAATTAGATTGCTGACTTTATTGGTTTAGGTGCAAAGCCCATTGAAGTCACTGGGAGCAATTCCACTGCAGGCAGGGAATCACCACAGAAGGCAGGTACCACTTCAGACTTTATTTGAGGATGCCATGCAGGCAGTGTTTTGAAGTGATCCTGGACAAGTATGATAGGGGAACTTCACCTTGTGAAGAACTGGCATGGAACTGCCTTTTGGGCATCAATATAGTGGACTGTTCCACTCTCATGGGGTTGCTGGTTAGAAGCCTATCTTTTTGTTGAAATAAAAGCTTCTTCCTCAGAATTAATTATTAAGTGTTCCAGGGCTCTATTATATATTTATATGTTCTTGAGAGCTCTTCTCTTACATGTGTTCTCTCTCATTGGTGTTACAATGTTGCTCTGATAGCTGTTCACTCGCTTCATTTCTTTCTGTCAGTTTCTGGTCCTGTCACAAAAAAGAGAAGGACGCTGTATTGCAGAAGAAATCATATGAGACCAACAAGGGCTAGAGGCTTGTAGATAACGGGAACACTATTTTTTATCCTAACAAAATCAAATTCTGTATTGATTTGACATATTTAGGTTCTTTAAATTTAAGAAATCTTTTACCTTCCTGTAGACCAGCTCTCCGATGTTGTTTCATGGATCCCTTTAGGTACAAAATGTCTTACTAAGTTTTTGGGTCCAATTGTTTTTTTTGCAAGGAGAAAAGTGTCTGTATCTAATTTTATTACCAATGTATTTTCTTTTTTTTGCCTTCCTCTCTGTCACACCTTTTTTTTTTCCTTGCACCTCTGTTGGTATGAGGAGTCATTCCTCAAAGAAACCATTGAATGTACACACACACACATGCAATCAGATCGACTCACCGTCTCCTTTATCTCTTCAGGAGCTAGTCTTAAAAAGCACTCAGGAATCATTTCTCAGACAGTAATGCATGTTACTGATTTGCTCTATTACTCTCCTTCTTTGGTTTGAAGTACTTGCTTTCTCCTGGACATAGAAGGGGTTAAAAAAAAAAATTTAGTGGTTTGGCACTTTCCAGCTGCTTCTCAGGAGAATATAAAGTGCTAGTGGATCAGATCCAAACCAGTGGATGTTTAAGAGAAGGAGAAAAAAAACCTAGCTGAAGAGCAACATTCTTGTGTGACTTCGTTACCTTCTGTTGTTTAAAAAAAAAAAAAGTTTTGCTTTACAGTTTTAAACACTCAAAAAAAAAAAAAAGCTAGAAACACCAAATGACCTCCAGGCCCATTGGCTCTCCAGACTCAGTTTATCAAGTCTCCTCCACCTTTTTGCCTGTAAAAATCCAAAGTGAAGTGTGAAAAGCATCAGAAAGTCTCGTTTGTGCCAGTGCAGGCTTTTAGTCGCTTGCCAGCACCTTCATTTCTTCATATGTTTCTAGCTAAGGTCTAACATGGAACAAAAACCCGACAGCAATAGAGACCAGATGCTGGTATTTCTTCTCTGTCACTTGGCTGCTGAGCAGATGGAATTTATATCAATCGGGCATGCTAGGAGGAAGAGGCCGTGGCAGCCAACATGTGGAACTGGGGCTGAGTGACATTTTTGCTAATGTTTTGTCCTTGTAGAACATTATGCTTCCTCTTTGCTTATGAGCTGTGGTTTTCCTGACTCAGACGAGGTTCCAAGCCCAGCTGGAATGGTTGTCTGCCCACCACCCCCCTTTTAAGGGAGTGCTGGGAGCAATGGAGGAGTAGTGGGGCCCTGCACAATGGAGCTCTTTATAAAAATACCTGACATCTGCATGCAATGCATCGAATCATCTTAGCTGAGTACAGAAATTCACTGGGCATTACCAGTCACTTTTTGTCTGTTTTTGTATGCTTGTTTGATTTATATAATGAGTGAATGCCTCTGGCAAAGGAGTACTTTGAGCATGTTATTGGACAGGAGCAATTTTCCACGTGGTCTTGTCATACATGGTCTCAGAATAAGAGTATTAAAGGAAAGGGGGGAAAAAAATAGAGGAAAAAAAAAGAAAACCAGGCGTTTCCTTTCTGTTTTCAATCACCTCTTGTAAGAAAACACCTCAAAAGCAAAACCTTGAGAAAAGTTCATAAAGCATAAACTACTCCAGTACCCACTTGGTGAGGCCATTCTGCAAGCAGAGATTTTGTACTGCAAAAGCTGTAGAATGAACATTGGCACTGAAGGTTTGGAAAGCGATATGAAGGCTATGTATGCACAAAAATTAGGTTCCCAATGAGGCTTCCAAAATCAGCAAAGAAACAAAGCAACAGGAGGCAGTTCATTTCAACAGCAGGAGAAACAAAAAAGTCATGGGGGGCTTGCCACAGTGTTGTGGTTTCTGTTCTAGCTCTGAAACTCTTCCTTCTCCACATGAACGGTTGTTAGTATTTGTAGTGAGCTTCTTGTGAGTGAGGATCCCCAGAAATCAGACTTCAGTGCCAGGAATTTATCATTGTGCCCAAGTTAAATGGTTTATATTCACTTGTCCAATTAATTTTAAATCAAGTTTAGATTTACATCTCATAAAAGTAAAAAAAAATGAAAGTATTTGAGCACTTTAACTTGACAGAATTCAATGCAATCTTTAAAGTAGGAGCAGTGTAGGAAACATGAGCTTTTGAATCCCTGAAGACTTCTGTTTGACCTGTGTGTCTTATCCTTAAGTCTCTAGCCAGCCAGCCTCCCTTCATCCGAGAATGCCGCTGTAGCTTGTCAATTTCTCTTCTGATTCATCTGGAGGGGTCACTAGAGAGTTGGTGTGAGGTGGAACCTCCCCTGTCACGGTGTGAGTGAGCTGTCTGAAGGCAGCTTTGGACTGGTTTAAAAATGAAGAGCTGAAGGCATCTTTGAACTGCAGCCTTGTAAGTGCTATAAAGCATTTGCTTTCTGATTGAACTGCTATTTCATAATGGAATTTTGCACAGGTCTGATATTTTGCATACCAGCCTTGCCAGTTACATGGAATCTAAGACATTTTGCAAATCAAATCAGTTAATAAGTCATCATGTTTTAGATTTTTTGGTGAATTTGAATTAAAATCGCTTTCTTTTATAAGGCAAAGTGCTGTATTTCATAACAGACCACTAAAGCAATGTGTCAGTGTCAGGTGCTGGTAAGATGGACTGAATATTTGTGCAGTGGATGCAATGCAACAGGTGGAGGCCACATGCATTTTAGGCGCAGTCATATGATATTTCACTTTGCACCAGCTCAGTTATATTCATTGTAGTATAAGCATGAATCCCACCACCAAGAACCAATTTTTTTTTCCTCTTCCTTCTCTTAGATGGCAGTCCTCTTTATTTAGTCAAACTCAGCCCATAATAGATACATATCCATTTGTGACCAGTTAAGTGTTGGGTGGAGTTTGGGTGGAGTTTTTTGGTTGGTTGATTGGTTCGTTGGGTTTGGGTTGGGGTTTTTGTTGTTGTTGTTGTCTTATTTTGTCATTACATGCAAGAATGTGTAATCAATAAAACACTTGTAAATCTGATCTGTAAAAGAAGCTGGAAGAAATACATTACAGAATTCTCTTATGCTTTTTGCTGGGGAATGCTTTAAGTAACATTTCCACACTGATTTTATCACTTTGAAATATGGAAGCCAAAAAGATTTCTTGCAGTAAAACCATATTAATGATTAGAATGATTTCTCGTTGTTTTTATCCTGTGGTGTTTAAAAGTCACGTAAGAATAGAGAAAAGAGAGAAATTTTACGATAGACTTTGCCAGTAAGCTAAGGATTATTCAATTGCAGTAGGGAAGCAGACTGGATGGATAACTCTGATTTTTCCTTGAAGAATTGGATGCATATCTTGACTCTCACCTCCTGAACCCTTGCATATACAGAGGTAAACAACTGCCACTGCAGTAAAATCCATAGTTCTTCACAAGACTTGAGGAAAGATTTTTTTTTTAATCAATTAACCTGTGTTTATGACAATGTTAGTAGCAATTTTCTGGTGCTGATTTTATTTTTTTCTGGTTGAAAATAAGAGATTAGTGCATAAGAAAATAAGACAAATTTGTGTCCCTTCCTCACATCCTTTTTAAGTATCACTAGGGCTGCAGATCTTGACTATTAATTAATTGTATTTTGCTTACATACAGTACAAGAGAAAAATTGCCAAATAGGGGTATGTAAATTGTTGATATTTCATAACCCAGCTGAATTAGTCTCCTTCTCCCTCACATACACATGAACATGTGTACCACTGTAGAACAGTGCATAAACTTCATAAATCTGAATGTTATCTGAATCTGCAGCATTTGAGGGAATTGCAGGGTAGGCTGTCAGCAAAAAACTGCCTGTGAAACTTCATATAGATTTGGAATGCAGCTCCCAGATTTTCCAGCCGTGACATGGTAGTTCAATTTGCACTCACTCTTAAGCTCTGTGTTTTGTATATGAGATGTCATGTCTCTGCTTTAGTCATATCAGGATGGCTCTGATCTGTTTGAGCCACAGTAACAAACACGGCATATTAACACCAAAAGTAATGGAGTGGACTTTAGTTTTCTCGTTAAGGAACGACTGCTAATACTGGTTTTGATTCTGAGAGAATGTAACCTGGCCTTTTTATCTGGAGAAGAAAGTAAATCTTGTGGGTAATATGAAATCAAGAAAGAGTACTTTTTAGAAAAACATCTAGAAAGGCAAAAAACATGCTTGAGTACTCCTAAATAACTATTTGCAGTTGCTGCTGTGCCAGCTGTTCATTTTCCATGTAAAAATGCTAAATATTTAAATTTGCAAATAGGGTTAAATTCTGAGGATGCATTTTTAGAGACTTTTTCAAAGTTAGTTCTAAATTTTTCTTTTTGTACCAAGCAAATAAGTGTCTGCATCAGTGTGTCTAGGATGCCATTTTCTTCATATAGCCTTGGAAAGAGCTTCATCATTAATAGTAATGCTCCCTTGCTGTGAATAATGAAAAGAAAATTAGACTGTATATCGTGTTAGGATTGTTCAAATGAGGCCCTTTATCTGTGTTAGTATAGATGGCACAGCATAAGAAAGCCATGGCATGAATATGTCAGAGAACAAAAGTTAACAGTTTTTGCAGATTTTTAGCAAATGGTATATGCATCACTCTGTGTCTAGAAAGAAATCAGTGCAAGAAAAACAGTGTAGTTTTTCTATCAAGAAATCTGAGCAGTATGAAAGTAAATGGGGCATTTGTATATTTCCTGACCATATATGAAACAAAGGGGCAATGCAAAAAAAAAACCCTACAATAAATAATAAGCTTTTTGCACTGGATTCACAATTCTCTTTGTAACCTGAATGGGTAAAAAAATTTAAAAATCATGCTCATAGTGTTGAATATTTAACAGAAATTTGTGGCAGAGGACTGTAAAATACAGAAGAGCTCTTGTATTTACCAGGCCACCCCGAAAGGCAGGAGGGCATAAGGCACTTATAAACAGTGGCAGAGCACAAGCAATGTTGTCTTTGAAAAGTTTCATTTTTCCCTTGAATCAGCTACAGTCTCTTGCTTGAGGTCACCACAGTTTGCAATCTTTGGCAGAAGTCTTCTTCCATTTTTGGTAGTGGCAGTCTGAATTTTTTGGAAATGTTTTCTTCTCAAACTGCCATTATCTTCCAAACCTGTTTCATGTTATCATTGTCAGATGCTTCTTCCCTGAGTTTCTCAGAACAAAATGTTGTGTTTTCCTGGGATTGGGTTGTGGGGTTTTTTAAGCTTGAAATTGAGAGTCATATGGTTATGATTTGAGAATGTCAAGCCTGATTTTTTTTTTTTTTTTTTTAAGCAGTACCTTTCTCTCTGGGCAGTGAACTCACTGCAGAAACATCAAAGGGAATGTGTGCTGTTGGATCAAGGTGATTTTTTTTCCCTCAACCACATCATTGCCAGCTGTGGTGTTTATGATTAGAGGCAAGCGTTCCAGACACCTCTGAGTCCTTGCTAAGCGTCAGATCTTTAACGGGATCCATCCCAGCTGAGTGACACTAAACAGACAGCCGGGGGGAGTTGATGGGATAGAGCAACAGAGGAGGGGGCCTTTGGTACTCAGTGCACTTGCCAGCCAAGCTTATAACAAACTCAGCTAATGCTAGGCTTTAGGCTGCCTAGAGGCCCTGCATTATGCCTTTCAGGACTGCTTTCATTAGCAGAGGGGATGACTAGAGCCCAGCAAATGCTGTCATTGATCCTCTCACACTGAGTGCACGGACGTGCAGCATTCAGGTCACAGCCTACTCAGCTTTGAAGCAGCTCCATTTCACACTCCTGACAGCCACATACTGCCGACATGGCAGAGCTGACACAATTCCCTCTCCGATCTGATTCTTTCCTCTGTGCAGCTAACTACACTGAATTCCCTACGGATGGTCCTTCCACTAGAAATATTAACACTTGTTTACTGGTCCTGTTGACATAAAAATTTCTGCAAATAGCTAGCATTTCTGATAGCAGTACTCCATTTCATGCATTCTTGGTTTTGCTGCTCCTTACACTTCTAGAGAGTATTTTAACCATGTCAATGCTAAATTGTCTCCCTGAGCAGAAAACAGGCTGCAGCACCTTTCTCAGAATAAAAGTTAGAAATCCAGATTAGATCCAGAGTCCTTACTCTAAATACTTGGCTCTTAATTGGAACTTTGTAGAGGAAAGGAAGTTTCAAATCCAGCAATTAGCACAGAAATCAGCTTGCTGGTAGTTGAGATGGTGGTGTGGAAGCAGCTATTGTATATAGTGCCCTGGAGGCCATCCAGAATAAAGGTCACATAATAAAGGTGATGGTTAGAGCAAAATCTAAAAGAATGTAAATCAGTCAAATGTCACTGTAATAGAATTTCAAGACAGTACATTGTGCTGAAATTTCTGAACCTTTTCCAGTCCCATTGTAGCAGATTTTAAGAAGTCCCCTTAAAGCTTAAAAATTTTGTTGTGTGAATATCTTGTTTCCAACAATAAGTTCCTTTTGCATTTCATTGTCTTTTAATATTCCTGAGCTTATGCTAAAGCAATGAACATCCAAATGAGTACAGAGGAACCGCATTACTTTGTGGCATATGATAGGAGTCAAGTCAGCCATTTCAGTGTAAGAAATTTTTGGTTTTGTTTTGAGTCAGAATAAACAATAGTAGCTGTTACAGTGTGAAAGAGGTCCTGAAATCAATCAAGTTCAATTAATCATTGCAAGATGAGAATCAGGATTATTTGGCAACATGGTGAGGCAGTTAGTCTTTGCACATGACTTTTTGTTTCAGTCTTTCCTAATGGTCGTAAGCGAGCCTCAAGAAAAGTTAGATACTTCGATTCAGAAAAAAGTTTCCTGCAGTGTCTGGAATTGAAGCTTTTCAACCTTTTATTCTTTTTTTTTTTTTTTTCTCCTTTTCAACCTTTTATTCTTTTTTTTTTTTTTTTCTCTTAAATAAACACAGAAAACTTGACTTGGGAAAACAAAGCCCTGATTATAAAATTGTGATTGTTTTCAGAACTGAAAAGCTTGCAAATGCATTTTAAAAATATTTACGGGTGGCTTCTGCTGTCTAGCCAAGTCTGGACCTAATGAGTCAAGCACTTCTCTACAAGATCTTCAGCTCGACATATAAAATTGAAAAAATTGAGATTCTTGGGGCCATGACACAATTTCTTAGGTGATTTCCCTCTACCACTTGTTAGCCTTTTTTCTTTTCCTTGATTCTTTGATTAGCTTTTGTCACTAACTCAGCTCTTTTCAGTCTCTAGTAAAGCATTTCTGTGTTTTTTCCCCTTATGGCCTGTAATCATCAACCTATGTAGTTCATTTTCCATCTTTTTTTTTCTTCTTCTTCTTTTCTTTTTAGCAATATTGTCCTGTGAGGAAGGACATTGAAAAAGAGAAGTTTGTTCTTGTTGATCTGCCTTCCTCCCTGAAACAGAAGAGAAGAAGGGTGCAGTTTTTCTAGTTGATACCATATGTCCTGTCTTGTCTTAGTCACTTCTCCAACAATCTAGAAATGGCAAGCTGAGGGTGCTGACAACTGTTTTCACTGGTAGGAAGCATTGGTTGGGATGCTTGGAACTACATTTGGTAAGGAACTGAGCTGCGTAGTGACCCACATATAAAACCTGAAGTGAAATTGTTTTATTGATTAACTAATCTTTCAATTCAACTCAAGAGTGTCAACTGCCTGTCCAGTGTAATTATTCAGTAAAAGGGGAAGGAAGAACAAAAGAGTGAAATGGAAGGAATAATTGGTTTTGCAATTGGCATTATTTTATGATATGATTTGCATCTCTCTATTGCACTAAAAGCTCCAAGTCTCTTTGCAGAAGATTCTATAGTTTTATTCCTTTTCACAGTTAATGATAGATATGAAGAACTACATGAATGCAAGACTAAATTTAGTAGCTCTTGAATAGAGTATGTTTTCAGCAGGACACACAAGCTTGTTAAGACTGAATGAAAACGTTAGTGAAAATAGTCTATTTTTACTTAGACTTGAGGCCAAGATTCCTCAGCAAGCCTTGAAAAGGAGTTAAATATGTCCAATGATGCCTGTTAGTCAAAATTGCTTTTCCTTTTAAGATTTAAAGATCTTCTTCTGCCCAAGGAGAACCAGTGGCCTGAATTAGCATTATTTTTACCATCATTTGTGTAGACATTTGAAGATGTTTCTTCAATAGTTTAATCTGCAGCTCTTGCTTTTGGAAAAGAGGATTCAGAGGGGAAAAGACATATTGGATCACAGTTTTGGCTAAGAAAGGGAGATATAAATCTTAAAAGGGTTTTTTTGATAAATGAAATAGACAGCTCACAAAATATAGCACCAGTATGGTGAGCATAATGAGATAATTTTAAAAAAGATAAAATAAAATACAAAGAGACCATGAAGAAGTTTTAAATAATTATTACTCTGCAATGAAGACTAAGAAGTTGGGTCTCCTTATTTTGTGTTCTACCTAACAAAAAACATTTATCCTCACCTTATCTTTGTGTCTTAACTTGAGAGAGTAGGAATATCTATGAAACTATGACTGTCCTAAGAAAGCAGTTGTTTGAAAGAATCATGAAGATTTGTTCTGTACCTGAAAATAATTTCAGATAAATGTATTTAATGATAATTTAATTTTAGGTGACCGTATTCATCAAACCAGGAGATTAGGAATTTTTCTTAGGAGAAAAAAGCGGGTAGAGAGGAAGTAGTGTAAAATATTTAAGATAAAGGAATTTGAGTGGCAGAAGAAAGGGGTATATTCTTTGTTGACACAACTGTGTTTTTGAAGGGTTCATTAGGAACTTCCATTTTTAAAAATCTGATGGAACACCTAGCTTTTCCATGTTCTGATTATCTTCTCCTCAGAAGTAATTCAATGTAGAAAGAGCACAAAGGGAAAGAATTTGGAAAACTGCACATGTTGACTTCTGAAAAAGAGAATGTTTAATACTGGCATTAAGTATCACAAACATGCCATACAAGTATCTCCTTGTGTTAACATTTCATACACTAAGTGAGTTCTTTTGCTTCAATAGTATACAGGCTGATGGAGATGCCATAAATAATACCAGAGAAAGAACCACAGGCAATACTTTGAAGTTACTTGGCAACAAAATTTGTTTGGGCTGCTAATGGCTCTTTCTTGAAATTTTTTGTGCTTCATATTTAATCTAAAACCTCCAACCTATCCTTGAAAGTTATCCAAAATATATATACATGTAGCCTGCTTAGTATGTAAATATCACACAAAGCACAATTAGAGTACATAAAATTGTTTTCAAGTAGCCAGGAGATTCTGTACCTGAGATTGCATGTTAGCTTCAATGCCCTACCCTTGGGCACATACATGCACAATATGTTTCTTGATTCCATGAGCACGTGCTGGTGGTGGAGAGGGTGGTGGTGGTGTTTGTAGTTTGATTGATTGTTCATTTGCATTTTGGCGGTTGGTATTCCTTTTGGTTTGTTTGTTTTCTTGTCTTGGCCATTCAGGTTGTTTTTGGGGTTTTTTTGTCCTTCTCGTGGATGCTTCTGGGAGTTCCTTGGCTTCATGCTTGATTTAACCCCTGGAGCTGAAGTACCAGTTTATTTTTGGTCTTTTCTCAGTTGATAATTGAAATAGCTATAAATAAGTAGCTCCAAAACAGTATGATACTTTTTTTTTCCTTACTTCCTTAAATAGGTGGTTTTATTTCCACTTGGTAAGATGCTGAAAAGACTGATGAAAGATGTCTTAGAAAAGAGAAATAATTTTGCCCCTTCTTTTCATGTTGATTTTGCCAGATTTTCAGGAAACATAAAATGGTGTAACATTTGGTCCATTCAGAATTTGTTTTGATGTCAGTTGTGAGCATTTTGCAGACCTTCCCATTCCATTCTAGAGTCCAATTCACCTTTCCTAACTCTAGAGGCATATGTAACAGTCCTTCAGAAGAGCTGACCATAGATATTTCTTCCTCTCAGGGAAAAAAACCTGCTCCTTCTGTAATGAGATTTCTGTTATCCTGAAGCAGATCTGTAAAATGATAGTTTGAGTCATGATCTAGATATGCCACATTTTCTCAAGTTACATGAGCAGGAGTCTATCCCACCAAGTTATTTACCTTGTAGATGTTAGGAGAAAAGAATTCTATCCTAAATACATCACTTCATTCCTAAACTGCCACTATTTACCTGAATTGTAGAGAAAGAAGCAATCACAAGAACAACCTAAACATCCACCAAGAACCTTACAAGGGAGGAAATGCCATGACTGAGTGCATACTTGTGAAGAATTAACATCCCCATTATAAAAATGTTGCCATTTTTAGAGGAAGATACAGGAAATTCTTATCCTCATGTGTATAGAGGAACCTATGGAGCCACAATGCAGTTTTGTTCCATCTGAGCTTTGTCTCTGTCTTGTCCCTGGCATCTTCTCTCTCTTGTTCATAGTGCAAACCACTTACTGAATCTCCAACTGAATTTACTGTCCATACCACTAGTGCTCTTTTCCAGTCCTATTTTTTCCCTGACAGAGATGTTGGTCTGAACTCCTGGTCTCTGTGTTTGCCATTAATCTCTTCTACCTTGCAGTAATCAGTTTTCTCTTCCTGGCTGTAAGAAACATTTGCAAACAACTGCCTCCTCAACCTCAGCCGTATCAGGCTGGTGCACCTTCAACTCAGACTGAAGCTTTAGGGAATATAGCTCTGGAGTTCTAACATGTTGCTGTGAACAGGCTTATGCCCTGGCTTGACAATACTGGAGTGAGTTTCACAGGTACCACAAGGAACATACTGAGACCATTCATACAAATGAGAAATAAATTAGCTGTTGATACTGAACCCTCATTACTGCTTCCACTACTGTAGTAATTATTATTAATCAGCCTTAAACTGACACTTGGCACAGGCCAGAAACTCAGCACAAACGTGCTCAAGGTAGGCAAAATGAAAAAAATGTTTGTAACAGGAAGTTTTCAAGATCTTTAATATGATAACCTCCAAAGTCACAGTTAATGCTCCAAGTACTTATATCTGATACCAGTGTCTAACCTGAGATAGCATTTTTATTTTTCAAAATTGTGATAATATTCTGAGAACTACTTACTTTGGGAGTTGTGGGAGGGTTTAGGAGAGCAATAAGAAAGCAATGCAATAGAGATATTGTAACAAAAGAAGCTTGGTGTTCCTTGCTATGTATAAATACTAGAATTTGTGGTGTCTGCAGTTTAATTTTACTTCAAGACAGTCTAGCCTGTGTGGCTAGTACCTGCTGACTTGATCACCAGAGGTCTCACTGACCTTTGCAGCCTTATGTGACTCAGACTTTTACCTGGATAAACTGTTCCTGAACAATTACTTCCAAAATACTGGCACAAGCAGTCCTCTTACTTACTTCAGATGCTCTTTCTGCTGATTGTTTTCTATTTTCTCTCTTTAGACTTTTTTTTAACTCCTTTTTTTTATTACTTTTTAATGCCATTATTTTGTATCTGAGAGCAAAATCAGATGTCACTAAAGTATTTTTTTTAATGGTATCAAATTTATCAGACTCTGAGGTTTGCTTTTTTTTGCTTCAGTAAAATTAATTTGTTACACCTGAAATTGTATGTGGTCTTTGGCTTTCCAATTGCTTTTTGGGGTTTGCAGGGTTTAGCAGAAATGGAACATAGGTTTTCTTGGGGAACCATATCTTAAAAACCAAGGAAATTCTCTCTATTAAAAAAGTTTGCACTTTTTTTTTTTTTTTTTTTTTTTAGCACTATATCAACTTGATGAAGAAATTAAGAAATTCTATTTTTTTTTTAATTTTTCCTACATCAAAACTGTGTCATAGAGGTTTTGCGTACAGGTTCTGCATTTGGAATTATAAATCCATAGCATATAACTTTTTAGTGATATAATAGATTTTCTTGCATTGTTTTGATTTTGTGGTCATACATTTTGATAAACCTGTTCTACTGAAAGAACTGTTTTCTGCTTATGTAAAATTAAATTATTTAATTACTATAACCTTACTATAACATCCTATGTTCATGTATTGAAATAAATTTGTGAGCTTTGGCTATGTTTTCTTATTAAAGGCCATGTTAGATTATATAGAATTGAAAAATTATTATACCTTGCTGGCTGCTGATCTGTGCTATACTGAATCAAAGATATGTTGAAGGCAACAGAATTTTTCACAAATAATGTGTTTGGTTTTGATTCTTTCAAAAAAACCGTGTACAACACTGAAAGAAATATCCTGTTCCAAAAAAAAAAAAAAAAAAAAAAAAAAGGGTTTTATAGGTAGGGCTACATTACATTTCAATGTGTAACTGCCATGTGTAGGCACTCAGATGGCTAACAGAAATCATCTTTGAAAGGGAGGTACCATTTTCAGATGGTTTTATAATGAAAAAATTCATCAAATTACTTTAGTTGATCAAAACATTGGCAAGCAGGTTTTAGTAGTCCAAATATTCATGATCATTAAAATAAAGTGTACTAAAATATGAAGGATTTGTATTCAAAATTCTGTGAATAAAAAGTCCCTGAAATTACTAGTGAAAAATACAGTGTCACTGAGGCAAACTTACCAGCTTCCCATTCCGGGTCTGACATGGCCTAAGATTGCAATGACTTGTCCACCTACAACAGGTAGGAAATGAGAAGGAAGCACATCTCAGGATTTCTTTTACCACCTCTCCTGTGAAATCATATTTGGGAAGGAACTATGTCTTGAGTGGAGCCTATTACATTTTTGATCATTATGAAAAGCTTGCAGAAATAGGAGGCAATCATCTCTCAGTGCCCAGGACCCTTTCTAGTGTGACTCAGGCATTACAGATGAAACTGTTAGGCATAGGTGTAATAGGATCTTGAACTGTGAAATAGGTCTTGTAGAAATTATAGTCTTTTGGGGCAATTTCTAGTCTTGGTATCTGTTCTCACTGGAAAAATGCCTAATTTGCACAGATTGAATAGCATGGAAAATTTCTGAGAATTTCTTGAAATTTTTATAGACCCAAAGGTGGATTTAATTCAGATTGTTCTTTGTGTACGAGCATATTTGCATTTGGAAACTAGTATGTTGTAATTCAAGAACCTAAGTTGTGTGGATTTCTGTCTTGCTAGAGTTTGATGGCCTGAAAATTCACAGTTCCATTTCTGGAATGTAACTTTGATGCTGTGGCACTGTTTATTAGCTATCCTTCCATGTCTTTTTTTTTCTTTCAAGTATAGTCCACAAATCCCAATTTATGAATGTATAAACTGCCTCTCATCTCTTATGAAATACAGGTCTATCTGTCAGCTAATAAGATAGTTAGACTGCAAAAAGAATTGGCAACCACCAGTTTCAGATGCTAAGACTGTAGCAGGACTGTACATTTAATTGTATAGGTCCACTGATCAAAAAGTCACATGAATTCTGTGAGCAAGAGTACACTTATCCAATGCTGGGGGGAGAGCTGAAAATCAAATAACATTGTTTATTAAGTGATTATTCATATATGCAAATATATAACTGTCTTCTGCATTTAGGAGCTCTTTGGAAAAGGGTTGCAGCAGTTCTCAGGGCTGTTTGCTATTAAATATTAACAATTGAATTAACTATTGGAAATACTGTATGGAAGAACTGAAAGTCTTTTCAATCTGCCTGAGGACCAGAGTCTCTCAGGACTTGTATATGGAAGATATCACTGACACCAAAGGCCATGTATCATGTTGTATCTGACATCATAAATTTGCAAGATAAATATTCATTATTTTTTCAAGCCCATTTATTTCTGTGTAAACAAAGAAAGGATTGATCTTAATTGGTTTTGTTTTTCAAATATTCTTTTAAAAGTTTGGCGTTCAATACAAAAATTGATCAGGAAAACTTCTTACATGTGGTATATTTAAATTCAGGTTAAGGTGATTTTCTGATAATAAAAGTAACATCTTAGCCACTCCAGTTTTTCTTTAAAAAAAATCTTTTAAAGTGTTTCTCTTTTTTTTTTTTTTTCTTTTACATGCCTTTCTTCACAGGCCTTTGTATGGTGCAGATTTTCGTGATTTAGAGGTTAAAAAGCCAACTTAAGGTCTATAAATCAGAAGACAGTTTCACTTATCAGAGTGCTGTTTTTTACCTCAATAGACTGCTGGCTCTGTCATTCGTGCCAGGCTCTGCCTTATCACAAAGCCATCAGCCCTGCATAGTGGAATGTTCTTTGTTTGGATTATTTACTTCTACTATAAACAAAGATTAGAGCAAAAAATTTCAACTACGGGGCCCATGCACTGTCAAACTTTTGCTGGAAAATCACTGTTGTGTGTTGCATAAAGCTGCTTGCTTTTCAAAAACACAACTGGCAATAGAACATTTGTTTTTTAACAGCAGCATATTTCACACATGGTGAGAATTATGTCAGAATGGCCAAGACTTTCATAACTGTAAAACCACTCTTTTCTTTCTTTTCTTCCATTGTCAGATGTGAACACTATGAATATTATACATATAAAAAGGGACGCCCAAAAAACTGGGATTTTTACTTGATGGATTAGTCATTATTGAACTAAGATTCTTTGTACTGTATATCATATGAGATTTCAAGGACAATTTTAATTCCAATAGATAGATAATATTCCACTGTGTTTCAGTGTCTCCTTCTCTGACGGAAATCAGAATATTTTCAGAAAAACTAAAGCTGGAAAGTCAAAGTATTTTCAGTCTTGAAAATATGCTGATGGGTGTTACAGTAGAAGTTCCAATATATTACTAACTGAGTTCACAGATCCTGGTTTAACCATTTATGGGTTTGAATTTTTAAGTGGCATAATAATCTACCTCTGAAGATGTCTGTTCAGGATGGAGGCCAGAGACATGAGAATCTTCACCTCTTCAGCTCATTTTTGGTAACTGTCTTCACCTGAAATTCAATAGTGAGTTTTCTTCTTTGAAATGTGACTAAAGCAGCAAAAACCATGCGAATTCCTCTTCAGTTTTTCCTACTTTTCTCAGAAGGATAAGATCTTTTTTGTATTATGTTGGAGGTTGGATATTTCAGCGTAAGAAGTTCCAGAGATGCCTTTTCTAAATTTGGCACAGAATTGTTAATCAGAAATGTGGTTGGGTTTGCATACAACCTTTGCCCTTGTTTAGAGAAGTGTTCTTAAAAAATAAAAGGACTTTCCTATTCATAGGCCATTGGAAAAGTTCCTTCTGTGCTTTCTAATTGAATCTTCTGTACATCTCTTTCTTGAGAGCTCAACTTGAAACTGTTGAATTCTCTTTTTAGATAAAACCCATGGAAATTAATAAGCTTCTTTCAAAATATATTTTGTGGTCTTATTAAGATATTAAAAAACTATAGAACATATTATTGGAACATAGATTGGCCAGTTTAATTGATTAATAATGGCACATAAATATTTATAAAGACAGTACTGTGTTGATATATATACAGACACATCATTGCAATGGAAAAATGCATTACTAAATTATCCATTTGCTAATTTTGAGGACAATATAAATTATATATTGTTATATTATATACAAATTATGTATAATATATTACCAATACAAATGTTACAAACTTTTGCATGTATAATTTATTGACAACTAAAAGGATTTAGCTGTGTTGTGGTAAGATTCCCTTATCAATATGGCTCAGAGGATCATGTAAATATCAAGAAGGCACATCTTTTTTTGTCATTGAAGTGGTATGTTGTATTGTGTTTTAAAGATTCCTTTGGAAAAGATCTGTTGTGATGGATATTCCAGTGACCAGATTTTAAATTTGAGGGGGTTTTTATGATTGTCTGGAAGTGTGAAGTTAAAAACACACATTACATCTACCCAAAACAACTTTATTCTTCCACTGAATTTCTCATACAAAATGCTGCCATTTTGTAATTACCCATGCATTTTCCCTTGAGACTGGAGAAGAGCATCTCCTTCATCTGGGTAAACCACGGGAGAAATGGGCTCTACTGCGCAGAATGTCAGATTAGCAAACTGCAGTGGATCCTTCCAAGCACAGAATGTAATACTGGTGCTTCTGTCTCAGCTTCATCACCATAACCTTTGCAACTGGAGACAGCAGTTTTTCAAGCGTCCTTTAGGACTTGTATTTCCATTGGTGGAAGCCTTTGTAGCAATCAAGCCCTCTTCCCTAATAAATGTGTGATGAAGAGTAATTGTCTTGCAAAATGATTGATACTGGGTTGCCTGTAAATATATGATAAAATTATATAGTTGGCAGAAGTTACAAATTAAGTGGTACAAACTTAATGGATCAGTAGGAGAAAAGAACACATATTTTAAATTAGGTTAAAATACATGTTTTTCTTTACTTTAGACAGTGTATATAAACAACCTATTGTTTTTGGGTTACCACATTCAACCCACAGAGGGGAAGTGGTTATACAGGCAATTGGGTAATTTCACACCAAAATTGTTTTCTTTTGCGGAATTATATATTTTTTACTTGTGAAGGTGCCTTTTGCAAATTTGCAAATGTTTTCTTCTGTCAAGAAAATGTTAAGTATAGAACTAAGGAAAAAAGCATTTTTAGAGAATAGCTTGCTCTCAGTGTGATCTTTCTGATCCCTCTGTCTACCTAACTACCCTTACCACGCCTTAATAATTATCCCCTTCTCTTGGCTTGATAGTGAGCAAAATTGTGGTATTTAAGGGGTTTTTCATTTTAGGGTTTTTTAATTAAGTCTTTAAATATACTACATCTGAAAACATTGCAGAACAGAAAATTCTGACTTTGTTACCTAGAGTGTGAGTGACGTGCCTGCATGCCAGTTCTGTATGTAAGGCCTCTTCACCTTCATTTTACCAAGATTTGCTTTAGTTTAGAAAGAGATATCAAGAACTGTGTGTCTTCTGGAAGGACTGCCAGAGTGTACTCCAGAAATTTCTAATAAACTGTGGGGAATTGTCATGCCTGTCTGGCTAATTAGAGAACTTAAAAATTGGATCTTTGAAAGATTTTAAAGGAACTAAGAAACAAAATTCCAATGAAATTAAATAGCTGTGATGGTGAGTCATGGGATGTTTCACATTGCTTGCTTTGGCACCTAACATAGATGCTACAGCTGGAGCTTTGACTGCTTAAATTGTGGAGAGACAATGGCCATCACCTAAGTTAGAGAAATCAGGCTATTACATAACTGGAGGCAACTAAGGTTGTTTTGGTTAATGATGATAGGGAGTTTTTGTAGTCCTAATAAATTTCTTCCAGAGCCCCAGATTTCCCTAGGCAGTGTAGCTAAAGACTAGTGGGGGTTAAATTCTTTCTTTAATACTTTTTTTTACTTCTTCTAAGAAATGGAGAGGAAACTCTAAACCATAATTTTCACAAGTTTCTCCCACCTAATTTTTTGCTCCTAGTAGTCTTGAACTGGACAGGATGGGATATTTTTGGTGAGAATTTTAACTGTCCATGGGAATTTTAGCTTGGAAAAAAAAAGTTCAAAAGGATTTAATTAATTAATTTAACTTCATGATTTTGTAAGTGCTTTAGAGATTTAAACAGCAAGAGCAACAGTAAAAAAAAGAGGCATCCAAAGGAAGACTGTTGTCATGCTCAGTGGTACGGTGGATTACTTTGGGTTATTTAAATAACAACTGTCTTTGTGCCTTGCTTCTGGTAATAATTACCTAGGTTTGTCCAGATTTGCCTGAAAGTTGACTTGACTTGAACTAAGATTTACCATATTGTCCTGGGAAATTATGAAGCTCTTGTGGAGTAAGCCTGCACAGCAACATAAAATTCTCAGATAATGCTTTATAGTAATGCTATTATTTTAAACCTGGAATGCCTGAGAAATGCCACTTTGGCCTATTCTTTTCTCACACAAGTCTTAAGATTGTCATACTTCAGTAAAAAAGTAAATATGAATTTTGCATTTCTTTCATATACCTGCTTTTGATCAATAATTGTGACTTTTGACAAGTTAGTAATTTATTTTTTTTCCTTTTGAAATCTAGGCCAGGACAAAGTTCTTTGAACTTAACACACATGAGGGGATAGCTTATCGCTGGTTTCTGATTCCATGCAAAAAGGGCAGATTGCAGGTGGCTCTATAGACAAAAATACACAGTTAAATGAGAGAAGAATATTGTAGTTGAGTTATACTGAGACAGAGCAAATAAGACTTAAAGCTAATAAGATTTGGAGTGCAGATTTTAGCCTATAAAGTGTTCCCTGAATCAGCCAAGCGGGTGGTGTATAGTAATCAGTAAATAAGAATAAGTGAACTAAATTAAATTAATAAAATGAAACCAAAAAAGATGACAGCAAAAATTATCTTGTGCAATGTCAAGTATTTATCTCAATGTGTTAGAAAAGGAAAACTGATTCACAGCAGATGCTGTGGCTTTTTTCACACAGATTTGAAAGAGGTCTGCATTCTGCAGGCATTAACTTAGCCTAAGCCCTTATTTTTCTCTCATTTTAAGTCCTTCCTGTCTCCACAATTACCTGAAGAGCTTAAGAAGACAAATCAATTTTGGGAGGGGAATATCTATAGGACCAGGACACGGAATGAGATACTACAGGCAGTGGAAAGCACATGCCTCTTGTATTGTTTTGTCGTTTTGTTTTACAGGACCACATATATGGGGACGAAGTTTTTGTTAAATCAATTGGGACAGACATGTCCTTCAATACACAAATTTCCTGTTTTACAGAAGAGAGAAGAAGTATATATGCAAATCAGTCCTGGTCTCACTGAAAAAGAGACAAGGCCTGAGAAATGTTGGTGCTCCATGCTCCCAACATTCCCACAGCTAGAAGGATTGGATGATGTCGTGGCAGAGGGTACACAGAACTGGCCTTAATTTTGGCTATATCTAGGATATAGTATAAGGATATAATTTGGTCAGATTATTTCCCTTTCTCCTAGTAGTATGCTCCAACCATTTAACTTACTGCTAGGGTACGCTCAAGCAGCTGCAGACAAGTTTTTTGTAAAGTTGTCAATATCCTCATTACAGGCCCCAAATAAAAGCCTAGTCTGTCAAGAATGAGCAATTTCAATATACAGAATGCATTTTATAGTTGTGTGGTGGCCTTCAGCAAGAAGTGAATTCAGCGAGAGAACAATAAATAAATAGAATATAGTAGCCTACCCATCAATAAAGTACAACTATTCCTCTTCAAGATAACTTGAAGTAATACTTGTGGTTTTTCTTCAGGATAGGTCTCTGCTGGGGCTCAGAGCTCTCTTTGGTCTTATTTAAATGATATTTTATCAGTCAGAAAAAATAGTATTAAGCTATAATATAATTCTGCTAAAACAGATTAGAATAAAGATTTAATATGCTTTTCTCTGTGAAGAATCTGATACCCATCATGTAATGCTGTAATAAAATGGAAACAAATGAGCCAACTCAAAGTTATGACTCTCCATGGTTCTTAGGTCTCTCATACATTTTTATAAAACATATATAAGAATTTCTGAATTGTTAAATTGTGTGGGGTTTTTTTTAATGAAATTGTACTCCAACACATGTCTAAAACAAAATTCTCTTTGCAGTTCTGTGTGCAGTGTGAAATACTAGTACTTCACCATTAATTCCCTGTCTGCTGAGCAAAATATAAAATCAAATAACTATTTTATGTAAGTAAATATATGCTAAGATAATGATGTGTTCTTTATTCAGGAAGTGGCTGATCTTGAAGGTTAAATATTCTGTGCAAAAGTGGGGTTTTTTTCCTAGACATTGCTTTGTGGGGTTTTTTTTCTTTGTTTGTTTGGTTTTTTTTGTAAACACTTATTTATGTGAACACTAGCAAAATCTTTGTGTAGACAGGAATTTCTGAAACAAACTAAGTGTAGCTACTAGTGTTCACAGAGGTGTAAACAGAGTGGCTTATGAGTAATAACATTTAGTTCACCTGAGTAATAATGACATGATTCACCTCCAGTTTCATGCATCAAACTGGAAATGGATTGCCATCATCTTCTCTCATAAAATTATTTTTTTTTTCTTTGGGTAAGGCTATTGCAGGTTTGGAGATTTTGCTGGTTTTTAAGTGATGGAATGTTCATCATTAGACTCCTACTAAATTTCTTTTCCTCTGAGACATAAAAAGCTGTCTAAAGAGAAGATTATTAAGGAATGACTACTAACTCTGGTAATTTAAGTTTAACATTTGGCATTCTTTGCCTTCCAACAGCATTATAAATGCTGGTAGTTTATTTTTACTTGTAAGTTAGCTTTGCATCAGAACAAACATCCCTAAAATGTATTAGCCTTACAGCAAAGGAATGGAAACCTATGAAGCAGGAAGCCTTACAAAGTCTTCAGGGAAATCTTGAGTGCTTTTGAGAATAATTTATTTTCAAAGGGCTTAAGCAAAATCATCTCCAGAAAAGATATGAATGTTTCAGGCAATGTGCAGGGAAAAGACATTGTGGCTCAAGCATGGAGTTTGCCTCCTACAAATTATTTTGCTACAGCTACAGAATTTTTATATTTTTACAGGCAGTCATTCACAGAAGAGCACAGGTTATCAAGGGTGCAACAGATTTACAAGCTGTTAGATAAAGCATTAGAAACTCTAAGTCAAGGTAGTCCGTGAATACATTAGGCCTCTGACTGGATGAAACAGGTATTATAAGTGTAAGCACAGTATTTTTAGGTTAGAAATTTCACAGGAACAATGGATTCTGTTTCACAGACTAGAGGGAGCACCAGTGACATGGGTAGGGGGGTGGTATTGCATCAGGGCTCCCAGAAAAAAGATTGTCTCAGCAGGGCAAATGTTCCCAGTGATATAACAGGGGAAAATGACGGATTCTTAATTAGGAGTGATACCTAAAGAAACCAATATCCCACAGGTAAAGAGCTAATTAAAAAAAGCATATGTGTGGCTTGCAGTCAACATGAGAACATAAGTATTTCTGCTCTGTGAGTCAGTCAGAAAAGTAGGAGTTACTTTCCAAAGTTCTCAGATCTCCTCTGCCTTTCTTTCTTTTCTTTCAGTTGAAAGAAATAATTTCAGCCTAAAAACTGTAGAAATTTTTGCCCTTCAATTTTTAATCATTGAGCACAATCTGCAAGTTCTAGATGAGAGCTTTTGTGGATGGTTATGCAAATGAGTTCTTTTATTTTTTTTTCCAAAAGGTGTAAGTGGGACCTTGAGTTTCAATTTTGAAAGTGATTTAGATACTTGAGAGATAAAGTCTTGTTCACTGTTGGTGAGAGTTTGATTCCTAAATTAATGGCCTTTCATGGCCTTTTTTATGGTTTCTCCCGTATCATTTATAATAATCTTGAGATAAATATTTTAGTTCTTGATAGGCATGTCCTTCATACCTCTTTTCAGTAGCAGCTGTTTTGAGGGTAACTGAACTTGCCCAGATTCTTGTCAAATTCCTTGTGCCAATTCTCAGGTCAAGTGGGTATTTCTTTGTCCTTGCAAGTGAAGCAGATTTGTGTTCTCTGGACCAAATGTTGTTGCTACTTCAGTAAAGCTTGTTGACAGTTCTGACATTTTTTAAGTTTTGAGGAATGACGTAAAAATTGATCTTTAAAGAGGGCAAATTACTGAGCTCCTAATTAAGATTGTTATTACTCCCTAAGGGTAAAATTTGAAAACTGTTAGCTGGGGAGAATAGGTAGCAGGTGTTGTAAAGCATAATGTAGGTCTATCCCTCCGAAAGCTCCTTAAGTTATTCTGTTACTAGTTTCCTAATCAGATGTGTATATTTACTGCTACTTAGGAATACAAGATGGAGTTTCTTGCTTGAAGAAAATTGTGAGAGATGACCTGAGACCAGTGTGCCTGGTTCTGATCTGTTGGCTCAAAAGCACTATGCAAAGATTTTGAAAGAGAAGTGAACATTACTTGATAACTACAAAGATTTTAGCCTTAAATGTAGAGGAAGGGCAATACAGCATCTTTAAATGGGACTTCTCTATTACAAGAAAAGGTGAAGACATTGACAGATTATATAGTCTTTCCTCCAGCTTCTGTATGGAAATACATCTGTGTATGGGTGTGTGTGCATGTGTATATTTATAAACACAAGAAAGTATACATTTTCTTTCCATAAAATGGCAATTACCAAGTTAGGAAACTAAGGAGCTGAAACTTATTGAGATACCTGAAAGCTACTTGATAGCTTCCTGTACTAACCACAGTATAAGTTTTTTTGAGTAGTAAATAAAATAGTTATAAGATATTCCAGACAATTAACTGAATCAGCTCCACTGTTCATGATAGAGTGAGGGCTGCATGCCCCAGGTGCTTTTGAAGTACACATGGATGACAAATAACAGGATGTTTCTCACTGTTAGTGGATGAATACAAAGTTCTGCAATATACATGGAGTTCTCCATCCTGCCATTCAGTCTTAGTGTCTTCACTCTCAAATATTTGAATTTGGATTAATTCATAATAAAAAAATAAACTGGGAAGTGTTGACTTGTGTATGTGTTGATTTGCTTTTAAGCATTGTGACCACAATCCTTTAACAGTACCAATGAAAATAGATGAAATTTCCCACTTAATTTTCTTGTGGCAGTGTTGAGTTTTTTTATAGCTTTCTTTAAGTTTTGTTGATAGAAATTAGTGGACTCTCAATTGCTTTCTACTGTTTGACCAAATTGCTGTCTTAGGGTTTGGTTTTCTAGAAAGCATCTTTAAAACAAAAAGAAAGAAAGAAGGAAAGAAAGAAGGAAAGAAGGGAAGGGAAGGGAAGGGAAGGGAAGGGAAGGGAAGGGAAGGGAAGGGAAGGGAAGGGAAGGGAAGGGAAGGGAAGGGAAGGGAAGGGAAGGGAAGGGAAGGGAAGGGAAGGGAAGGGAAGGGAAGGGAAGGGAAGGGAAGGGAAGGGAAGGGAAGGGAAGGGAAGGGAAGGGAAGGGAAGGGAAGGGAAGGGAAGGGAAGGGAAGGGAAGGGAAGGGAAGGGAAGGGAAGGGAAGGGAAGGGAAGGGAAGGGAAGGGAAGGGAAGGGAAGGGAAGGGAAGGGAAGGGAAGGGAAGGGAAGGGAAGGGAAGGGAAGGGAAGAAAAGAAAAGAAAAGAAAAGAAAAGAAAAGAAAAGAAAAGAAAAGAAAAGAAAAGAAAAGAAAAGAAAAGAAAAGAAAAGAAAAGAAAAGAAAAGGAGAAAGAAAAAGAAAGAGAGAAAGAGAGAAAGAGAGAAAGAGAGAAAGAAAGAAAGAAAGAAAGAAAGAAAGAAAGAAAGAAAGAAAGAAAGAAAGAAAGAAAGAAAGAAAGAAAGAAAGAAATGTGATAAGCTATGTGGCTATGTTCACCCTTCAGCAGATGATGTGAGAATTTTCTATACAATTTTGCTAGGTGAATATCACCCTATAGTTTCACTCAGTAGACAAGCATTAGAACACACAGATTTCTTGAAGTGTGTTGGAATAACATATAAATTCCTAGAATAAAAATATTTGTCTCATAAAAGTTAGGGGGAACTGAAAATATTGTCTGTGGAGTTCACCGAGTTGAAGATGCAGTCTCTTCCAACCTGAGCAAAGGCTGGCAAAATTTTTAAGAACCCTTCAAGATATACAATCAAATAAGATTTATAGTCCTCCTTCTATTGAAATCTATTTCTCAGAAATGAAGTCTTCCATAACATACCATACTTCCCTAGGAGCTAATAACTCAAAACTTGCAGATATTTAACCTGTTATCATAGAGTTAATTGATCATTTTCATTATGGAATGACAGGAATATTGTATACCATAATCAGCATAATAATTTTCACAAAAGTCATGAAATGAAGCATTTTAAGATACCTATATCATTTTTTCATTAATAGCAAGAAATGTCTGAGAGTAAAACAGATATTTTCAGTGGTAAAAGTTTGCTTTCTCTCACAGAATAAATTACTCAACTGTAATTTTGGAATTTGTGATTTTGGACAAGACAGCAGAAAGCTTTGTGGAGTAAAATGTCTATTTCTTCTCTACAAGTAACTACTTGGATGTAAAGCTGTGAATTTTTAATTAATGCTGTCTTAACTTGGAACTAGTGTAGCTGAATAGATGTTCTGTTAACAAAATGACCACCCAGAGAAATTTTTCAAAATTTTGTGATTGCAAGTAATTAATGATAGTGAAGTGTTCACAAGACTTGATAAAGGAAAAAAAAACCACAATGAATTAGCTAGATTTAATATATAGATTAATGTTTACATTTCATGTATATATTTAATTGTATAGATTTAATTGCAACCACTGTAGAGGAAGACATTCCTCTACAGTATAAATCCTAGTTTTCAGTCACAATCATTCAAAAAATCTGGAGAGTTTAAAATATGTGTAAGATATGGAATATTATCATGCTATAGAGATGTAGTCACCCATTTTAAACATATGGGGGTATATGTTTTTATTCCTTTGTGGGCAACTTCTTTACCTCTACTGTACTTCTTGTAACACAAACTGTGTCTTTAAAAGAAGAAGAAAACAAGAAAAAAGGGCAGCATATTGTATATGCCAGCTAGGCCTGGTTTTTTAACACATGATTATTTTATTGGGGTGTACATTAATTAATCCTGAAATAAGATCCTGTGTGACATTCAAAGCTGTGTTGAGTAGTACAGAGTTTAAATATTTTAGTTTTACAACTCTGTTATGCTGGCAGCAAACAATAGTATATCAGTGAAGTCAGCATATGAACACTGCTTGTGATGACATCTGGAAGGCATGTTTTATCTATAAGCACAGTTGTAGACAAATGAAAGCAGACAGATGTAAGGCTGGTGTGGCATCTTCGCCTCAAGCATTCTCTGGCTGTACATTTTCCAGTGTGTCAAAAACAGGGAGCTTTTTTCTAGAATAAAAACATTCTGTCACATCTGTACACCAACTACTGTGCTGCCTTCTCTGAGCTCTGAGGTATAAAATGGTAGATATTATTCAAAATTTAATACAAAGCCAAATTTCAAAATGCTGAGAACTACCTGGGTTTTTGGAGTATGAGTCACCAAGGGACAATAAAAACCCACAAATTATGAGCTTACATTCCTAGTCTTTTCAGTACTGCCCAGTAGGGATAGAGTTTTTGTGTTTATGGAAAGGATATGCAGATATTTCTAAAAGTACCTTTCACACTGATATTTCATTTAAGAACAAATGCATTTGATGTAGGATGAGGAAAAAAAATCTGTGTAATAAGGCCTATAAATGCCTCATTTTTTAAAAAGTGCAGTCTGAATCTTAGCACAAGTCATACTTGTTGGGTGTAGTTATACTTCTAACAGTCCTGATGTTTTCCTGTGTGGAAATAATTTTCTGAAGAGAAAAGTACTATGTGTTTGCAGGAGATAAGCAGAGGGGAAAAGTGTAGGCATTTTTGTGTGGGGGTGGGGGTTTTTGGTTGTTGTTGTTGTTTTTGTTTCCTTGTTTGTTTGTTTTTAATGAGTTGCTTTCCTGTAGTTTTCACCAGGGATCTGAGCTGATACAAGCAGTAAAATGCACTGCACCTGCTATGGTGCATGCAATTTAGTCACAAGTCTCTGAAGGTTTGTGAATGAAATACTCCATCCAATGTATGTGTCACCTAAGCTTTTTCTAATTACATTTAAGTGGTTTTTTTAAGGAACTGGAAACTCTGGGTGGAATCCAGCCTTTGCTAGAAAGGTTTCATGTATTGTATTATATTGTAAGCTAAGCAAAAACAAAACAACAAACCAAGTAAAAACAAAATAAAATTTTAAAAGACCTAAAAAAACACAAGAAGAAAAAACAGACAGACAAAAAAGTTGTGCATTAGTGCATTTAAGTCAGCAGTAGCAGAAACTGCAGGGATTTAACAGCAATCAGAAGAGAAGTCCAGAATCATTCACCAACTCTTTTTACTTTTTTGGGATCCTTTGCCTGAACTCAATCTGTCTGTTTTCCATTACAGCGTATCTTTCTACTCTGGAAACATCAGCAGCAAAAGGTGGTGAAGTGCACAAGTTTTTTAGTAATAGAGAATCATTACGTTATTAACCTGGGAAATACAGTTGTCCATTTCCTGTTTGTCCCCACCGCAGTACCATCAATCTATTCAGAGTGCTTTGTATTCAGAGCCCAAGGGCCCCAGATAAGTGCCTTTGTGCACATAAAATGGCACTTTTTTGTTTTACATGCTGTTAGCATAGAGCAAAGGAAGTGAGTGTGTAATCGCATATGTACAGCAAATAGCCATTTGTACCTGCAAGGAGCAAATGGGCCCACTCAGATGGATTGGTTGGCCTTTAATAGCACTTGAGTGAGCTGATAGTCAGACATAGATGTACCTGTTACACCAGAGACCTGAGGCCCTTGTACCTTTGCATGGCTTTTCACTTAAAAACTACTGTTTGTGGTTCAGTAGCTCCATCACTCTATTTGTGTTCCTTTGCTTGTAAGACCGTGGACTGCTCCTGAGAGTCCTGGTTTCTAAAATTTTAATGCTGTAATGCTGACCCCTTGGTAATGTTCCTATATTGGAAAGCACATTAGCCTTAACTTGAAGGAAGTATTTTTACAGCCAGCAGTAAATATTTTACTTTGTTCTTCTCAGCATGTTTTTGTCTACGTTTTCAGGGTTTTTTAATATCCAAACTGTAATAGAAGTAGCAAATCCTATAGTCTGACCACAGACCACCATTTCATAGCCACTAAAAATTTGTGTCTCATCACCTAGCTCATTGAGCAGAGCAGTGTAGATATAGAGACTGCAAAAGATGTAGGTACACTATGTACACTGACACATCATCAATCACCCACACAAAACTAAAGAATTAAATTCAATATTTTATGATTTGTTGGTTGTGTTGTTACTACAGTAATTTTATTGCATTATGGTAGCAATTAATTCCACTCAAGTTAGTATTTCTTGCCTTTTAAGTATATCTAGGGTAAGAATAGCCTTGACCTGTGTCCAGTACATTGCAAACTTACTGAAAACCCATCGGAGACCAGAACTACTGTAATTTCCTTACAATTGACTGATCTTTTACTTCCAATACAACAAATCCACCTTTCCCTGCCTACTACATTAACTGGGGTTTGTGGTTTAGAAAACATTTTGGAAGTCTCTTTTCTGTAGCTCCTTTTTTTTTTTTTTTACTGTCCCACACAACTAATTTGCAACAGATTTTAATTCCATAATTTGTTGGAGATTTTTTTCATAGCTATATGTGCAGTTTAAAATATTTATAATTTAAATTATGGTAAAAGTCAGAGGTCCAAACTCAGATTTGTGCATGCCTATGTTAAAAGCAATGAAGAATTTTTTTTTTTTTATAGAGTCAGTACTGGTCTACCTACATTTATCAAAAGTAAGTACTTTGATAAGTTTATTTACGTATATATCAATATGTGTAAGTACAAGAAATTCTATTCCAGTAGAATCCAAATGGAGGCCTGCAGTCAGTGGTGTTCCCCAAGGATCAATACTGGGTCCAGTCTCATTCACTTTATTTATCAATGACCTGGAGGAAAGGATTAAATGCACCCTCAGCAAGTTTGCTGGTGACACCAAACTGGGGGAACTGGCTGATCCACCCAAAGGCTCTGCTGCCATTCCCTGGCACCTTGATCAGCTGGAGGATTGGGCAGAGAGAAATCTAATGAGGCTCAACAAGGGCAAGTGTTGGGTCCTGCACCTGGGGAGGAACAGCCCCAAGTGCCAGCACAGGCTGGGGCTGACTTCCTGCAGAGCAGCTCTGTGGAAAAGGACCTGGGACTCCTGCTGGATCACAAGTTGTCCATGAGCTGTCAGTGCCCCTGTGGCCAGGAGGGCCAGTGGAATCCTGGGGTAAACTGGGAAGAGTGTGGCCAGCAGGTCGAGGGAGGTGACCCTTCCCCTCTACTCAGCCCTAGTGAGGCCACACCTGGAGTGCTGTGCCCAGTTCTGGGCTCCTCAGCACAAGAGAGACAAGGAGCTGCTGGAGAGGGTCCAGTGGAGAGCCACAAGGATGGTCAGGGGTCTGGAGCTTCTCTCTTATGAGGAGAGACTGCAGGAGCTGGGCCTGTTTGGTCTGGAGAAGACTGAGAGGGGATCTTATCAATAGATAGAAACATCTGAAAGGTGGGTGCCAGGAGGATGGTGCCAGACTCTTTTCCATGGTGACCAAAGCCAGAATGTGGAGTAATTACCCTAAACTAAAACAAAAGAAGTTTCACCTCAATGTGAGGAAGAATTTCTGTATGCTAAGGGTAGCAGAGCACTGGAACAGGCCGCCCGGGAAGATCATGGAATCTTCCTCTAGGGAGACATTCAAAGCCCACTTGGACAGTTTCCTGTGGCAGCAGATTGGATTGGATGATCTCCAAATGTTCCTTCCAACCCTAGCAATTCTGTGATTCTGTGAAACTAATATTGTTAGTAAACAGATACTGCAGTCTTCATTGACTATTATGGAGATTTGAGTTTTGCCCTTTTTTCTCATTTTATAATGACAGTAATTGTTAATTCATGGTGGGTTTTTTTTATTTTATTTTATTGGAAATTATCTCAAAAGGACAGTTTTATACAAAAGTAGAATACAGACTTGCTATTTTGTGTTTACTAGCATAAACTAACATAACCTTTAAGAAAATATGTGCTGATAACGGCTTAGTGCTGGACTGTCTTTTCTTTGCGCGTTGACTGTGATGTTTTACTGTCTTATTATTATAAAGCTGTGGGGGTTTTGTTTCTTCTTGATACAGAAGCAGTTGTATACCTACAAAGATGATCTTTAAAGCTAGGGGTGGGGTTTTTTGTGTTCAAAAGCATGATCCAGTGGTCTGGCATAATTGATTCTGACTGGCAGCATATTTTGACAGTAGAATCTCAGAGCTGATGCACAGCAGTGGATACTGCACGTCATCACAGACAAATTTTCAGTGTGGCTGACTGTGCCACAGTTGGTACTCAACCACAGTATGGGCCTCATTCTTGTCAGACACATTGCTGTTTCTTGCAGCATGGCATCTTCAGCATCTTCATGCCATTGGTTTCTGTTGAGCACAGCACAGATGGTACAGGGTCTTACCAAGAATCTGGTTCCAATCAGTTTGCCTCTAGTTAGTTTGACCTTTCCCTTGCTGCTAACTTACAGTGACACCAAACATCCACATAATACACTGTGACTTGGATTCTGGGAATTTACAATGGAAAAATGCTCTTGGGCCATGTGAGAAAAGTGGGGTTTTTTTAAATTCCCTTTTGTCATCACCAAACACGACTAATTTCCCCTTATTTTTTTTTTTCTAAACAAAAAACCAATTCATTATCAGCTTTAATTTTACAGATGGACTGTCAGGAGAATTGAAAGTCTGCTGCACCTCATGCATTATATTAAGTTCTTCTTCTAATATATGAAGTATATGAATACACACATTACTAATAGTAGAGTGTCATGCTTTTATGTTCCCTATCCTAGAATGAAACTAACCTGTGTCTTCATCTGTACACTCAGCTCATTCTGCTTAGCTCAGCTGATAGCTGTCAATAGTCTGGGAATGATATTTCTTCTCCCTTACACTAAGTGACAAGCTCTCTTTTCTTACTGCAAAAGCAGATTTATTTTAATACATAATGTTATCATCTTGGTGGTACAAAACCATGCTTGCATACTTAAAATGTGCTCTTGTGCAGTCCACCAGCATCCATGTAGCTAAATTAGGTCTTGTGCTTCCTCAGCTAAAAATCACCTCTATAGGAGATGATCTGCACTTATTACATCTAGCAGTTCTTTCATCTTGTAATTTGCATTAAAGGATGTTTTTAGGCAGAAAATTCTGTGTTCACTGAAGGATAAAAAGCAGAGATTAAGTAATAGACCATTCAGGAAAAAGGTCACAATTTAAACTCTTTCTGCCTGAGTGTTCTAAGTGTAGGTATTTTCCTTTTTGTCTTCCACATGTTTCTAGTCTTACTTGTTTCTTCTTTGTGTTGCTCTAAAACAGTAACAACTCACATTTGCATGTCTACAAATGAGATGCACCTCAGCCTCAGTAGTCCTCATGGCTTGCAGAATGTTATTGTTTTAAGCAAATGCAAGCAATCTCTTTAAGGAGATCAATGTTACATGAAACAACCCACAATGCAGTCAGGCACTCTGGCGACCCTCCATTTTATGAATGAGTGCTCAACTTTTATTGGTCTTGGCACATCTCTGTGCTATCCTGGCAAATTTGGGAAGAGCATCTTATGTGAGGTACATTTTGTATAGAAAGGTGTGGTCAGTCATTCTTCTTAGTACAAGGGACTAGGTGGCCAGAAAATAGCTGAAGTGTGAAGTAAGGAAAGTACAGCAGCGAGATCAAAAATAAGGAATAAAAAGTTTATAAATTATAGTATTGCTATTATATTTATACTTTATCTAATTAGACACTTCTATGATTCAATTAGTCAACTGTGGTTCAGAGATAACTGGGGATGCAGCTTAGGAAGAGTGTTACACTACTGAATTGTACTTGTCTCTTGATAATTAATCTATTATTTATCTGCAGTCTCATTCACTTTGCCAGTGTGATAGGGGGTTTTTTTTGTTTTTTTTTTGTTTTGTCTTAGTGGTTTGTTTTTTTTTGTTTGTTTGTTTGTTTTTTTTTTTTTTTTTTTTTTTTTTTTGCCTGTATGAAATCTCAATATATTTGGACATTATTTTTGTCAGGGAAAAGCTGAATGACTTTGTCTTTCCTGCAGCAGTGGATATAGATCTGTCCATAGCTCAGGTAGGGCAGCTCCTTCCACACAGACCTGCCTCAGTCTCTCCTGAACACACAAGGTGTGGTCTAGACTGGACCTGATTTAAGGTTATCTGGATCACTGAGAGAGGGTAAGCAAAAGACTAGGCATGTTGTGACTCAGGTTGGACATGATTTTGGGATAAATCTCTCTTGTTTGCCATATTGATGATGGTATTTCATTCCAGAGATCTCACTCATTTTTCCTTCATTGCTTTGCTTGCCATTGTTTTACTTTTAAAATGTTTACTAGCTGTATTGCCAGTCAGTGGGTACAGACTCACTGGGACCAGAGGATGCTTTTGATCCTTTAAGAAGTCCTAATTGGTTTTGTATGATACATTTGGCAGAAGATTATCCAAACCCATTAATTCAATACTGGTAAGGAAATGGACTGTAATGATGGTAAAGATTGGTATCAGAGAAAGAGTAAATACATTTGGCATACATCTTTGTGCTCATGATTTGCACAAAAATATCAGTAGGACTTCAACAAGGAGCATGGGAAGATTTGTCACCATGTGTCCTTGTAGAGGAAATTATTTTCTTTTGAATTTTCAATAAGGACTTCAAATATCAGAGGATTTTTATACTTACAAAGCCCCTCAGTCTCTACATATGGAATATTGAAGTTAAAATTGCAATATGAATCCTATGGCAGTCCCTTGTAATTCTGGGGAAAAAAGTAATAATTTGAAAATAGTAAATTTTTTCCCAGAATGCATAGCTGAAAAATTTCAGAATTCTGAGTGGTTTTGAATAATAAGAGATCTGAATCTAATCAGATTAGATTTTTATGATGAAGACACTGAAAATTCTAGTTTTATAATCAAGTGAAAAAAAAGTAATATATGGAGAACTTTTACTTGGAGATACTTAAATAAAATGAGTTTGTCGGGAAGTCTTCCAGCCCTCGTGCACAGCACAAGAAAACTAAATCTTTGAAGCTCTGTGTTTGGTGACACAACTGCAGGTGAAAACACCATGGATTTCTATCAGATCTGAGCACACTTGATGTTGAACCCTTCTTCCCTTCTGGAAGGGGCCCAGAAGGACTATTTCTACCTACTTTGGCCCATGCAAAATTGCCACATATGCTCACTAGTTGTTTCCTCAGGCCAAAAAACAGAATGTCACTTAGGCAAGAGAAAAGTGTATACATGGTTTATGTTTATGAAGAAAAATGTGCATTTGAGCCTGGACTCAGGAAAGGGCACAGGTTGAAGTTTGCTCTTCTGTGATAATCCAAGGTAAATCCAAGGGAATGACATTGTTTCCACTGGCTTCATTAATATTGAATTTCACTTCTAATATTTTTTGCATGTTGTTACTAAGTAAAATCTTTACCAAAGCATATAGCTATGGCTGAAGAACTCTTCCTAGAGATGCAAGTGCTAACTCTATGTGAATACTGATAAACTGTATCTTCGCCGTTTGTTTCCCTTAGCTTCCTAATAGGTGCTTGAATTAATTATGCATATCTTGCTAGATATTTTTTACAAGAAAATTCTCTGTTTTATATGAACTTTACCTATGATTTGCCAGTATTTTCAGTAGTGTTTGCACCCAAAAACCCCATTTAGCAAATGACTTGGATTCTATCAGGCTTGAATAATAGCAGTGAGTATATTTACATGCTAGATAGTAATATTTCAGTTAAGAAATTTTATATTCAACTGCAGCAGAAAAAAAAAACTTTAGAAGAATAATGGACTCTGCAGCTGTGATGCTTATGAGGATGAGATGAAATGATCTTTATTTCTGATTTATAAGATAGAAAGATTTTCATGATCATATATAGTTTTAGTCAGAATCTGGTCAGTGTCTACCCAGATTCCCATTGCCGAAAAATGGCAGATAAGCTGCAGCAAAACTAATTGTACTAAAACTAAAACATCTAATTGTTTAAGAGATTTCAAATTTTAAAAGAAGATAAGGTCTTCAGATTTTTTTCTTAGTTACAAATTGTCCAGTTATCTAAGATACAGTTTTTATGATGTCTTTAAAATTACAGTTGTGCCATAGGCAATTGGATTGCTTAAGGAACTGAACAGTGATAAGTATTAAAACAATTCTTAACACTGAAGAGTAGTTAAATATGTATTGTTTTAGCTTTGATTTTGAATTCATAATTAGTTGCTATTAAAATAAATATTTTACTGTTTATACAAAATCCAGGTGCCAGTATATGTTTGTACTCTTGATACTTGTCTCTATAGATCACATCTATAGATGACATCTAACACATCTATAGATGTGTTCATTTGCATTTGTAATTTGAAACCAAAGCTTTAGGATTCAACCTCTTTTTACTGTATCATGTAAGTAAACATTTGAGCCAATGCTGAAACTTATTATCAGGATATTTTAAATATATTGTTATGCCTGAACTCTGTTCTTACTGAATATTTTTTACACCACTCAGTGATTTTAAAAAAATTAAATGCAGTTAGTGTTTTCTGGGCTTAATATTTTCATCTACAAGCAGAATGAAATTTTTAAACTTTTTATGCTGCCACCTGCATTATTGTCATATAACTTTAGAGTAAGAAACCTGCACTCATGTCTACTGTTCATGGAAAGATCTGGGGAAGAAATAAGAGCTAGCGAAATGAGATGCAATTTCACTTGGCATACATTGCTAATAAATTGGGATGAAAAGTTCTATCTTCCTATCCAGTTAGTTGTCCTGCATTATTTATAAAGTCACTGTTTGACACTGGAATCGGGAACATGGTTAGACAGTAAAGTGTGGGTGCTGTATGCCTTAAGTCTTGTTAGAAAACCTGTCTGTGTGTTTAGGAGAAATTGTGCACTATGATGATTGGGCTGATCTGAAACCTGGAATAATTAGTAAATTTGCTTAGGATGGGCTCTACTCCTGTATTTAGCTTGCAAGCTCTAAATTTAAAAGTTGTGTGATTTTTCAAAATCAAAACCCTACATAACTTTACTCTTCTTTAGTGACCACAGAAAGCAAACAAATGAAAAATTTTAAGAACTTATAGGAATATGACACTGAGAAAAATCTAATATAACTTCAGGTATTGTGATGCTGTCAGTATTGTGCTATCCTTCAGGTTCTCACAGCAGTACAGTACAGTACAGTACAGGCTTCTTTCCTTTTGAGCAGTGACTCTCAGTATAGTTTTCTGCTGCATTGTAAAATATTCCCAACATGAATCCTGAATTGCACTGAGGAATGAGGATAAAAGACAATGTTTGGTTTATTAATTTCTAGTGGATTAGAACTACAAATGTTTGCCATGTTTTTAATTTGAGAAGTAGAGAGAATCACATCAGCTTTTAATTATGCATTTTGTGTAATGCAGCCCTGAATAGAGCAGAGCAAAATTAAAATTGTGGATCAAATGCTAAATCTGAGTAGTGACTGAAGTGAGCTGTAGTGTAATGCTAATGGTTTTGCGTCTTCTGGCATTATGTCAATAATAGCTCTAATCACATTAAAGAGAGAGCCCATTAGCTTATTCTCTTTGGCAGCATGCACCATAGCAACATATTGTGAGCCTTGAAATAACTGGAAATTTCTTTCCAAAACATTGCTGTCTATGACTTAAGGAGGGTGTGGTATTAAGCCTCATAATAAAAAATCCCTAAACCTAGAAAAGCTTTCTCTGTATCTACTTAATTAAGCCTCTGTTAGCTTCCATTTAATTTAAGAACTTTAATTTCTACTTGTTGCCTGATTTAGGTAGTTTTAGTGAGAATCCATGGCAGTTTTGTGAGACAGAGTGATTCTTAAACTCACTGTACCTGAAAAATTAGCTTTTACAGGATTTGAACTTGAGGGCAGGGACTTTTTCAGTCATGTTTATTAATGATTTTTCTGCCGACCTGTTCCAGCATGTATCATTGCTTTTATGTTATTACACGTGTGTAGAAAAACTGCAATATTGACCAACCTTTCCTTTTTATCCATTTAGCATTCCCTTCAGAATATACCTTAGACTAGATAGTTATTCATAATGAAAACCAACCCAAATCAAACAAATCCAAAACAACAGTAAAACATGCTTTCGTTCAGTCAGACTGATCCACAAAACTCAGCTTTTAGATGCAGTTATGCTGGAAAAATATTTCAAGATCCTGTGAAGATGACAGAATTGTTCGCAATCTGTGTGAGAGAATAAACCAAATTCAGATAGAGAGGCAAATTCTGGCCTTGAATGCTCACATGTATGTCTTGTCAACTTCAGCAGAGACTGTAAGTCTTTATGTGTGCTGGGAAAATTTGACCACTGTATTCCTAGATTTTTCTCTGCTGGCTCAGCTCAACAGCCAGTGATTTCCTCCATCTCCCACCACAGGCTGCTCATCGTGGCTCATACAACCTCCTCTTCTCTAGCTTTTGCTATTAGATATAGTCTGTGCTTTGTTGGCATCTCTGTTTCTTTTCAGGTCTCAGTTGAAAAGATTCCTTTTACCTGTGTGTCTTAATTTCTCCCTCTGCTGTTATTTACAGTTTCAGTGTAACACTAGAATATAAGTCTGTGCAGCATTTTAGGATACAGCTTGTTTGAAAGATGCTATACTAAATAAAACCCTGTTTTATGTCTGCACAGAGAACTATATCCTGGATATCTCCCTAATATATCTATAAATCATTTGCCACATAAATGACTGATTCCATTTGATACCAATTTTAGTTTCACTTACTGGGTTTGTAGAGTGTTTTATTTCTTTTGCATCACAGATAGTATATTACCAGGAAAAAACAGATACTTGAAATGGATCCTAGTTACAGCAAGAAGCAAGTGTTGTAGGGAGACCAATCTGCAATATCAGGTTTAAGCATTCTCAATAACTTGCTTTATTCATGGAAGGAATTAAGTTCATTTAACTCTATTTGGTGAAATTCACATTCAGGCAGATAGCAGAAGAAACAAAAACAAGGATCTGAAATGTCCAATCCAGAATGCATATACACACATGGGTGGCCTAAGTAGATACAATTGTACTGGTTTGCCTCAAAAATATTCATGGAGACAGAGCATGGTTCAGCTATGGCTTAAGTCACATACATTTTGATTAGTTGAAACTTTTTACACATTTGCATTCATCTAACAATTAAAGTGCAGAACAAAAGACAAACCCCATTGTTTTAAATTAAATATGCAGTGGTTTGCATGGTACTTGAAGTCTCATTTTTCTTCTCATACTTGTGAAGAAATTTATCTTGCTTATTTATTTAAACCAAAAGAAATATAATGCTTAACAAGCAATTTATTAAAAAAAAATAGTTGCTAGGGAAGGGAATTTTATTCAGTTCAGCTAAATTACCAGAATTTATTTTGAGGTTTTGTAAGTACTTACTGTTTAATACAAAATTGAGGTTGTTAAAAAAATACTTGATAAAACAATATACCCTGACAAATAATAGATTATAAAATTCTGTAAACTACTACACTCTTCATATTTCAGCAATTTCTTAATCAACCAGATTTGACTTAAGTGAAATAGTGAGAATAAAATTATTTTCTGCCCACCACATGCCATAATTCTACCTATCAAAAATGAAACATCAAGGCAACCAAAAGATACCAAGCAAGGGTAAGATTTCTAGCTGGTATCACTTTTATTGTCTTTATGGCCCAAGCCTTTTCCCTAACATATTGGTTCAGGAGATCCAAATCTGTTCTAGGGCTTGCAAAGAAAAAAAAAAATCATGAAAGAAAAGGAAGTTGGAGGAATTTACAAAAAGCATATGAGTGCAAGAGTGTTCTTATTTTCTACTGACGTGTACAAACTGCAAGTAATTCTTAGGCATCATTAATGTGTAGCAATGAAATACTGATATCTGATATCAGTGTCACTGATATCAGTAGCATCAGTATCACTGAAATTCTGAACTGATATCAAGGTTCACACTTTCAAGGGGATCTCACCTTGGGAGGGAAGACGAAAGGGGTTGGTTTACTTTGTAGACATATATGAAACTGGTTCCCACTGCCTTCTTGTCATACTAAATGTGCTTAAACTTTAGATGTGCTTTCAAAAAAGTGTATTCTCTGTTTTAGATTTCTAACATGAGTATGTCTTTGAATGACTCTCAGACCTCCCTAACTCCTTCAATGTAGAGTTGATAGAAAGGAGAGCTCCTGCTGCCCCTCTTCTCTGCACACTTGTAACTCTCTTGCTGTCATTGGCTTTACATATGCTACATGCGGTCACTAGTGAATGATAAGAAAAGCATCTATCCCCTCAAAACTGTGATCAGTGAAACTCATAAAATCAGACAAAATTCTTCGTGTTACATCATTTTGACAGTAGATTGCTATTTTCCTTTTCTTTTATTTTCAAAGTGTTGAATTTTTAACTGCTGTGTCATTTGCCATGTAACTTTTCTAATGATAAACATTTATGGTCGCCACAGTATTTCCACACTTAGGTCTTAGTGTATATGCATGAGAGCCAATTCCTATTGTATTGTTAAGCATTCCAGATTCCTACACCACTATCAAGTTTTTTGTATCAATAAATTGGAAATATTGTACAATTTTTTGGGAGATCTTTTTGTAAAATATTTGCAGAAAGTTTCATTATTTCTTAATTATTTTATGATTTGAGGTGACTGCTTGTGTGAGGACTGTTTTACAGCTATTGCTTGAAAGTAAGACTTATTTTTAGTTTATCGGCCTATTGTGAATAATAACAGCAAAGTCAATATGCTTGAATGCCTCATTGTATCAGTATCTGATAAGCTTTGGACGTCTTGATGGAGTGTTAATGACAAAAGGTATATTTTTGGCTAGATAAGCTTATTCCAAATTAATTTTATGTTGCATCATAGATATAGATTTTAAGAAAAAAATAGAACATCTCTTCATAATATACTTTGACAGTCTTTGTTAGTGACAATACCATCAGAATTAAACCTGCAGAAAAAGGAGAGACTGTATTGCGGGGAAAACTCAATGTATTAATTTATCAGTCAATAGTGGGTAAAGGACATTGTAGGCCACTAATGCCATTAGTGTGTTTTCTATTGATACTTGGCCTCACTATGCAAAGTGTACAGAAATCTATCTGATCCCAGAACTCATGTCTTTCCTCACCGATGTCTGTATTTTGTGTCTGCAGCTAAAAATTAACTGATTTGGATAACATAAGCAACTATGTGCAGTTTTACATCAGCAAGTAGTTGCATTAGATGCTTATGTAATATGCAAGAAATTTGAAATTTTGAAATTTGGAATTTTTAGTATTCTCTCTTTTAAACAAAAGAAAAAAGGTATTGGATTGGTCAAGCACTGTGATAGATAGTCAGTTTTCTATGCTTCCAGCACTTTTGAAACAGTGTTTGGACAAATTTGTTAGGTATGTAAGTGGATTTATTCTTAGAGAAATAGATAAAATGGAGATGGAAAAGCAAATCTAGGAAAGTGTCTCCTCCCTCTCTTCTTTCTCTTCTTTTTGCTCTAATTCTCTCTGGTTTTCTTTTGCTTCCTCCCTCCTTTCTCTCCATCTTTCCTCTTCTCTTTTTCTTTAATTTTCCCTCTTCTGTCTGTCTTTCTTATTCTCCCTCCCCCTCCCAACAGATAAAATACCAGCAGTCATGCACTGTAGATTCATAAAAGGTGGGAATATTCCTAGCTCTCTGGCAGGTAGAAGACATTGTTATGGGCTGAATACACTTATATCTGAATAAATTCCCAGGGAGGCTGAGAACCACTGACATGGTAGGTATGTAAAACCATGTAACTGACATCAAGGCCTGTTGCACTTGTGTAGCCTTATTGAATCAGTGGAGCGCTCAGTCCCCAGTGAGGGAGATGTCACTAGCATCTGCATTCCTGACAAGCAGCTACACCTGAGGTTCAGGGGACATTTATGTACTTATGCTGAGCTGTGCGTCACTGAAAAGCTTTGAAAAGTTTATTTTTTGAAAACTAAGATGACGGCTTTTATATGTTGATTGGGTATAGAGAGAGAGTTCTGGCGCGTCTGTTCATGTGTCATGAGTTCTGTGCTCATATTCCAAATGAGACTGGTTCTTATTATGATAACATCATACTGACACTAATTAATTTCAAAATACATGAAGTAAATTTTGACTCTTGTGTTTTCTCTGAAGTTTATCTTAAACATGGTATAACAACTCATCTCCCTTCTCTCCTTCTTCCTTTGTCAATTAACTTTGTCTTGTATGGCATAAGACAGTAGAAGGACTTTTTTTTACTCCAAGTATAATAGTAGTCAAGTTACAAGACAAAATGCAAGCCAGATAAATGAGGTGATAGAAGAGCACTATCAAAAGCCACTGTATAGCCTACAAACAAACACAAAAACATTCATACATAATAAAGTCCAAGAAAAAATTACAATTCTTTCAGGGAATTCTGCCTCACATTGTTTGACTAGACAGCTTTTATCTGGCCAGTAAAAATGATGTGATGATCAAAAACTTTAAATAATAGGTAGCATTGTCTAAAAAATGTAGGCAAAATGCATGGAATGTATGTATATGTATATATGTGCAATTACATTAAGGCTTAGACAATAAGCTTGGACACTGTTTTCTAAGTTTATTGCTTTTCGATTCCGTGGCTGACCTAACACTATGCCTCGCAGTCCATGCCTGTATTCCTTAAGCCCTGGCTAATACGTGGGCTTCTTATGGTTAGTCTGAAATTCCACTGCAGAGTTTTGAGTGGAGAAACTCTTGTGGTTTATGGCATCATCAGTGTCTTGAGATGGAAATGAAGCTTTATGGAAATCAATCTTCCTAAAGGGCTCTGTACAAGACAAAGTGCTTAAAAAATAAAAAGTGAGTGCTGCTTTTACTGTTCTGGCATCAGCCCAGTCTGTGTATACCTACTTATACTATAGGTGGGTGTTCTTTAGCCACGGTGCTTGCTGCTGGCTGAAAAATATAAAAAAAAATCTGATTGCAAAGGTAGTTTGCTATTGTTTTATCCTCTCTCTAGATTCTCACACACAGCTTTTTACTGCTTCTGTCCAAACCTCACCCGTCCTGTTTCTATGAAAACAGAGCTTATTTCTATGTCTGCCTATGTCTGCCTATGCTATTTTCTACAACTGCACTCAAGGAAAAATGAAGCCTGGCTTTAACTTAATTTGACTACATCTTGTGTTAGAGGTTGTTCCTAAGTCATGCAGAACCAATAGTGCCTTCTTTGTATAAATTTAATGCTTTTCACTTCCTCAGATCAGTGAAAGGACAAGTATAAGCCACTGCATTTCTGCATGTTCTGGCCTACTGCTGCTGCTGTTTGCTATGTCCTTGCTGCTATGAGTGTACCACAATGTAATTGTCTAAACATGCTCACACTGCTGTGATGTGCCTATGGTGAATCCTGCATAGTAATTTGATTTGATTAATGGACTTTTGAAGGTGTAGTCCCCTCCTTAAAACTCATGTGGTTTGAGACAACTATGTTACAGGTAACCTTGCTTGTTTAGCTCCACAAAATTGAATTAATTACTGTAGTTCACTTAAGAAAAAAAAAATGAGGAAAAAAGTCTAGGAGTTGATCACATAACAATTCTATGTTGCATTTCTAATGACTTGGCAGCAATCATTTCTTGCTCAGAAGTGTGCAAGTCATATAGGTGGGCTTTAAATGCTTATAAATGATAACTGTTTACTGTAGGTTTTACAAATTCTTGTAGAGGTCTGACCCTATTGTCCTATGTGGGCAAAATTGATATTGGCTTTTAGTCTTCAGTTTCCATTTGCCTCTTTTAAAGATTGCAGGAATATGGATGAATACACAAAATTTTCTGTGTTATTCACATGCTTGAGCCAAGCTTAGTTGGCCTGAGAACAATGAAATAGAGAGTCTTAAATCCTTCACAAAACTGTTTAAACAATTTAATTTCAAACATTGTCATCACTGAGGAGCAGCTGAGGAAGTCTCTGGTTGCTGGGAGATTTGCTTGGTTCTTCTGTGCACCATGATACTTTCTCTTCACTCTATAGTGTACTTTACAATGCATCTGGCTCCATACAAGCATTTGCAGTGGTTTGCATGTTGCTGTCAAGACTATTCCGTGTTTAATTTTAAAATGGACATTTCAGATCTGGAGTTGAATCTCTTAACTATCTAGGTTTCAGCATTCATATTCAGGATTGTGCTTGCAAGTAAAATTTTATATATATATATTTTATTTAAATTATTTATTTTAGGCTCGCTGTAGAGTGCAGTAAATAAACAGGTTATAAAATATTTGCATCATCATGGCTGTGGCCTGAATTTCATATACCACCATAACCTTGTCATCTTTTGGGTTTGATATAAAAAATCAAAACCAAGAGGCTTGTAATCCTCCAAATATTGGGGTTTTTTATTTTTATTAAAAAGTGAAAGTTGAAAGGCAACTCTAAGCCTACTTTATCAGCCACACTTGGACTGACTTTGGATGATGTTTCTAAGAGCTGTAGATATGCCAAAAACATTAAAATGTACTTTTTGCTTGTATTTTGCCAAGCTATCCTACTTCACTGTTTTTATGAAAATAATTAATTTTGTTTCCTTTGCAACGTTCAGGGGACTCTCTTCCCCCTGGAGTAAGGGGGCAGCTTGTAAAGTTATCAAAAGAAACTTGTAAACATGAGCATTGCTATTTCCTTCAGAATCTGCTGTTCTAGAAGTACTCTAATGACAGTACATTGGTGTCCATTTGGGAAAGAGGGATTGGTATTTTTATTTGAGAATTATTTCACATGGGAAGCTTTGAACATAATAAGCATGAATGAAACAATTGCAAAAAAGTGTAATAAAGTTTGTTCTCTGAGAGGATGAACTAGAAGAGGTGTTCATTGGCTGATAGACTGGACACTGGACACTGGACATATGGTAGAAATGAATCCTTACCTGAGACAGACATGTCTCCTCATCCTCCACTGAAAAAAGGAGTGTGAATGTTACTGAAATTCTCTAGTAATATTTTCTAAATCTGTAATTTCTCTTCAATTATTCTGTAGCTCAGTTTGCTTATAACCTTGCTGTGGGGCAGAGTTGTTTGAATACTCATGAAGGCAGGTAAATATACAATTTTATTGAGGTTACCTTGAATCATAAAATCACAGAGTCAATTACGTTGGACAAAACCCCTGAGATCATCAAGTCCAGCCTTTGACTGATCATCACCACCCTGTTAACATGACACCAAATGCCAGATCCAGTTACATCTTGAACACTTCCAGAGATGGTGACTCTACCACTTTCCTGGCCATTACAATTCCTGACACGTCTTCCAGTGAAGAAATTTCTCCTGTTGTCCATTTGAACTTTCCCTGGTGCAGCTTGAGGCTATGACCTTTTGTCCTGTCACTGTTTTGCTGGGAGAAGAGACTGACCCACACCTGGCTACAACCTTTCAGAAAGTTGTAGAAAGTGATAAGGTCACCCCTGACCCTCCTCTTCTGCAGGCTAAACAACCCCAGCTCCTTCAGCCACTTCTTGTATTGGGGGACACCACACTCTTCACCAACTTTTGTTGACCTTCTCTGGACACACTCCAGCACTTCAATGTCTTTCCTGTTGTGAGGGGCCCAAAACTGAACACAGGATTCAAGGTGTGGCCTCCCCATGCCAAGGACAGGGGAAGAATCCCTCTACTAGTCTTACTGGCCACACTATTGCTGGTACAGGCCAGGATGCCATTGCCCTTTTTGGCCATGTGAGCACAGCTGGCTCATGTTCAGCCACTGTCACCAGCACCCCCGTGTCCTCTTCTGCTGGGCCACTTTTCAGTCACTCCACCCCAGCCTGTGGTGCTGCCTGGGGTTATTGTGCCCAAAGTGCTGAACTCAGCAGTTGGCCTTGTTGAATGTCACACCACTGGTCTTGGCCCATGTCTCCAGCCATTCCAGCTCCCCCTGCAGAGCCTTCCCACCCTACCACAGATCAATACACCAACGCAATTTGGAATCATTTGCAAATTTGCTAATGGTAGACTCAATCCCCTCATCCAGATCATCAATAAACATATTAAACAATACTGGGCCCAGCACAGACCCCTGAGGAACACCACTGGTGAGCAGCCACCAGCTGGATGCAGCACCATTCATCACTCTCTGGGCCCAGCCATCCAGCTGGTTCTTAACCCAGCAAAGAGTGCTCCTGTCCAAGCTGTGGGCTGCCAGCTCTTACAGGAGATAGTGTCAAAAGCCTTGCTGAAGTACAGGCAGACAACAGCCACAGCCTTCCCCTGGTCACTGGTGACTGGTTAGGTCACCTGATATAAAAGAAGGTCAGATTGATCAAAAAGGACAAAAGTCTATATTACATGTACAGTCAAAAATTAGTGCACCACAGACTTCAGCCTTTCAAGGTCTGCAGCATGTTCTCTTTACAATCATGAAGAGGAAATGTTGTCTATTTCCATTTTAAAAACAATGATCTGAGAAATGAAAGATCATGATTTGTCCAGAATACACAAGTGGCTGGTGAGTCTAGCAATTAAACTTAGTTTCTTTGAGGATACCCACCTCCACCTCTTTCTCTGAGATTACTCTATGAAAAGGCATTAAAAATGTAAAATACTGTTTTTCTTTTCATGTGATAAAAGCTGTGAGATTTCTGTTTAACATTTTAGATCCTTCTTTAAACCCTAAGACTAGGTATGGTTTGATTGCTCAGTTTGAATATCCAAGCATTTAGGTAATTTCAAATAGTAAATCTGAAGCCGCAAACTCACTTAAAAAAAAAAAAAAAAAAAAAAAAAAAAAAAAAAAAAAAAAAAAAAAAAGATTCTTTGCACAAGAACCAAGGTCTCTTCTGTGCTCATGTCCATCATATGATATCAGGCCCATTGAATGGAATAATGAAAGAGGTGGCACAGGCTTCAACATGGCTCAAGCTGGAAGAATTTACTCAATCAGAATTTCCATTATGTTTTGAAAAAAAAAAAAAAGTTTACATGAATACAGGGTTAGGTCAGCAAATGATGCTTGCTCCTCTCCAACGTTTAACGTTCTCTTGCTTATTCTTCCATTCAATCCATACTGTCAATATGTGTCATTAATTTCATTTTATGACAAGGTAACCTACCTAGCTGATCAAGAGAGGCCAACTGATATAATATTTTTGATTTTCAGTAGTGATTTTGACAGTTTCTCTGATATTGCAAAAAGTCAGAGGCCGAAGCAGCCTAAAATTCAAAGAGAAATATCAATTTAGAAACACTTTTTTTTTTCCAAATAAGATTGTACATGAAATTAATAGTCTTCAGTGTCCTTAAACTTTTTTAACCATTTGTTGCACTTTATCATCTACCACATTATTGGTTTGTTTCTTTTTCCATCAGCATAGAGAGAAAAAAAATATACTTAGAGGGAGGGTGGAGGGTTACTATGGCACTTCCATTTATTTCTGCAGTGGATACCCTGCTGAAAGTTGCATTGACTGAGCACAGGACAGACACAAAGATCAATCCTAGTGGGACCAAAACCCTTGAGGTAGTGCTTACTCAAAATCGATCAGTCTTTTCAGTTGTCCCTGGCAGTGATGGCTGTTACATTTTCTTACCATTTTACTACAGCTCTTTCTTCCAAGTTATACTGAGAGCATGGTCAAAGGTGCCGCCCTCATTTGTGCTCCATTCAAACTACTGTCATTTTCCATAATATCAGTAATTTTGCTACATTTTAGTCTGCCCATTCTTTCTAGATGTGACAGTAACATAATCCAACAAAAGAAATTTACACTTTACATTGATAAAAGGGTTTTCAGTGTTGGTATAACCTCCTGAATTGCAGTAAATAATTACCATATTTTGGAGAGTTCTGACATTTTCTTTTTCTTGTACAGTAGCTTAAACTGTCTTATATTGCTACTATTCAGGAATCATAATTCTGCTCCAATTTGCATATTGTCTTCCTTACTTCAGATTTTTTTGTACCACATTGATCACAACCTGGTGCTGGGCATATTTTAGTACCTATGTAGAATGAGAAGGTCTACTAAATGAGAAGATATATAAAATATAAGGCAAAATTATAAATTTTAAATATGTTACTGTAGCATTATGATACTTGCGAATGTATTGTATAGGTCCAAAAAATGCAATCCCAAATATGATAAAATATATTATGTGCAACCTCATTACTAGCACTGTGCAATTACCATGTTTGCGGGCAATACAAGCCAGTAATAAAAAGCTTTCTCTGACTCTAGAAGGGATCATCCTAAGACAGAGTGGAACTGTGTTGTCTTTTTTGTACGGTGTGCAAAGGACTGTGGTTGCCAGGACTGTGAATCAGGTACCCTCCCAATACCATTATAGGAAGAGGCATTGTTTTTAAAAGCAGCTGTTTTTTTAATATTCTTTACTGTAGGCTAATTTTGTCTGTGAGCACTGTCTATGTAGGCACTTCTGGTTGAAGACATTGAGATGTCTTTGGTGAAAGAAGGAATCAAGCACAATAACAACTTCAGCCTTCTTTCTCAAAGCAGGAGATATCTGTCAAAGTGATATCCTACCAGTAGAGTACTCTTAACTGTAACATTGAAGTTGCCTCAGACAAATGGAATATACAAGGAAGTTGGTATTTTCCATTTCTCCATTCCTCTCCTGATACAGATATTTTACTGAGACGCATGCATTAAATTAGCATTGCTTGTGGTTTTATGAATGCTACTTCTCTTCCAAATTTATTTGGATTTTTCAGGGAAAAAAGTATCCCTTGTGGCTGTAGTCAGAAACAATAGAAATTGTGGAATTTGGCACAGCCCTGAATAAGAGATTGTTTGGAAAATATAACTGGCTAAACTGTTAAATTAACAGAAGAGTTCTCAAGAGGTAATCATCAAATTACTACTAGTGTAGCTTTCTATAGTTCTTCTGTTTTAATGCCCTTAGACTTAGCACTTCAGAACCTTCTTTCACCACAGTATCCCGTCCACGTCTTAATATATCTCCCAAAACATTCAATATGTATTTACTAATTGTGATCAGGGTAAAATTCAAGTGCTGTTCTTGTGGGACTTTTTTTTATCAGAAGCTGTATTTAAGTGATGATACACAGTAATTTGTTCATTCTTCTGTCAGTGTAATTTACAAGGCAACGACAGATAAACATAGCTATACAAGATTCATTTACAGTGACACAATGGCAGATACACAGAGCAGAACCCTGCCTATGAGATAAAGTGGACTGAGTGACTTATGCAGTAATTAGGGGATAATTGTCATTAACCTCGCAAACAGTAGTTTACCCATATTGTTTAAAAGGCTCCAGGATGCATAATGACAAGGTAATCTGTCAAAGCGCTAGGGGGAAATATTAATAAGATTTGTGCAAGCCTGGATAGAAAATATGCAGAAAGCAGCCACATTAAGCTAATTGGTGGATGAATATACACTTGTAAAAGTGCTTCTAATGGCACGTTTGCTGCTCTCCAAATGACTACTGTTAATGTGGAGAAGTGGGCTGCCTAGAAAGTCAGGACTGCTGGGACAAGAGGGTATTAAGACATGAAGGCACAGTTATTATTACTTTGTACACTGTAATATAATTTCCCCACTTTCTCTTGCATTTCACTGCCTCTAATAGGTTCAAACCGATATCTCTCTTCATGCCCTTTTATATTCCAGTGACCTTTGACTCTTTGGTGTCATTTCTGTACCCTGCTGTCTCCCTTTTGCCTCACATTGCCCCTATGACACACCTGTGTTTTATTGATGCAAATCTTTTCAGTAAGCAATAAATGAAAAAAACCCTCATTAAGATCTTGTAGTATATATTGCAAGTAATAATGCATAGTCCCCTAATGAATAGTAAAGATGGAAATCAATCTCCTTATTCTGCTGCCATTCATATATCCGGCATATAGTACAGCTGAATCCCCTTGTTCAGACACAATTTGGGTTCAGTCAGAAAAGCAAGCATGTAATGAAATCCAATTTATGAGTATAACTCATTGGCACTTTCATTCCAGTGTTTATGGCCTTGTGCAACTTCTCAATTCCTGACAATGCTCCTGGTTAGGCAAATTTCTTACTTAGTTGGAAGTTTTACTGACAAGCCCAGAAAGGCTCAGCTTTCTTTGGTTATGTATTCCAGTTAGGGTTATGGTTTTAGTCAGTTTAAAGTGAGGAAAGGACCATCTGATAATTTGATTTGACTTGACTGGTTAGATGTTTTGCCCTGTATTTGATGCAGTCCGTGTTAGTAGAGTGTCTTGGTTTTCAACCCATGACATAGAGCAAGGATATCAGACATGATTTGTTTATATTATTGCGTAGGAAAAGTCTTGCCTGAAGAGAGGCTGTGTGTCTCCTATGGCTGTGTGTTTTGCAAATACAATACCTTAAGAGTGCTCTTTGCGAATATTCCCTGTTTCTCATAAAAATTATGTGCTACTCTTTCAGTGTTAGTGAAACTGAGGCTCCAAGAATGCTTACTACACTTACTGAAAGACTGGTAGAGCACAGAAAACCAGAGAAAATATAACTTAACTTCTCAGTAAGTTTTGCAGCACAAAAAAGTAAAAGCACAAGTGATTTTTGGTGACTGATAGTATCAAGGCAAATTACTTTGCGTACTATAACAAAATGGGCAAATATGTATAGAAAAATTGTTGAAAGTGGGAATGAAAATCAATCATTGCTATAGTTAAATGCATGGTGGTTATTTCTAACCCACTTACATGCAAAATTGTGTTCTGAAATTATTTTGCAGATGGAATTATTTGGGTGGCTTACCATGTTCATGTCTCTGTTTACATGCTATCTGAAAAGTGCCCATGGCACCTCATGAACTCTAAATTTTACACACATACACCATGTGCTTGGTGGTTTAATTACCTCTTGTAGCCATGCTGGCCTCAGGACAAACATGCTGTTAATTGCCACAAATTAGTGGCAAGCTTCTTCAGATACTTCATTGAATTTTCCACTCTAGCAGGTTTTGAGAAGGACAGACATCAGAATATTCTCTGGGTCTAAGGTTATGGATTTCAAAGCCATTTAAGAAATCTGAATAAACAATTTCAATAAAGTCTAGATATTCTACCATTTCAGGAAAGTTGAGAACAAATGCTTCCCCTTTAGTGTGCATTAAAAATATTTTTGTGAGTGGGTACCATAAAGTCTATTTTCACTTCACATTAATTTCCCGTTTCCAGAAGTCTTTTGGGCATCTCAACCAGAATGGATGGTAAAGGGAATAGATGTTGGTGTTTGAAAATTTCTGCAGTTCTTGGAGTGAGAAGGAAAAAATATTCGGGAAGTGTCCCTAGCACTTCAAAATAAATGAGATAAGGAGAAGTACTTTGGATCTTCTTAAAGCTTAAAGTGTCAGTTTGTATCCATTCCAGCAGGAGTTCTTCTGTCATCAAATAGTGGCATCTTTTGCCTTTTAACACTTGTCACCAACATGACAGTTGCAAATCAAAGCAAATTTTGTTGACATCATTGTGCTTGGTGCTGACTTTGGCTGGGATAGAGTTAACAGTCTTCTCTAATAGCTGGTGCAATGCTGTGTTTTGGATTTAGTATGAGAATCCTTTGAATAACAGTGATGATTTCTAGTTGTTGCAAAGTAGTGCTTACCCTAAACCAAGAACTTTCTCAGTGTCTCATGCACTGCCAGCTGCCAGGTGCACAAGAAGCAATGAGGGACCATGGCCAGGACAGGTGGCCTGAACTGGCCAAAAGATACATTCCATACCCTTGAGCATCATGCCCAATATATAAACTGGGGGCAGTTGGCTGGGAGGAGCCAGTCGCTGCCTGGGGATAGTCTGGGTATCAGTCAGCAGGCTGTGAGAAATTGTACTGTGCATTATTGCTTTCTCTTGGGCATTATTCCTCTCTTCTTTTCATTTCCAGTAATATTAGTATATTTTATTTTATTTTATTTCAATTATGAAACTGTTCTTGTCTTAACCAGAAGTTTTGCCTTTCCTCTCCAATTCTCCTACCCACTGGGGCCAGAAGGAATAGTCAGCGATCATCTGTGTGGTGCTGTGGAGCAACTGGGGTTAAACCACATCAGTTATACCACTGTGAAAACTAGTAAATGCAAGTTCAGACTCTGGTTGTGCTTAGATTTTTTCCTCTAAGTATGGACAGACATCTGCTGTAAAAAAACCTTGTCTGTCACCCAAATACAAAGAGAATTGATGTAGTTGCTCTGATTAAATAAAGCTCAAGCTGTTGTGATTAAATACATTGTAACCCCACAGTGATCTATTATAATTTTAAAAATAAAAATACTGTGTACAGTGTCATTCAGGAAAAAAAGTAGTAACTGTCTTGTGAATTATACATATATACATATTATTTGGTCCATAATCATCCATAACAAAGTGAATATTTTATCAAAAGTCAAACAACATGTTTTAAAAATCAGACAAAGCATTTAAAACTAGTGCCCTTGCATCCTAATAGTTTCACTGGAGTTGCAGAGGTGAATACACATTCATGAATAAGGGAAAGAGTTCAAATCATTGTTTCTTTTCTGAAATCAGTAAGTGTACCCCCAATCCCCATGGCTGTTTATAGTTGGCAAATGACAGTCTCATCATCTTTCAGGGCAATGCTTCCAAGGGCATTTTAAGATTGATGAGCCTGAAAAATGCAAAGGCTTGCTGCAATTGGGGTACACTATGAGGAAGTTCAGTCCCCAAAAGGAGTCATGTGTTCAGGATCCAGTGTTTTGATACCACTCCAAGAAGCTTAGTCCAGAACCAGCACCTCAGCAGGTTGCTTATGCAGGGTGGGGGGGGTCTGCAGGTCTGCACTCCTGGCATGCATCGTTGGGATAAGATATGAAACAGAAGACCTGCATACTTATGGTCAATAAAGACCCTGAAGGCCATTAAGCGAGAGTGTGGGTGGTTAACAGCGGAGTCCTGGCCAGGTTTCCACTGTGATTATTGCATTCCACTGCCTTATGTTTCATCTGCAGTTTCTGCAGGACATGGTGTTCTTCATTTTCACTCCAAAACTGTTGAGCAGTGCTCCTGTGCGTTGTTACACAGCTGCTGTGCTCCACCATGGTGGTAAGCCCCCAATATATGTTCACACAGATTTGGCTCCACATCATGTTTCAGGGCTAAGTTAGGTCAAAATTATTTTCCAGCATAGTCTGTGGAATTACTCCAGGTTTATGGTGCAATTATTCTTGCTCCAAAGTGCAGCCAGATTTGTCCCAGTGTCTAAAATATCAGTTCATAAAGTTTGCAAAGGTCTTTGGGGGTCCTTTTGGTCAAAACAAAAAGCTTTTTGCTGCTGAATCCATAAAGAGATGTGGTAAAAAAGAGGAACCAGGGCAAGTACTGCTACAAACCTGGCAGCAAAATAAGCATGTAAGTATGTATATATATGTGTGTGTGTTTGTATGTATATATATATATATATATATAATTATGTATGTAAGTAAATAAATTCCCCTTCATGCTACTCTTCATCTGAACACACACTGTCAGCATCATTCAAAGTGTTGCTTTGGGGAGAGATGGTAGCATTCTCTTCTCCTGTAACATACAGGTATCCTGATGCCTACCCTGTGTCTTTGGGGCAAGGCAAAGAAGTGGTAAGAGAAAGGGGGTGACAGAAGGGAAGAATATCTATCAGTTCTAGCAGAATGGAGGCTGCAGTGAAGATAAAAAATAAAAATTTTCATTATTGACTGAGAACTCAGTAGTGCTGCACTGTTTGTTCCTGCTGCAGCAGTATAACTCAAGGAAAGGACTGCTGACACTTAAACATGCTTTTTTTCATATGGTTTCCATTGGTGAAAGGAGGCTGGTGGGACGTGGATGAGAAGTGGCAGCTGAGGGGAAAAAAATTCCACCATGCCTCTTTGCAGACTTAGTGTATTAAATCTCATATTAATTGCACATGTAAAATTACAGTGAACAAGTATGCACATCTTTTCTTCATGTTTACAGGAGCAAAGGGGAGTGAGATTCTGCATGGTAAAACTCTTATCAGGAAAATGAGTATCTGATTGCATGTGTTAGTGTATATTCCTGTGGAAAACTAGATAGAGGGCTTACTTTGGTCCTACTGAGGTCAGTGGGAGTTAGTCAGAATGAGTTAGCGATGTTACGGTTGTCCCATCTGTACTAATGTGAGTTGGTGTGCTGCTGCACAGTTTTTGTGACTTTTCCCCAGAAGCAGTAGGACTACCCAGAGTGTAACAGCTTGAAATTTAATTGTTAGGCAAAGAGATGCTTCTGGGAAATTCAGCTAAACAAAAAACAACAAACACTAAATCATGGAAATGATGAAGTTTTTTCCTTATTAGAAACAAATGTTGATTTTTTTTCTGTCCACACCCTAATTAAAACCATCCTGTGCAATTATAGTATGACCAAATTAATATATTTCAGTCTGCTTTTCAATTGTTACAGCTGCATTCAAAATGTTTCTTTGAGATCAGCTAGAAAATGCACATCTCCTTAAGAGCTTGTAGAAGAAAAATTTGCGATAAACCCTGAGCTAGCCTAATTATTTAATCAAACATGTATCTCTGCAGTATTTTGTAATGAGGAAACTTCACTGATATGCATCAAAAGCCACAGTTTAGGTGCATATGCAAACTTACTAAAATATGAAGCCTAGCACTGTATAACTCTGAGTGATTCCCAGAAGTTATCACAGTAGTGCGTAAAAGTAATCATTGAGTGTCTCCCAGAACATAAACCTAGTTTGAGAATCAATCTAACTTTTTTTTAACCTTTCTATAAATCTCATCCTTGTATAGACATCTCTCCCAGTCAGGTGTGTATATGTACATTTTTCCTATCCTAAGAAGTGAATCAGTAAATAGAATAGAACTGCAAAAAGTCAGTGTTGTATATGTACACAAATGTGTTTCTCTGTGTGCAGAGAAAAATTATAAAATTTCTGCTTGCAATGCAGTCACAGCAGTCATGGGAGCTTCTCACAGAAAATGAAAATTTAAAATAACTGATTTCATAACAAAAGTTCAAAGTTTACAGTGTATGTTTATAGTGTATACTTGCGTAGACTGCCCTTATTTTCTAAATAGGCAGTTTTTAAACTGGAAGGTTTTAAAACTGAATTGGAAGATTTAAAGGCTGAAGGCCTTTGGGAAATGTAGTCTCACCTTCTCAATCCTCCCCAGTTAAGCTCCTAAAAATCAGAGTAATCTTTGTGTCCATTTTCCGCTGTAGCTTGTTTGTGTCATTCAGCATAATCATCTTGATATTACCATGTGTTCTTCTTGACCCTGAAGTTTAAGACAAGATATACCCTAACAAATCCTGACACAAATTTCTCTTCCTAACATACAGTCAGCAAAATTCAGGAGGCAGGTTCAGGGTGATAAACCGTGACATTACTTTACAGATCTGATGTCATATGTGTGTATGTAGGTCTGTTTATCCAAATAATAGGCTTGAGCATGTGGTTAGAGTTAGAAAAGGTTATAGGTTATTGTCTTGGATCCTTGGAGGTCAGTTTAATATAGTTTAAAGATTAAAAGATTTTCTTCATCTAAAATTGTGAGAGAGAGAGATCCACACAGTAAAATAAAATTTAATAAATAAATAAAACTAAATAAAACAAAATAAAATTGATTAAATTAAAAATCAAAGGAAGGCAGTTTGGACAAAGAAGGCAGAGCATCAGTGTATGATATACAGCTTGGGCTTACTTGTCTTCTGCCTGGCTTAGAGCTGTATGCATGCAGTGGTATCTCTGTACTCACTGACTTCCTTGTACACATTGTCACTGGAGGCTTGGCTTAATCAGTTGTGAGCTGAAAAAAGTAATATAAATTGGAACCTTTTGTCATGAAGTATTTAAATGTTGATATGCTTTAATGGCTTCAGGGAGAAAATTTAGCATGAGAGATTGTAAGAAACAAGAAATCGATTACATGTAAGAAAGGACTTGAACTTCTAATCAAGTATTACCATATACGGAAAGATCCCTAGCTAGTTATAGCTAAATTCAAATGGGATAATGGTTAGATTTTTTGTTAATTTTAAGTTTTATCAAAAAATGACATTCCTATTCACTCTTTATCTAGTTATGCATAATACATGCTTACAATGATTTATGAAAAGCTTTCACTGTGTAAATATTGGCGCATATGCTAGACAGTATCCATAAGCAGTGAGGGTTTTATGGAATATAGGCATCTGCTTATTTCTCTTTACTTTTGTTGGGAAAAAAAGCCAGAAAACTTCTTGCTGAAAATTAACAAGATTAGGCTTGATATAACTAATAGGAGTAGACAAGGATTATTTAAGAGCAACTTTCTAGTTCCCTGCTTTTGCTATGACAGCAAGGGTGACCCCATGACTATCACACCCTCCACTGCCAGTTTCTCTGATCAGTGGAACTTAGCAGCTGCTGAAGGTCTGGTGCTCCTCATTGTAAATTCTTAAACAAAATGAAATAAAGGGTGGTGGTGTCTCATCAAGTGCCAGCTTTGCTCAGTTAAGATGTGGAATAGTTCCCTGAAAGGTACCCCTGCATTGTGGCTTGCCTGCCTGTTCTGTGTATGCAGAGAGCTGACTGTGCTGCCATCAGGGAGAGACTGCAACACCACCTTGCCCTTACATGTGGGAGTCTGTTACAGGATCTCTACTGACTATTCTCATGAGTTATTGTTGTGCTAGCTGTGATTAACTTTTATTTAATTCTATATTTGTTTTTGTAAATCATCCATCTGTTACATAAGCTTGTGAGTGATTTACAAATTAAAGCAAAAACAACATAAAATGTAGCATCAGTACATTACAAAGCAGCCTGCATCTGGTTGCTATAGGAATCCTAATTCAATACAGTTAAGCAGTGTAAATTAGACAATATTATTTCCATCTTTAAACTATGGAAATTACAGTTAGAAGGAATTAATATTTGTGATTTGGGATGGGAAATGGGTGCATACAGATGAGGTCAGATATGACAACAAAGGCCTGGATATCAAAATCTGATTCAAATCTGGTTTTGGAGTTCCATGTAGGAGTTACCCATATTTTGAACTGCTATGGTTGGCTGGAAGTTGTTGAAGTAAGAAACCCTAGATCTTCCCCAAGGGGAGAATAGCTAAAATTATTTGGGTTGAAAAAAACCCAAAGATATTATTTGAGCTCCAAAATATGAACTTGTTCTTTAATATTCTTTATGGCATTAGTGGTTCTTTCCTCCCACCTCTCATCTCATTTAGGTTTTGTTTTATTTACTTATTTTTCTTGTTGGGGGTGATATTTGATGTTCTGGATGATTTCTATTAGATAATACTGACTACCTGTAAAATACTGCTACAGCAAGAACTGTAAGGACATAGAAATCAGAGATGTCCACTGTGCTTAGGGGTGTTCAAAGGTGAACATATTTCCATACTAATGCTGTAAACCAAAACCAGCATCTGCATCATGATGCTTCTTTCATCACCATAAATACAGACTGAATATTTTCTACACATAGATGAGTTTTAAGGCTTTCTATCTGGGTCAAATGGGTAAGGTTTTCCAAGTTAATTGCTGCTGAGGGTTTCATTGTCTTTCAGGGTTTGATTGTTCATGTGTAGAGAATTTCTAGAGATTTTGTAGTTGTATCTAAGGTACTGAAACATACATGGCATTAATCTTTAGCATTAATTTTATACCCAGAGAGGTGAACTGAACTGAACATATTCAAACAGAAGTAATAAAACCAACTCTAATCTAGTAAACGCATGCTTTAGTATTTGACATTACAAAATTATAATTTTTGGCACTCTAGGAAATGTGAGGGAAGAGAGAATCAATCGTCTGAAGAGTGAAAATAATTAATTAATTTAATAAATAAAAAAAATCTGAGGGGGAAGGTGCTGGAGGGGGAAAAAAGGTATTTTCAGACTTCATAATCAAAGAAGGGTCAATGGGTTTTGCAATAGTGTGTAGTCCAAAGTCTTCAGGTAAGGTTCTGAACTTGAGATTCAAGATGTAAAAATATCAGAGCCAGTATGCTGGTGCATCTTGTAAGGCTTTCAAACTGTTTAATGCATGAAGAACCATTGGAATAATTCTGGTTTCATGGCCTTCTACATTTCTTGTTGGTTATAGTTACTGTGCTAATGTTATGTCCAGCATTTGCCCATAAGGAAAGATGCCAATAAAATGATGTATTCATTATATAAGTATTTTAATATGTTTTTATCAATACTTGCTGGAATGGATTGCCTGACATTACATTGCAGAATTTTTAAGTCCTACCTTCAGGCAAATCTCATGCTTACTAGCAAAAATGAAAGTGTGAAATGCTTTTTAATGTATATTTAACAACGGATAGTCTAGTGATTACTGATGTGTATTCTCTCTGGATTTTTCCCTTGCTATCAGAAGGCAATGTTAAGAGACAACATTTTTACACATTTATGCTATCTACATCTATCAGATCCTTACTTTTTACATATTTTTAACTGTCATTTATAACCAGGCTACAAAAAAATAATCTCTCAAGTCTAAACCACACCAAGATTACAAGCTTACCATCAATTGCCAGTAATAGTCTAGGAAAAAAAGATATTATGGTACAAGTGTTATGTGCTTTTTTCAACATATTTTGCCTTGCATCAAAGTTTTTCATGTGAGATGGCCAATAAATGGCTTCAGTCTTATATCTGTTTGCACTTAAGGAGCAAATCTATCAATTTAGCACCTTCTAATAGCTTTACCATTTAATAGTGATTAAGGTACAATTTTTTGTATTTTACAGTGGTGTGCACAGTAACAGTTCGTGTTTTACTGACATATTATAAACAGTAGCATTCTACAGAGATCACTGTTGTTAAAATAAAAGTACTGAAAGCATTTTAGATCACAGAGTCCCAGGGTCTACATTTTGTGTACTCTGACACTATTAAACTCAATCTGTTTTTCTAACTGTGACTCTAATTACAGTATTCGCATGGATGGAAAGTTTGTATTGTTTGGTCAAGATGCATTAACACTGTTTACATCTTGTTTTTTGAGCTTGATGTTTCATGTTCAGGCAGCAGAGCACCTTCTTCAATAATTATACAGAATCAATAAGCTTTTCTTTGTGTTTTGTGTTTGTTGTTTCTTTGATATGGCCTCTAGGATGCTGCAGGCAAGGTGCTGGACCGCTGGGCCATCATGTCCAGGGAAGAAGAGATCATTACCCTTCAGCAGTTCCTGAGGTTTGGAGAAACTAAATCTATCGTGGAGCTGATGGCAATTCAAGAAAAAGAAGGGCAGGCTGTGGCTGTGCCATCTTCAAAGACAGATTCAGACATAAGGACTTTTATTGAAAGCAATAATCGCACCAGGAGCCCAAGTCTCCTTGCTCACCTGGAGAATAGCAACCCTTCCAGCATTCATCATTTTGAAAACATCCCAAATAGCCTTGCATTCCTGCTTCCATTCCAATACATAAATCCAGTGTCTGCTCCACTGCTGGGGCTGCCTCCAAATGGCCTCCTGCTTGAACAGCCAGCAATGAGGCTCCGTGAACCAAGCCTTACAACCCAAAATGAATATAATGAGAGCAGTGAATCTGAAGTTTCCCCTACGCCTTTCAAGAATGAGCAAGCATCCAGCAGGAATGCTTTGACCAGCATCACAAATGTGGAGCCCAAAACTGAGCCAGCCTGTGTCTCTCCTGTTCAAACACCTACTCCAGTCAATGATTTATCGAAAACGGAACACACAAAAAGCTCATTCCGAATTCACAGAATGAGGAGAATGGGATCAGCCTCCAGGAAAGGAAGAGTGTTTTGCAATGCATGTGGCAAAACTTTCTATGACAAAGGTACTCTTAAAATCCATTACAATGCTGTGCACCTGAAAATCAAGCATCGATGCACTATTGAAGGCTGCAATATGGTCTTCAGCTCTCTCAGAAGCCGCAATCGCCACAGTGCTAACCCAAATCCCCGCCTGCACATGCCTATGCTAAGGAATAACCGTGACAAAGACCTAATTCGTGCTACATCAGGTGCTGCCACTCCTGTCATAGCAAGTACAAAATCCAGCCTAACTTTAACAAGCCCTGGGCGTCCACCGATGGGGTTTACCACTCCTCCTCTAGACCCAGTACTACAGACCCCTCTTCCCAGTCAGCTGGTCTTCCCGGCTTTAAAGACTGTCCAACCCGTTCCTCCTTTTTACAGAAATTTACTTACTCCTGGAGAGATGGTGAGTCCTCCAACCTCACTCCCGACCAGTCCCATAATACCAGCAGTGAGTGGCTTGGAGCAGCATCCCCCTCCTCCTCCAGAGTCATCGGTACCTTCAGTGTTGATGCCCACCCCAGAGCCCAATGCAGACCTTGCCCCCAAGAAGAAGCCAAGGAAGTCAAGCATGCCAGTTAAAATTGAAAAAGAAGTTATTGACACTGCTGATGAGTTTGATGATGAAGATGAAGAGGTGAATGACAGGAGCACGATGGTGAATGACATTGGTCATGACAATCACTGCCATTCTCAGGAGGAAATGAGCCCAGGCCTGTCTGTGAAAGACTTTTCCAAAAGTGACAGAAGCAGATGTATGTCCAGACCAGACATAAGAAGGGCAGACAGCATGACATCAGAAGACCAGGAGCATGAGAGAGACTATGAAAATGAGTCAGAGTCATCAGAGCCCAAGTTATGTGAAGAATCCCTGGAAGGTGACGATCGCCTCCACGAACCTGGTGAAAAATCTATGATGCACAGCGACCGACCAGATGAAAACCACAATGACTCTTCCAACCAGGATGTCATTAAAGTGAAGGAAGAGTACACAGACCCTACGTATGATATGTTCTATATGAGTCAATATGGACTGTACAATGGAGGCAGTGCCAGTATGGCTGCTCTTCATGAAAGTTTTGCTTCTACATTCAACTACAGCAGCCCTCAGAAGTTCTCTCCAGAGGGTGAAATGTGCTCCAGCCCAGACCCCAAGATCTGCTATGTTTGCAAGAAAAGTTTCAAGAGCTCCTACAGTGTGAAGCTTCACTATCGAAACGTTCATTTAAAAGAGATGCATGTCTGCACAGTGGCTGGCTGTAATGCTGCGTTCCCATCACGGAGAAGCAGAGACAGGTCAGTAAATATTAATTGATTTTCTGCATTATTAAATGTGTTGAATTATGGAAGAATAGGCAATTTAGGCTATATGAAGAAATATAGAGTTGCACAGTAATGACAAGTGACAATTATGTTCCCATGACATTGAAAGAGATTTATCACTTTAAGATTTTCATTGTTCCTTGGCATTCAGAATGGTATATATTGTGCCATCCTCTTAAGTGATTGGTTAGATAATAAATGTCATTATACTTTCTGTATTCTTGTAAACGTGTATTGTATTATATTTTATAAGCTGCAACCCTCATTACATTTATTTTCTTCTCCCTGAACACTTAAAACAAGGAAATCTTCTATTAAACTATAGTGAATTATATAAAATACAAATATCTCCATGCATGCATATCAAACCATAGAACTAGGAAGGAGGGCAAAGGTGGATGGGTGGTTGAATGAATGGATGGAGATAGGTAATAAAGGAATGGAATTATTTCCATCCTCATAGGGTCATATAAGAGAAAGAAGAAGCATTAGAAGATTGTTCTTTACTATATCTAGTTTTTAAAACTAGGTGCTATGTTGTAGTGAGACCAAGTAAATACTAAGAAAATAATTGTCTGTTTCTTTAGTAGAACCTACACACCTCTCTATCCATTATGGTAGTTTAGTCTACTTAATTTTTTTTCTGCATGTGAGCAACTCTCTTCTCCACTGGTGGAAATTATGCACATTCAGAGAGAAAAGGCTTCCCTACATATTTTTAAGATCAACCAGGGTATATTCTGCTGGTCCTTCAGATGACATCCTGCCCAAGCTATGCTGCATCAATACAAAAGCAATTGAGCTTAAACAGAAGCAGCTGGTCCATAAACCCTTTGGTTTAGGGTTTTTTTGTTTTGATTTTGGGTTTTTTGGTTGGTTTTTTTACAGACTATTCTTTTTGATTCCTGAAGAAAATGTAATATAAATGGAATTTATCAAGGTGATAGAATAACACAGTTATTTCATACTTGTGGATATAAGCTCTCTCATTTGATGATCATATTGTCATATAACAAAATCTCACTGGTTCACGAAGTAAGAGTGAAATTGGGTCACCTCTTTTCCTTTACTTATATTTCGTATTTTTTCATTAGGCTGTAAAATCTCCGCAGATACAGGAAGGAAATTAAACCTAGCTAAACATTTCATACACAGCTCTTGATTTTTTAAATATTTATTTCATTGAAACTGATGTAGTTTGAAAGGGAATGTTTTGCATCTTACAAAATAATAGGAAATTAGCCTTGAGGATACTGAGGAGCCAAAGTTCACTGTTTTAGTGAAGAGCACCATCCCCAAATATCTCATGTCTTCTCTTACTATTTATGAAATTCACTAAACAGAAAAATATGAACAAACATAAGAATGAATACAAGTTCAAAACACCTAAGAAGGACAATCCAGAAAGTTTGCATTTCAGTAGGTTAAACTACTGAATGCAAAGCAGGTAGATCTAAATTAAGACTCTTTTTCTTGCTCTGTGCTGATTAGTTTTATGAGTCGTGAATTTACAACAGAAGTATGTGAGTCAGTGACATATCTGTGCTAAGTTTAGATGTTTGCAACCTCTTTCAGTTCCTGAAATTATGATCTTTGTTAGCCAAGAATTTGTTTTAGCCAGTCTGTTTCCTTAAGTGAAAAATCAGTCATGTATTACACAAAACAGCTTTGAATTGAGCATTTGAAGCAAGAGCTGATTAGCTTTAGGATTTGGAACTTTATGCAGTATATTAAATTTCAGCAGTAATATACTGAAAGATCAAGGTAGTAATAAAGTTAGCATAGTAAAGGTTTAGATATTCTAAGAAAGAGAGGCTGTGATGACATACATAAAATATTTCCAAGACAAGAACCTGCAAATAGGGCACATTTTTGAGTTTTTTTGTGATCTGCATAAGATACTACTATTAAGCTTATTAAAAGCAAGCATGAAATAAAAAACTGATTTAGTACCCTAAAATGCAGGCTGCATATTTAAAGATAAGATTATTATTTGCATATAATTTTGAGTTGTATAATGCACAAGGCCATCTTCTTACATCATTCCATTAGTAACATTCAGAATATGATTCAGTTATGTGTTGCACCTGGGACAAAATTCATTTTTTGGCATATTATATTCTTTAATTGCAAAGATTTAAGAATGTTTCTGTAATTCAAAAAATTCAAAGGTGTGGTACAATTTGTGTGCTTCATTAGTTTATATTAGTTGTTTATCAGTTTTGGTTTGCAACAGAAGTCAGGAAATGCCTTGAAGGAACCAGGAAATTCAGTCATGGTTCAGGATAATTCTTTTTAGATACTTGAGCAAGAAACATATACAAAATTTCCCTGGGTTATCCATTTTTATCCAGAAGTGCAATGTCTAGAAATGTGCAGAAATAAAAGCATATGTACACCATGTCAAAGAAAGCAAATGAAAGATTTAAATAACATTTTCTAATACGTTGTCAAAAAAAGGGCAGTTTTGCTAAAAAAACCCGTTAGGAAGTAAAAGTTAAATTAGTATATTCTCTCCCCCTTTTTTGTGGTATTGAGATTTTTTTGTTTTTGTTGGGAGGCGATGGTTTGTTTGTTTACTTCTTTGCTTTGTATATTTGTTTGGGGTCTTTTGCAAACTGTTTAATTACCCCCATAATTTTTCCATTCAATTTGTTTTAGGTTTTTTTTTTTTGGTGTGTTTTTTTGTTTGTTTGGTTGGTTGGTTGGGTTTTTTTGTTGGTTTTTTTGTTGTTTTGTTTTGTTTGTTTGTTTGGGGGTTTTTGGGTTTTGTTTGTTTGTTTGTTTGTTTGGGGGGTTTTTTTGGTTTTATTTTTTTTTTTTTTTCTGAGAGAGAGAGGGAGAGAGTGCATATACAATTCCCACCTTTTAGATTATGGAGATCACCAAAAAGATAACTGGATAATTAGATTAACAGGGTTGCAAAGTAAGAACTTCTTCCAGCCACTTAAATCAATTTTACTTAAAAACTTAGGAGCATTTTGCTAACAATATCTGTATGGGAAATAAGGGTTAGCTACCTACACCACACAGCAATAACTCCTAGATAATATTTGAAATGGATTTGCATCCAATTTTAGACTCATTACAAAAGTCTCTGTGATTTGCTTGTGTTGCGAGTCACTCACATAATCTTTGGTTAGCTAGAGTGTCTTTGCTTTGAAAAATACAATGAAAATCTTTCTCAGCACTTTCAGTACTATCTCCTTAATGAAATCAGACTTCTAGATATTTCCTAGCTTACAGTCTTGTGAAGTTTTTATCTTTTTTGGTCATTTTATTAAGTCTATTACTAACATTTTATTAATTATATTATTAATCCTATTATAATTAGTTAGATATCTAAAATTCACAACTCTAGATGTGTCTGTAATAAAATACAAGTTTAAGTGGAGATAGATAACATTGGCTGATCCTTTTTGTTTCCTTTAGAGGTATCTAATTTGGCTTAAGTCCTTTTCCAATGCAACTCTAGTTAATCAAAGGTTAATCAAGTATTTCCCCTGCCTTGTACATACACGAAACTCCAAATCATTCACAGTGGGTGGAGATACTGTAAAATGGGCTTTGGGAAGGAGGGATTGTGGTACAGACTATTTGTTACCAGAGGCCACATCAGGAGCAAAAACAGTCAGTGCTCCTTTCATGAAGGAGGCGTTTTATCTGTGTCAGAGTTGCAAACCACCCGCTCCTCTGCAGAAAGAATCCTATAGCAATTTGTGCTAAGGTTGACCAAATCTGGCTTTATCATTCCTACATCATTTGTGCCAAGGTCAACACCTGCATAAATATCCTTCTGCCTGAAATGTTGGAATATCTTCTGAGATCTTTGGATAACCAGTGCTAGTCCTTGCAAATTAGGGTCAAGATAACCATAAGATTTCAGTGTACCACCTCACATGTGTCTTTTTTTCAATTCAGGAGGAAGGAAAGCAGAGTAAGAGTCCTTTTTCTTACTATCAACGACCAAGTAATTCTGTTATCCCTTCTAAAAATTAAACAATATTGCTTTCCAATAGTCAACTCTACTGAGCCTAGATATTTTTAAAAGCACCTATATTCATCATTCTTCTGAGCTACAAGTAACATCACTCATTAAATCAGCCTTAATACCTAGATTCTTTGGTCTTTTCCACAGAGAAGTCTTTCTGACTTTCTTTGCCTTAGAAGCACTGGACTTGAGTAAACCACTTTTTCTTCCATGTGTCAACAACTTCTTCCTGAATAGCTATTCATCCCTTTCTGTTCTTGTATTTACTTCATATGTCCTTTCTTTTGAAGACATGATGTTTGAAGACATGACAGGATAGCTCTTGTTGCAAAAAAACAGTGGAGAGTAAATAGGAAAAGAGACCATAATAATTTTTTTATCAGAAACAATGTCATAAGCCTCCTTTTGAATGCAAAGACATCTTTTCCATCTTTTTTAGATTGAAAAGAGATGGGAAGAAGATCCCTTGACTAACCACTTGAATGGAAAGATTTGTCCTTGTGGGGTGAATTCTCTCTGGAGTCAGAGGTCTTTCCTGCAAGTGAGAAGAAAGGGCCAGTTGCCACAATGGTTAGATTCCCAATGGATCTCTTTCCCAGCCTCATCTATGAGTTTTGTCCCAGCACATGCTGAGTTTAGCTTACAAAGAGATAGGTGTGGTTAATCCTTGAAGTCAGCACTGAGGTACAGCTGCTCAGGGAATGATCTTGAACTGTGGACGAGACATGTGGATGGGAGGAGGGAAGAATTATTTCCTAACCAATGGGGACAGCAATGCCAAAGTTTCATCTAAGTCTGTTTTGAAGAGCACATGCAGAAGTAAAAGTCTGAAAGGTGCACCTTAGAGTGGTTGGCTTCATTTTGATCTCTCACCTAAAAAGCCAAGAATTTGAGGGTCAAAAACAGTGATGAAACAGGTGGCAGGTAGACTTTTTGCCTTCATTAGGTTCTGTTGAGAAACGACTTTTTTTTCTTCTTTTTTTTTTCTTTTTTTTTTTTTTTTTTTTTTTTTTTTTTTGAGAAGTAGAACCATCTTCTCAGACTTAGTGCATGCTAAATCCCCATTTTACCTCAGTACTGACGCTATTAAAATCAGTGGGTTTTAAGCTAAGGCACAACATTAAAAACAATAGGCTACTATGTTTTCCTTTCTCTCAAAGTACGGAAAACAAATTAATTCTTAGTGTACCTGTTCAGAGGAACAAAGAAAAAACTTTTCATTTTGTCTGTCTGCCACTTAAGTTGGGCTATTCATTGCTCAGGTTTGTTCTTTTAGGTTTGTTTTCCCAAAAAACTGAACATGCATGCATATGTATGTGCATGTGCATGTGTGTGTGTGTGTGTGTGTGTGTGTGTGTGTGTGTGTGTGTTCCACAAAGTGGGAAAGGTAATTGAGCCCTCTGAATAAATTTTAAAACAAAATAATATCTTCTCAGGGTGACTTATAAATAAATATGAGGTAACTGTTGGTGCCAAGTGTGATCATTCCATTTGATTGCAAGTTAAATAAGTCCAGATTTAAAAATGTAAACTCCTTGATTTGTGTGGAGCAAGACATCTGTAGGTGGTTTATTAAAAACTGCTGATGTTTCCAGAACTAAATTTGTGCAAATATGGGCCTCTGGGTAGCTGTATTGAAAAAGCAGAGGCATACTTTTTGTCTGGTTACCTGACTTTCAGCCCTGTACAGGTATGCTTGAATAAATTAACATCAGTTACCTATGATGAGCCGCTGCATACATTATCAAGGGAGGTGAAGATGTGAGAAAGCTGTTACCTGCCTCCTGTTTTCACCTCCATGACATAACAGCACCCATTTTTTAATCATCCTACTAGGCTTGGAATCTTCTACAGATAACTTTTTAGAGAATTATTTTCTATGAATGCACTCAATTCTAGCTCCAAGAAATAAAATACTTTGCATCAGTCCATGATAATTATTACTGTAATTCCCCAAATATAATTAGCTGTCATGTACAACTTGAAATTCCTCCAATAAGGACAAGAATCCAGTTTTAAGACATTAGGTGTTTGATGAACCATTTTTCAAGAGACAAAAATTATATCTGATACATTTCAAAAAATATAAACACATTTTACACCTGTACTATTATTTCTGGACATGATGCAGTTCACACAGAGACTAGCTGCATATCCAATACAATTGAATGAACCATTAGGTTTTCTCTTGCAGTCACTAAGATGTGTGTCATTGCTAATGTTCACATAACTCTTCCTTACCCAAGAGAAGCTGTATCACAAAGAAACATTTTGTGCCACCCCTAACACAGATCTACTTATCTAACCTCTTCCATGAGTAGTCATGTTGAACACAGACTGCCTGTCATATTGCATACTCACCAATCTGAATAGGAGAAGCAGAATTAAAACTAGAATGCATAGAAAAAGTGTCTGCATGAGATTTTAAAATAGTATTAAAAAAAAAAGTGAAGGATGAGGCTACTTATGTGAGCAAATATTGAAGAATAAGATTTTATATGGAAGGAGTTTTTTTCTGACTACGTACAGTTGTTTATTTGGGGTTTGAACTGGAGATGGTGGTTGTTTTTTGAAACAACTTGCTGTCTACATTTTCTTGTTCTGCTTTGGTATACAAAATTATATCACTTAGAGAGGGAGAATACAGTTTTTTGTGCAGTTTAAGAAGCCTCATTTTTTTGTGAACTTACAAATAAGCCAAGGTATTTTCAGTGACCTGAAAAGCTTATTTAAACAAACTGCTACACCAGAATTAACATAGGGGAGAAGCATAAGTAAAACATTGAAAAGACTAGCCAAAAGCAAAACATGCATTGAGCAATATGTTCACCTGGTATGTATTGTGACAAATACTGTAAGTGTTTTATGTGTTTTGTCCAAATTTCCTGGATAAGTTCTGTGTTTTTTCTGCTTGGTGAATCAAGTTATTTTGGAAGACGGGACAGAGAACACGAAGGCCTATCATAACATCTTAGTTGTCTCTAGGTTCCTAGAAAATACTAGAAGAGCCACAAATCTTTCAGAGAGTGGGAGACAATTATTTTCCATTCATCTGAGTAAGTGGAAAGCTGTTCCCCATTTTTGAAGATGCCCTATCTTCCCTAGCATCTTTTGGAAGTAGGTTAAATAAAACATCTACTCACATTAGTTCCCATCGGGAAAGCCTCTAGCTGCTCTTTTAAAATTAAGAAGGTTGTAAGATTTCTGCTACAGTGAAGGAAACCGTACATTACAAATAGAAGATAATAAAGGACACTACTTCCAAAAGTCTGGGTGAGACAAGAGACTGCAACTTGAGAGATGTGGTCCTCTCAAATGCATGAGTCTGGGGAGAAATAATGAAGAGTGAGAAAAACACATTTGTGGCAGGAATAGCTGTGTGTTTACTGCCCTTTGGATTTACAGATTTCAGTAAAGGACAGAGACACTCAGGCAGGTAAATGCTGTCATTCATACATTCATGATCCATTCGTTTGTCAGCCATGCATGTCTGTTTGAAAAGAGAAACTTTCAATTCAAGAAGCAAAATTTTCATCAAATCTTATACCATGACCAAAGATTATTAACAGCTGAGACCATTTTCTTTTCCCCATAATGACAATGCTGCTCTTTCCCCTAGATTTGAGCTGTTTCATTCATTGGAACATGAACTGAGTGACTGTGTTGGGACATATACGAATTAATGTGAGTAAGAAAATTGGTGAGGCAAATCCTGTGAATGAAAGCAAACAAACAAACAGCCCCCAAACCAAACAAACACACACATACACACATACACAGAAAAAAAACCCCAAAACTGAAGGAGGGAAAATTTACCAAGTGTAGATTACTTCAAATAGCTACAACACTTTTTTGAATTATAGTTTGCTAGCCCTATCAGTATATCTAGATAGAGGTTGACATTTCAAAATATATTTTGAAGTAGGATTATGTAGCAGGTGATCAGTATAGTAAAACAAAAATCATTTGGATTTCTATTCCATTGTGTTTTGACAAAATACAGCTTAGCTACTGAGGCAGGTGAGACAGGAGAGTTTTCCACTGAAATATATCCTAGTAAAAGATGTTACTCAAAAACAGTTGGCAATTTATAGGCTCTGGGGAAAAGAAACCCAAATCCAACTTTTCTCTAAATCTGGGACTTCTTTTATGATTATACAAACTGCTAGTTACTAGCAAATATGACAGGGAGTAAAAGCAAATTTGTGAAGTAGAGCCTATATTCTCAGTCATATACTGTTCAGTTAAAAAATATTAGTGTTAAAGCTAAAATACTGCTCACTACTTATCTTAGGGTGTTCCTGAAGGAAGACACACAGAGTTTTGAATGAGAGTTAAGTACTCCACAGTGTCAAGAAAGAGACTACTGTGTAGGCACTGCAAGTGCACTGCTAGACACTGTACACAGTTTTTTACTACCCCTTAATCCTGACCAGCAGTACTAGAAGTTTGCTGTCCTTTGTCTCTTCAGACAAGCAGTGCCACAGATCATGTACCAGTATTTATGATAGTATGCTGTAGTACTTCAGCAGAAACCACTCATTCACGTCTAGCACGTACACATAAAACGTTCTCTAATGGTACCTCTAGAGGTACCTCACATGGTCCTCTGGGGCCTGAGGTAACGTAGGAATATCTCAGGTGAGATACCATTTATGGCTCATCACAAGTTAATCTTTTAATAGCAAACACTGGATATTTCCTGACAACAGTTTTTAAGCCCTACTTCTTAAAGTCTACTTCTTAAAAGAATCTAAGGCATTTTGTAGTGCTTCCTGTTATCCAGCAACATCTTTTAAAGGAGCAGTTTGCCATGTGCTAAGACAACTTTTTTTTAATTATTTTTTTAAATTAAGACTCTATTTAACATTTAAGCTTGCCCTAAATAACATTTCTTTAAAAGATCTAAGAAATAATTTAACGTTTTTGCCATGAGGCACCTTCAAGCTTCATATAAATGGACCTGGAAGAGAAATGAAAGAGTTTTAGATCTGCCAGAAATATATGCTCCCATAAAACAGAAAGAATTGCAGAACTTTGTTGGTATTGAGAATAAATGTAAAATGCTTTGTTTTGTCTGGTGAAAACAGGGAGAAAGAAGGAAAGAATAACATTATAATAAGACTATATTTTTGCTGTCACTTTAGGTTTTCCTTTTTTTGTTGTTTTGGATAAAGAGGGGTAAGAAAGACCCAAGCTGTATATCTGTGTCAAACTATGAGTTTGAAACACAAGATGTAAATTATAGGGTTTACAAGTTGTTATTTCCAATGTTACTGATTTTGATTTTAGTGCTTTACAAACTTTATTGCTTATTTTATTAACTAGGGAAAGTGTTTCGCATTTCCAGATCAATACATTTCCTTCCTTCCTTCCTTCCTTCCTTCCTTCCTTCCTTCCTTCCTTCCTTCCTTCCTTCCTTCCTTCTTTCTTTCTTTTCTTTCTTTTCTTTCTTTTCTTTCTTTTCTTTCTTTTCTTTCTTTTCTTTCTTTTCTTTCTTTCCCTCTTCCTCCCTCCCTCTCCTTTGTTATGCCAAAATAAAGAAAGCAATTACAGTTCAGCCACTTACAACTGAAAATACAAATGGGACATAGTTAATTTTGCTGCCTGTAAACCTTAGGTTGTACTTTTGTGTTTTACACACAATATGTGGAAATAAAAATAGACTAAACATATATGTGTATCTGTGGATGCGTGTGCTGAAAGAAAGACATACATTATGTTATTAGATAAGGATGTAAAAATACAGTGGATAGAAAGAAAACTCAGATTCCCTCTCAGAAAGTAAATGAGCCCTTGTTTCAAGAAGAAGATGCACACAGATTATATATTATGCAACACTGAGAACCAAGATTTCAGGAGGAGGGGTCCTGGCAGGAGGGATAACACATCCTGCACTGGATGTCTCTCAGGTCTGATAGCCAGATAGGGGAAAGCACTAATTCTGCAGCCTTTTTAGTCTGTTCTGTCACAGAAGGGGCACTGCTGGGTCAGTCAGCTCACTAGTAATTGTGTTTTACAGACTTCTAAAGCAATTGGCTCAGTCAGTCCCAATTCAATAAAAGTGTAGAGCGAGAGTGAGAGCACTTTTGTTCTATTTTTTACTTGAAATTATTTCATTCAGCAGTCTGTCTTTTTTATTACCAGGATTTGACATTAGCACTCCAAGCTATATTAGCATCCATTTCAGCAGTTCAGTAATGGTATTAAAAAAACACTTAACTTCAACGGTGAATGGTTGTATGACAGTACCATAAAAATCCACATTAAAAAAAAACTTATGTATTTGTCCCTGCAAATTATTTTTCAGTAGTTTAACCACTTCAAAACTATGCTCTTTTGACTTTTTTAGTGTTTGCAAGAGCTTTAGCAACAAGGAAGGCTTGTAAAGGGGCTGCAACTGCAGCAACAATGGCATAAAGAGAAAAATGAAAACATTTGAAGAAGAAAAATGTGATAGGAACATGCAAGCACGCATGCACATACAACAACGACCTTTCATTTTGAATGGGTGCCTGTCATTCATCAACTGAAGTAAGATTTTTAAACTCAAATCACTTGAGGTAAAATCTCTGGCATCTTCCAGATTTCTAGGATTTAATTTTGAATCCAGCACTCTCCAAGCTTGGGACGGCAGCCTAACTATCTTGGCACTGCAGCGCATTCATAAATGGCTGCATTAGGTTCTAAATTTTGATTAAACATTTTGTAATTAATCAATGGTAGACATGAAGCAGTTGGCAAGGTCCAGAGCTGCAAAATGTTTAAGACATAAAGCATTACAAAGTAATTAGAATGTGCTCCTTCAAGAGAAGGATTGCCTTCAATAAAGAGGTAAATGATAGCATCATGTTTATTGTGGACGTAGGCAGCCAGTGCAATATGATAAACTGCAGGAGATACACGTATCAGTAATCATCCACATTATTAGTGTCATTAATCATAATTCTAAAAATATGACAGCAGCAGCCAACTTTTTGACCAATTTTGTCTCTGCCTGTTGGCCGTTATAACTTCACTAATAGACTGCAGATCTCCTGTGCGTGGCAGTTTGCATTGAGAATGGAAGGTTAATTATATTTGAGCTGCTGATTCCTTCTCTCCTTGGAAAAGACTGAGCACTTTGACAATCCCAGGAGCTCACTGCTGTTAAACCAGTAAAAGTACTTTATTGAAATTTTCTTTGTTGGTCAGGAATGAGTAGATGTTTCAAATGAGATATAAGCGCCAGACTGGGACGGCCACTAATGTTTCTTCCAAAATAATCCTTGGACAGCAAGCTGAACTTAGATATCTTTGCACATTCTCTTGTGGATAAGTAAAAAGTTGAGAATTTAATAAATGCTGACAATAGCATGTATGGGAGAATCTCGGAGGATTGATATTACTGAGAAGTCGGGGCATCAATGAAAGGAGGTTGTAGGATAATCAGCTATCAGTTTACCTGATGGAGGTGCTTATTTAGTAATGTAAAATTACTAATAAAGGAACCCTGTTGAAATGCCACATCATATTTGGTTTTATAGGTCCTCTGGTATTATATAAATAAAACCAGAATTTTTAGACAAACAAACATTAGGAATGAGAATTACTGTTGCATTTTGATCATAATAAAATAATGAATAAAATTATTTTGATGAAAACCGTTCATCAAAATTGATGGTTTACAGATTTGCTGTGGAACCTGAAATTGTACGAAACTATCCCTGGACCTCAGGTTTTATAATTATTTTGAACTTGAGGTTCAATCAGTAAAGAGACTGAGAATCTCCTAAGCAAAGCATGAGATAATGTGTTGCTATGCTTCAACATCTGAGAGAAAAGATTTTACTTGAAAGCAGAGCTGGGGAATGCTAGGAATTCTGCCTGAATTTTGTCTTTATTTCTGCATTTATTGAAACTTGGAGTTCAGTAAAATTTATGAATGGCATGCTGAACTGGAAGGTCTGTTTGCATAAAAACTTGCAAATTATTACATTTGGCTGTGGTAGTAAAATTAAATGAAGGGTGGAAACTTCTGATTACAAAACTTGGATCATGTAATATTTAGATCATTTAGGTTTGAAAAGAACTGTTAATGCATGTATTCTCCATCCCTTCAGTATTTCATAAGAGAAAATACACCTTGTATCAAGGACTAGCAAATACTTCAACAGAGTGGATATGAGGGCTTAATGCATGACTGCAGCGGACTGCACCAGCTAAACTTCTCAGTAGAGCTTGTGTAAATTGTAGAAACAGCTCTGGAGTGATAGACACAGTTACCACTGTGCGAAGCACCTGTAATACCCATCAAAGGACTTTGTCATATGTATTATGACTTCTTGAGCATGTAACATTGTGACACTCTGTTAGTTCACTTAGAAAATATTCTGTCAGACACATCCTTATTCTAAACTTTCTCAACCAGTCCGGATATTAGACAAGAGTGCTGGTTATTTTGTAGAGTCTGTTTTGCTTCCAGGCATCTAGTAAAGTGAGAGGTTGAAATGTTGCAACACAGTTTTGATCATTTCTGAGTAACTTTGGCAAGTACAACAGTCATTGTGCTTTTGATCTTTTGATCTTTAATGGATAACAATAGTAATATATTAAGAGTGCAACATAACTTCAATGTTTCTGAGCGCACACAACTGTTGTGAAAACATAATTCTGTTTGCATAAGGACCATTTCACTAAACACTTACACAGATATGTACTGAATTATTGGTCCTCTCAAGAATCCCAAGTCTGACAGATTTTCTTTAAAATTATTTGGTAACAAATATTGCCATCAAATATCAGTTTCAAATTTAATTTGGGTATTTACCCGCACAACTTCCTAAATGCTACCATTGCGTTAACATTTTTTATGCATTCCATGGTGATGATAAATTACTTTCTGACTCTGTGGATTAAGAATGCAAAAGGCATGTTTGCCACTGCCAACAAACCAATAATTCTCACTAACATCTTCAGAGTTACAACATTTATAAAGTTGCAAAGTGGAGTAAACAAACCATCTGTTTGGCTTTACCATATATGTCATGCTCTCTTATTAGCATATTACGATTCATTTAGTAAACAAATTTGGTGATTTTGTTCATGTCAAAGTTAGAGGGAGCTTGAAGATGATTAACATTCCTGGGGCAGGCACATTAATACATTGCTTCCTCTGCAAAGTTAAATGGCTTCTCAGGAGAATCATCCCTTGTTGACAAGATGAGACTGTCAATTTTGTTTGCCTGCCACATTAGGGGCCGTAAGGGGATGGGAAGCTCTGAGAAAGAGTAGCAGTGTAGGCAGCATAATTCACTGTGAATTGAAAAAAGAAGTCTAATTCTGATAAATGGTCGACCCCAATACATCCTACCTGTTATTACAACAGACGTGCCGTATCTGTGCAGTAAATTAGTTAAACCCCTAAAGAGTTTGATAGGAGCTTATCTTCAAGTGAATAATTTGAGTGTAGAGGGAGCTGTCTTCGTGACCAGTGTGAGTGATTTGTTTCATATTGAAAGGGATTGAAATGACTGGGCTCCACATCTTTAATTTGCAAGAATTTGCTTGTCCTTTATTTCCTGTATTTAATAAGCACTGGGGGTTTTTTTACTTTTTTAATAGGTGCTGAACTGTATTTTACCTTTTGGATTTTCTTCCTATGAAAGGTTAATATTTTTCAGATTCTATGAAATTTCAGGCCTCAGGAACTGATGCTATTACCCTGTTCATGTAGAAATGCTATGATTTTATCTGGTAGTATAGTGTTTTTGCCTTGACTCTTAAAGTCTAGCCCCTATACCTACTTTTCCCCTTACATTGGGAGGCAAATTAAATATGGTAAAATACGTGGAAGCACTAGTGTACAGACTTAAACTTTGTCCCTGTTCAAATAAATATTAGTTTTATAATTTAGGTCAGATCAGGATTTCAAACTGTTACTATCTTTGCTTAGATTTATGGATTTCTTTTTTTTTTTTTTTTTTTTTCTATTTAATTAAAACCAAAACAAAACAAACTCTGTATCAAAGACTGCTGATAGAGTGGTAAAATTAGAACAGTAAGTGAGAAGATAATTTCTTTAACAATTTCCATTACTAATTAAATTCCAGGAACTGTTTTATTGTTGATTCTCATAAGCAAATGGGAAAAATGATTGCTGCTTCTTTCCTGAAGAAATATCAGAATTGAGGCCATATCTTTCTCATAAATATGTACACTGTTATATTTAGCCAGAGTCTTACTTTCTGGTTCTTTTGATTTTAGCTGCATGAAACTCAGCATTTTCAGTCTGCAGAGATTCTGAGAAAGCAGAAAATTCTGGGGTTTCTTTCTGTAGTGTTCACCTATTCTGGGCCTTTTCGTGAGTTTCAGGCTTAAACAAGCAGGAAAGTAACATGAAATTGAGGTAAGAACATACAACCAAATTGTGTTAGAAACTAAAATCGTGTGAAAATTTAAAAAAAACCCATAAGTCATAATTCTCTTCATCTTCGAGGTGAAGCGAAACAAAGAAAAGTTTCCTTTAAAATTTCATTATGGGTAAAAACGTAGGCTGAATACTGAGCTGAAAAAATGTGTTGAAAAAGTCTCACAGGAGGAATACTGAAAATTTCATTGTTTATGATATTTTAAACCAGATTGATAGAGCTTAGTTGTAAATTAAGTATAGCAGGAGGATAGCTTTTGTGGGATCTGTACAACAAGAGCAGTTAGTTCCATATCCAACTTTAATAAGAGATTTGTCAATTTGTACATAAACTACCAGCCAGGCTTCTGGTTTTCTAACAAAACCTTCTTAAATTGCTGAAGATTGTGTGGTTTCAGGTTTTGTAACCCAATAGTAGCTTCTGTCTTCTTTAAAAAAATAAATCTACTAATACTTGGAAAAAAAACGTATTTTGACAGAAAATTATGCTGTCTTTATACACATTAAGTCTCAGAATATAATTTTATAGTGTTACTTAATGATGGGATCACTTACTGATCTTGAAACAAAGCTGACCAAAGACTGATGGCCTCCTGCTGTCACATTCTGTTTGTGATTTCTTTGCAGTGTTAGAATGGTAGGGCTAGGTGGTATTAATTTATCAAATCATGTGTTTATCAGAAAAGGCCCTTTCAGAACATCCAAATGTAAGAAGCTGGCTTTCTTGGAAAGCTGGAAATGTTGAATTGATAATTTCAGAATATTAATGAACAATACAGTTTACTTTGATGGTTGACTGAGATCTTTATCAGGGAGCTTTGTCACTTATAGTCAGACAAGAAGAAGTAGTAGCTAGGGCATTTAACTGGGACATCAATTGGCTTGGCTTTCCTCCCTCACTGCATCAAGTAGTGGAAAGTGAGTTTCCACAGTCCCTAACTGCCCTAACAACTCTGCTTTTCTTTGTTTCTCTTCACCTCAAAGGTGAAGAAAATTATGGTTTATGGTTTTGTTTGAATTTTTAATATAATTTTAATTGCTAACACAATTTAATTGTATGTTCTTACCTCATTTTTATGTTACTTTCCTGCTTCTTTCATTCTCACTCTCTTTTTCCCTCTCGTCCCATAACATTTACATATAATCACACTTTTCTCTTGCTAAAATAATTAATAAAATAATACTATATGCTTAATTTTCAACAGCCTGTTCTGTCCTGAATGGCAAACACATTCAACCTAATTTTTCATGCCCTTTATAATGCTTGAATCTAAATAAACAGTGCTCTTTATAATCTGAATTCTCTAACTCTTCTCTGTGCATCAGAGATGAGGTTTGTGCCAGTGCAGATAGGACTGTGGCTATGGGCATCCAGTGTTGGCCTTGAGTCATCCATAGGATTCATGCCAATTTCTATACAGGGCAAATTCTACTCTGATAAATTCCTTCTCACTCACTTCAAAATGAAATTAAAAGACTGACTAAATAAAAATAAACTAAACCAAAGGGGCCATTAAATTATTCTTTCCAACAAATGGAAAGTAAGTTAACCCAATCAGATTCCTTGACAAGTGTAGAAAGAAACTGTTAAAGATATCCCAGTGAGGATTTATGATCTGTGTAAATATAATGTACATTTAATTTACTATATTTCCTAGGCTTATAATCCCCTTTCTTCTGTTGGTGCATAATGCATCTGTCACTAAGAAACTTGCTACTACCAGGTGGGGTTTAACCAACAATGAATTCTAGTTAAGAAAGAATGCTTCCATGAACTTCACACGAGAAGGAAAATACTGCCACCAGTGGGATCATGTCCAGAGTCAGGGCGCTTCTGTAACTGCTGTAGGATTCTGCATTGCACTGCTTCTGAAACTCCTGTCTGAAAAGGCAGTGAGGAACTGAGGGGCGGACATTTCACCACAACCACAGATATTATGTGTATGTATCATTGTTATCATTAACATCCTCATGGTTGTCCCATTCTTACAGCCAATTTCACTCTATTAAGGACTTTGCACACACTTTGTCTTCCATAGACGTAATTAATTAATAGTAGCTTGAAAAGAGTGGTGTTTATGTCAAAAAGTCAGGAATTCTGGGTCCTAGAATTTGCTCAGACTTCCTTGCCACAACAAGCTACATTTCAAAACATCTTAAAAAATATTCCCCTCATCTTTAAGGGTATCTGACGTGTAGTACAGACCTGAACAGGTGTTTGGACATTCTTTGCCCCAGACAGTATTTTCGGAACAAACCCTCTTCACCATCCCCTGTTGCCTAGGAACAGGTAGGCATAGTAACCGAAACAGAGTGAGATATGCCTTTAGCTAAACTCATTTGATGGCGTATTTCTGTCTGGAAGACTTCAATCATCAGTTGTCTTTACACAGCATTTCCACTGTGAGGATCAAATGCCATTCTGGTAGTTGATGTACAATCTAGGAAGTCGAGAGGTATTCAAAGGATTTAATTAGGTCAAATTCTTTGTTTCATACACACATGTATATTTCTGCCAATCATTTATGTTCTTTAAGTTCTTTTCCCTGAGGATACAGCAGAAGTTTTGGTGGTGCAAAGGACACCAGAGATGGCCTTAAATTAGCTAGCTGAGGTATGAGAAGTAATGAAGCCATGGCAAGCTGAAGCTCAGCAGGTGTGGCATATTTTGCTTCAGGATTTTCTGTCTGTTTGATGGCAGTGTTCATGCATTGGCACAAATCAGTTTGCCTAAGCTGTGCCTCAGCTTACTCAGGGACCATTGTTTACACATACCTGGGAGCAGAATCTGGAGGAGGAAGAGGTAAGCAGCTTTGTAAATCACATCAGGGAACAGAATAGCTGAAGCAAGAAACTGCAGGTGTCATGAGGAGGAGCAGATGAACAAGATGACAGGTGGTTAGCACTGGCTGAGGGCTCATAGGGGACTTCTTAGGGTTTAGGAGTGACAAAATAGAGGAGAAAGAATTGGATGAGGATGGAAAATCTCTGTTTGGTATGAAGAAGGGGGTCTGAGACTTTGGGGTTTTTTATAAGATTTTAAAACTTCAGTCTAAATAAATGAATTTTTTTCACAACTCATACCTCCTTCTCCACCAGAATGTTGGAGATATTTATATTTATGATATTTAGGGACAATATTAAACACAAGTGAAATAGATTAAGAAATGAATGTAAAAGAATCAATTCTTTTGAACTGTGGTTGCATAATGGAAATCGACTGCTATGAATGAACCTATATTCAGAAGTTATGAACAGCAGAGCTAATGCACTGCCATGAGTTCATCTTTATTATTGCATTACACCTGAATCAATTGATAAAGTAGCTTCTTTTTAAGGCTAGGAATGGCACTTAATTGAATAAAAGTCAATGTAATTATATTAGGAGAATCCAACAGTACTGCTGACAGCGGAAAAGGGACACTACTGAACGGAGTGCCAGAACTGGTCCGCACATTTCTGCACATCGTTTGCCTGACAGATATTATGGGCTGGTACATACTTTAACTAGATTACTGATTGCTACTGCTGTAAGTGAGAATTGAATAAGAGAGGCATCTCTTCTTATCAGAGCATCAGCAGGGTTTGCATCCTTACAGTGGTCTTTCTCAGAATGGTCTTTGTCTATCTGGGGCTTGGTGGCCCTTCTTTAACATGGCAATTTATTCTTATCTCTTCATTTAGTGAACACTGAAGTTATTTTCATTGCATGCCTGACTTGTTTTCCTCAGCAGCAAATCAAGGAAATCGTAAGCACAAATGCATGGAAGCAACAGTTACAGTTATCCTGACTAGGTGGTATGCTGTAACAAATTCCCATTACACAAGAGTGAAGAGGGGAGAGAAGGGGAGAAATTATAAGTACACACATGAGTACTTTATGAACAGTTTGCAGTTAACCTTAGGATGATAAGCACAAATGTGCTTTTACAGTCATTTAATAACTCTGGTCAGTGTGGACAGGCCTTCACAGTAAGCGTTTCCTGTACTGTACTTAGCAACTTTACATAGAGCTACATTCCATCTGAAACCAGGAAGGCAAGGGACCATCAGGACTACTGTTTATCAATCATATATGTGCACTGCATGCATCTGTTCAGAACTCGTTTGTGAATAATAATGGGTATGGTGTGAATATGTTTTGATTAATTTCTTTTATGCTTTCTGTATTGTGTGATTGAGTCAGTATCCATCAGAACAACAGTATAAGTGATATTACAGCTGACAAAAAACAGTTTCACAGTCAAGACTTTTTTTAAAGTCTGTGTTTTATTGGTTTCAGATTTTATTTTTTTTAACCAGATGTCTGGATTGGAATGTGAATTTGTTCTCTCTCTCTCTCTCTCTCTCTTCTCCCCCTTTCTTTCTCTTTTCTCGTCTCCTCTCTTTCTCTCTCTTTTGTGATCTCAATTTAGCAAAAGATTAGAAAGCTGATCTTATCACAAGGTAAGCTCAGCCTTCCTAAGTGCAGTGTGGGGATATGCATAATTACACTTCTACGCCTCAAAAAAGCAATGGTGCTCTACTTGCTTGTGTGAAAACAGTATTTCCCATGTGGGACAAAAGCAAGAAATACTCTCCACTTTTTTCACCCTTGCTCATACCTCTCAACTGTCTCTCATTAGGAGAGAAATCCTCTGTTCTAGACCACCCTCTTACTGAAATAATTGCATCCCAAGCACACACAATTCAATTAAACTGCATTTCAGTATCAGTTTTATGTCAGAGAGCAGTTATCTGCATTTGCAGGTGAATGGGACAGATTAGTTCTATTGGTCTTTGTTTATTCCCTTAAGTTATGTGCAACAGATAAATTAATCATGAAGTGTCAGAAAATTAGAGATTTACTCCACATCAATTTAATCTTCCTACATTTGCATTTGCCTTATTTATTTGCAATGTACTGCTGTACCATGTTTTGGACTTCAGTTGGTTGAGAGGTATGTTTCAGAGGGTTTCTTAAAATAAAAGCTTCCAAGTAAGGAAATATTGCTAATAGCTATTGTTCCTCCTCTCCCTTTTTTTGTTAATGAAGGACCTCAATGTCTGTAAAATATTTGATCATTTTTATGTCTTCCCATGCCAATTTTGTACCTAGTGCTTTTTGCAAATTAAGCTATTCCTATGTTAAAATTCTCTCTTTCTCTCTCTCTTTCCCACCCTCCTTCCACTTCCCCACCCCACCCCCCCCACCCCCCCCTCTTCTTTTCCCTCCTACATTTGGGCTCTGATCTGCAATTTATAATGGGCAGACAGACTGGTGAGTCTGCATGTTGTAAATTGCGGGTTTGGGTCCTTAGCTTGCAAAGGATGTTATGCAGTAGAACTTCGCTAATTCTTTTTTTGCTGACTCGAAATTCAAGTCACCCTCCAAAGAAACTGAATAAATATTTGTAATTTCCTCAGCAATGCTGCACATTCTGAAAACTGAGCCCTGAAGTTTTCTATTACTGAAAACTTTGCACTGATTTCTTATACTTAAGCACTTCAGCAAAATGAACATGTTCTGTTGTCAGAGGTCTTTGGTGTCTGTCACATTTGTTGGTTGCATCGTTAATTCAGAAAATGCAGTTTTTCAAAGAGCGTTTCCTGACACTACTGCAAATCAGTGAGGTTCTACTGCAATGGATGAATAAAGCCAATGCCAAAAGTGGAGAGTAGAATGCAGTTTAAAATAATAGGCTATTTTACACCTTTACTAACCCAAAGGCTTACATTGCTCTCAAGAAGTAAAGCTCTACATTTGCAAACAAAGGCCCAAGTCCTGTAAAACACTTCAGAGTCATTTAATTTGCAGCTCTTGGGATCTGGTTTAAAATCCACTTCCATCAGTGACAGATTTCCATTGTCTTGAGTATCTGCTGTAGCTTCAGCAAATACCTAAACCAAACCCATGCTTAAATTTTTAGATTGATTTGGGGCAAAATTCTCACTGCCATTAATAGGGTTTTTTAACTAGACATTACTCTGCTTGAATGAATCAGCGCTGCATACAGACAGTACAGGAAAATGACAAGGAGGCATGACAGTGACAACTTAGAAGGTTGAAACCACCAGCTTTGGCTAAGATTTTCAGAAACTTACATGTAGACTTCAAAGACTTGTTCTCTTAAAGACTTCAAGTCTTCTCCATCTTGGTTTGGCCTGATTCTGAATCCCTTTATAAGAGAATTAAATTACCAGAATCACAACCTCTGACAATGCCTTATTCAGTTACCTTTATTTGACTCTCCTCCTATATTTCAATTACAGAATTATATGAGTACATATATATAAAAATATAAACAAATTTTTATGTTAGTATGGATAAATATCTAAACACATGGATCTAGAGTAAGACATAGATAGACACAGATACATATATTCCATATATTAATATTTTTGCCTTTTGAAGAAAAGGAAAGTCAGCAGAGATTCAGGAATCAAGAAGAGCATTTTGTATTTTCTGCTAGTACACTTTATTATTTGTAAATTTCAAATAAAAGGGCTATAGCTGCTGTTGGGGACTAATGTTGAGGAGCAGCAGTTACCAAGAAAAACAATAAGGGGGGGATTTGCTTGTTTTGTTTAGTTTTTATGTTGCAATTTGTTCACTTATAGAAAGACTGAAATTTCCAAGCAATATGGATAGGGGATATTTTTATGAGAAATTATCAAGAAATCATGATTTGGATTTGGTGCTTGTTGACTGTATGTTTAATCAAAAATACTGTACATTTTTCCTTTTCTCCCTCCCCTCTTCCTTTCCCAGACACAGTGCTAACATAAACCTGCACCGTAAACTGTTGACCAAAGAACTGGATGACATGGGCTTGGACACTTCACAGCCTTCTCTTAGTAAGGACCTCCGCGATGAATTTTTGGTGAAGATATATGGCGCTCAGCATCAGATGGGGCTTGACATAAGGGAAGACACCTCTTCGCCTGCTGGTACTGAGGATTCCCATATGAATGGGTACGGCAGGGGCATGGCAGAAGACTATATGGTACTAGATTTGAGCACCACCTCCAGCATCCAGTCCAGCAGCAGTATTCATTCCTCAAGAGAATCTGACGCAGGAAGTGATGAGGGTATTCTCCTGGATGACGTCGATGGGGCAAGTGACAGCGGGGAATCTGCCCACAAAGCAGATGCCCCTGCCTTAGCTGTAGGTATGGGCACCGATGTCCCAGGATCCCTCATGTTCAACAGTGTTTCGGTGAGCAACGGTGGGATAATGTGTAACATTTGCCACAAAATGTACAGCAACAAGGGAACCCTCAGAGTGCACTATAAAACAGTGCATTTGCGAGAAATGCACAAGTGCAAAGTCCCTGGGTGCAACATGATGTTCTCCTCTGTCCGTAGCCGAAACCGGCACAGCCAGAACCCCAATCTGCATAAAAACATTCCTTTCACTTCAGTAGATTAGGTCAAGGATGGACATAGCATAATGCCAGCTCTCAGAGAGGGCCCACTACATCTGAACTGCCATATACAGTCTCCCTTTACATATATATATATATATATGTATATATATATATATGTATGTATGTATACACACACGTATAAATATACGTATATATATATATATATATATATATGTAATTTTTTCTTTTCTTTTTTAGCAAAAGAAAGAAACACCAGGTGCTTTTTCCCCTTTGTTGGTTGTTGGGGTTTTTTCCCTTTTTTTTTAATAGAAAAAAAAACAGAGGACCTTTGATTTGGGGAAGAGATCTTTCATTTAAAAAGCAAATACAAGCAAACAATCAAACAGAAAACCTGCAGTTGTCCCTAGTTCTGTTAGAATGTTCTTGGTCATCTCCAAAGAGACAGTTTGTTCTTCCCATAACTTTTGCCTGGAAAAAAAAAAGAACAAAAAGTAACAAAAAAAGCCTAAACAAAACAAAACCAAAAAAAAAAAAAAAAAAAAAAAAAAAAAAAAAAAAAAAAAAATTAAAAAGAACAAACCCAAACCACACAAAAAATCCCCCAAAAACACAAAAAAATTGCAAACAAACAAAAAGAGAAAGAAAAAACAATCTACGTAGTTGTCTTTGTGTTTTCTAAGCATTGGGGATAACGTTCTACTAAGCATGGCTGTTACACTTGTATATATATATATTGAGCCTTGACAGGCCTATGATGTAAAACAATTGTATTGATGGTGGTTTAACTCTAATTTTTTTTGCTTAATTTTTACAGTTACATTCAGCTGTTAGATAAGCAGGAAAAATAGTTTGCTGCCTAGTTTTACTCACTTATGTTAGCTTTAATGCACATTTTTAAAAGAACCACGGTCTTGTTTTAACTACCTGCTAGATATAAGTAATACGGAGGTGCTGGCATGCTTTACAGTACCTGATTTGATACAGTTTTTTTGTCTTGTACTATTACATAAATCCAGTCATGCACTTTTTCGTACACTACAAGGGGATGTGTAATAATATCCATGCTTTTTTTTTTTTTCTTAAACTATTGCCATATTTTCAGTAAGTGTCTTTAAAAAAATACGCTTAGATAAAAGTGATCTGGTCAGTATGAGTATGAGGGCATAAATGCCAAACAAAGAGTATTAGTGTTTAGTGTTAATACAAAAGTGCCAACTTTGCACACATTTTGAAAAAAGAAAATGTAGTTATTCACCATAACCACAGTTGTAGTTTTTGGACTACACACAGAAAAATGCTGGGGAGAGAAAAGGGGTAAAGTGAAATACAGAATTCTTGGTGCTTTTTTCAAGTGCCAATTATTACTAGAAACAATAGTGCATCCTTATTCCTTATATACTACATTGCATAAAAGAAAAAAAAACCAGAATTTTGTCATGTAAACCAGTAGAAATTTTTTTTTGTCAAACATGCATAATATTTGGGGATATAAATGCTGATACTACTTGTCACAGAACAAAGATGAATATAATTTTGTGTGCTTCTTATTATAGCCTGGATTTTTGTGGTGTTTAAAAAAAAATCAAAATGAACAGGGAAATAATGTTAACTATGTTGTTCTGTAAAGTTGTCTTTTTTGCAATGGAAAGTGCTGTAGTATGATTAAGGCATGTTTTATAGAAGCAATCAAAAGAAATTAATGGCAGAAGCACTTAGTAGCTCTGAAAATATATGCTGGACTTTTTATTGGGTAACTTTCCCTTTGGATAAAATTAGAAGACAGAGAAAAAGGATGTCTAGTTGTATTTATGTTTTGTGTTTCACTTGCATGATTTGTCAGAAAATAACAAAAGTCCAAGAAATATAGTGAGCAAGAGAGCAAGCACAACCAGGAGACAGAGAAGGAGTGAGCAGCTGAGAAAGGCAGAGAGAAGGGAGGCTGCCCTCTGAATTTTTTTGTTTCTGGTGTTTACACGTGTTGCTTGAGCTGGTAAACCACATTGGCAGCCTTAGTTACCACAACATACTGACTGAGGGATGGTATTTACTTAAGCTAAATCTACAGCCAAAGCCATTAGGATGTGTGTTGTAGTCTCTTTTCTTTACAAAACAAATGACAATAACAAAAGCAAAAACAAACAAACAAACTCGAAAGGGATATTTCAGCATACAATAAAATATTCCTTCAGCGTTCAGAGAATGTGTTCCTTTTCTGTATTTACTGACCCAGAATATTACTCTTCTTAGCAAAGATTCAGAAATGCTCCATTGTTTCAGCTTGTCGCTGTATTGGTTTGCTGTGCATTTTGATTATTCTTACATTTTATGTCCACTTGAGTACTTAATTCCTATTACATTTTCTAGAGGAAACTCTTAATATAGATTTCCTCTTTTTTAGTACTTTTTTATGCATTTCAGTATTTTTGTTTCCAAAAGTAGGAATCAATATCTAATAAATCAGTATTTCCAGTTGTAGAAAATAAAAGAAAAATATTTCTAAATGAATTCTCACTATGTTCCTATGAGTTACAAGCCTCTGATCTTTTTTTTTTTTTTTTTAATTCTGTACACTCATGAAACCCTGAAAACATTTATGGATTCCACAGAAACTATAAGGAAAATTTACCTTCTGGTTTAACAAAAAGAAATTTTATAGCAAAAACGTAAGCTGTTTCACTGACATTTTTCTTTCATCTTCTTTATTTTCTTCAAAATCTCAACTACTTGGCCTTGTAAAATTGAGTGGGGAGATCTGCTTTGCTTTTTTTTATGTTGTGCAAGCTCAATGTGTTTGTGAGAAAGGGAAATTAGAACAGTAAGGGTGCATTTTTCCGAAATAGGTGAACCTTTGTAGTGTTACTTGTACTGCACTCATCTCTCCTCCCAGGCTAATAGGAACAAGTAATATAGAAAGTCTAAAAAATAAAAGAACAAAAATTGAATATATATACAGAAAAAACCCCACACTCTTTTGTAGTATTCACAGTACAAATAAATATAATTTTTAATGAAGAACACATTTGAGGTATATAAATAATTCTTCACTGAATAAACCACTGTTCAGCATTTTTATTTCACTATATTTCTGTTAGAGGTCAAAACGGTTTGGTAAGCTTGTTTGGAAATTTAAGCATCATCTGTAGATAAATTCAACAGATTATTGTCATAGAAGAAAAAAATCTGTTTATTACATAAAATTGAACAGCACATTCTAAAAAGTTAGGAGAGAGGGACAAACTTCCAAAACCTCTTAGAAACTCATAAGTCCTACTTTTAATTTCATTCAGATTTTGCTTAAGCTATGTAGAAGATATAATGTCTGTCTTGTGGACAGAACACTACTCATTGTTATTTTTAGGCAAATCTAGGCAAAAGTAGTTTCTTCAGTATTAGTGATACTAATATCAGAACAGTCTTTTATTTAGAATGGCACTTACACTTACTTTGAATTGAATGGCATTTCCCTTCTTTCAGCTTAGCATGCATCTCTATGAGAATCTGTATTTATCAGAATTGTTCTTGTGGTGGAATTTGTATCATCTGACATTATCTGAAAAAATCATAAAGGGGCTCTGGCACAGCAGTCTGGTTTTACTGAAAGTAGCATTTCTGGGTGATCTCATCAGAGACCTGGAGTGCAGTAAGAAAAATGACCAAACATCTCATCTCTTCAGCACAGAACACGGCCTATAATGCTGTGATGACATGATAAGTATTGTGCAATTGTTTATGTTATCACAAACTTTTGGCTATCCCTTCGGTTTCCAAACCTGTCAGTCTAAACCATTTTGCTAGAACTAGACCAGCTTGGGGAAGATACTCTTCCCTTTATATGGAGTTTGTTCCTTCTTTTTTTGGTTCTTATAGTTATTGTGGTCACTCTTTCCATATTGTTTCACTGCTTTATTCAAGGTAGTTGTATTTTTCTGTAAATATCAAAAAGCTTTGTCTGCAATTAGAAAATAACTGTACTGAACCTCCTTTGGAAATAGGATTATTTGTCTGGAGGTTGTTTAGGATTTTTCTTTTCTTTGGGAGGGTTGGGGGGTATGATGTGTCAGGAAAGCATATGTTAATGGTTAATCACTAGGTATCCTTTGAAAAACTGTATGAAAATTTGGAAGGAAAACAGCACAGTCAAAGCACAAGAATGGAAACCATGAGTTTTAACACCCGTGGTAGCCCCTTCTCACTTTTTGGTCTCACACATATCATATCACTTACCCATTTATGTTTCACTCTGTTAGACTATCACTAATATTAATGTGATCTTGTCCATAAGCGTGCTCCTGTGAGGACTAATTATCTGGTGTTAGTAAAGAGCCAATTTAACTCATAAATATTTTTGCACACCTTAAAACATTTAGTCAAATTTTCTGAGCTATATCTCAACCAGGTACATTTTGTTATGACTGAGATTTTAACCTTGCCTTTTAAATGGTAACTGATGCTGTGGTGACACTGAAGTCATGCACACAATGTATTAGCACTCTGTCACTGAGTCACAACTCAATTTGACAAAACGTGAAAGGTATAGATTAAAAACCTTAATAGCACATGGACACTGCTCTTAAAGATCTCTCAAAGGCTTTTCATGTCTGAGCTCATAAAATTTATGTTTCCTAGAGATCTGTAGATACTTTACAAAGAAGAAATTCTGCAACATATTTGCCATGGGTAAACTGAAGTGTATTTTCCTTCTTTCCTTCTTCTTTTCTTTCCTTCTTTCCTTTTTTCCTTCTTTCCTTCTTTCCTTCCTTCCTTTTCGCCTGCCTGCCTGCCTTCCTGCCTTCTTCCATCTCTCTCTCCCTTTTTCCCTTTCCACCTCTCTTCTTCCCTCTCTGCCTCCCTTCTTCCCTTTCTCTGTCCCTCCTGCTGCAGAACTGAAAGTTTACTTTCTCTGCCTGTTCCACAGGTTTATACATTTTTCATCACCTATGTTTCCCATTCCATCCCCAAAAAAGGAACTGTTTAAGAAAAACTTAGTAGCATCAGGTTTTGCAAAGTAGATGCCAGCAGTGGTCAGTACCTCAGTTGATTTGGTCTAGTACAATTAACAGGAAGTCGGGTTCCCAGGATGTACTTGAGTTTTCCCTGAGTTTTAGCCTTTTCAACCCAGTTAAGGATCTAACATAGCTAAATATATGGGGTAGGAATAGATAAAAGCAACAAGACAAGGAGCCATGTGGGTATCATGAACGCTCAGAAATATGATAATTCAAGGTCTGATCATTCCAGAGATAGGAACCATTGTCAAGACCAGGGATTTAGTTCCAAAAATTTCTCCTTCAATATGTATGATATTTTATAATCAAAAAAGCTTGATATGGACCCATTTTTCATGTGGTGGTCATTAAGGAGGTCAGCTGCTGTCAGAAAATAGGACATATTTTTAGAAATGTATTTGTACTCAAATTCTGCAGGATATTTTCACAGCAACATTGGTGGCAGAGTAAATAATAAGGAAGAGAAAATGTATGGTCAAGGAGCACACACATGCTCCTCTAAGTTTTTCTGCCACATACATGAATAGAACTGTTCTTCAGTCCCCAGAACACTTTTGTCACTTTTTTTTTTGGGTTAACAGAATTACTATTTTTATTTGAAAAGAGAAGCAAAGGTGGGTGTAACTAAGGGGCAAGGAGGCAGCAGGAGTTCTCAGTGGGGAAAAGGTGAATGGCAGACACATGATGGCAGCTGGTATATTTCAGTTCCTTCTTAGTTTTGGTTTTTTTTCTTATGTAGTGACATAAGAAAAAGACTTTGCTGCTATAGTAACTCAACAAAACAGTGACTGTAGTGCTACTTTGCTAGATAAGCATCAGCATATCCTGCTGTTGCCACATGATGAGTTAGACTTCTTTCTCCTGTTCTGTAGGGACATAAAAGGAACTCTTTTCCATACCCATGTCTACTCCAGGAACAGAGCAAGATCATATGATGGACTGAACCTTTCACCCACATGTTTGCCCAAATACATGTCTGTTCCAGTCTCATGGTTTCCGTCTCTTACTGCAAACACTGCAGCATTATCATTGCCTTTTAAATGGCTGTAACAGAGTGAAGCAGCAACTGTTTTACATAAATAGAATTATCTTGAGTCTGTAGTTAATCAGTCTTGTGTGGCTTGTTTTCTCTGTTCAAGTCATGATATTGAATGACAGCTTTGATTTTTTGATCAAGGTATTGATCATGTATATCCCAATACTGTTGCTGTTATGTTTGGCACTGACACTTAAATGAAAACAGTTCTGGACCACCAAAGGGTTAAAAAAATGGACATGTTTCTGACAAGTCCTCTGACTTTTGCCAGTATTATTGTTCATTATGATGACACTGTGTTTTTTTTAAATAGCAGCTGTAGTTGTCATGAAACTATTTTCCCATTCCTCTCCTTTAAAGTGTGATGTTGTAAATTCATGTGACCTTTCCTGCAAAGAATAAATATTTCTTTTTTTATATAAGATCTGAAGACAAGGCTTGTTTTGTAACAAATAGTGGGCCATTACAAAGCAGGAAAAAAACTGAGCTGAGCAGAAAGAAGCTTCAGTTCAATTTCACCTCATATCTTTCTAATAACTTACTTGTCACTTTATTACCTTCCAGTAATGTGAATGCTGCTGACAAGACTGTCACACTAACAGCAGACAACACCTTCTCTTCCTTAGCCCCAGCTCTCCTGGCTACTTATTGCACTGGCCCTGAAGGGATACAAACTAATAGCGTGCTTTCAAGTTCAGCACTTGGCCATCAAATATAAAAGGATGTGTAATTGCCTGTTTATCCCCTGTGAAGGCAAAATTGAGTATAAGAACTAGGCTTTCCCTCCCCATTCCCTAACACACACACACACAGAGACACACACACACAAGCATGCACACGTCTGCAGTGAGTGAAAAGAAGTCCCATCTGGAGCACTTTGATTTGTCTTTGGGAAGCCCAAGGCTGCCACTGTCTGCTCTATCGAGCTATCAGGTAGACAGTAATAAGATGGCTTCTTAGCAAAAGGTCAGCTGAGAAATACTGTCTGTAATGGCACTTTTGTCTGCTTATGTAGCAGCTAATTGCTTTGTATTGGCATAAGCCATACTGTGCCTGCTAGAAATAGTTTGAATTTGCTACATGTCTTGCTGCATAGGTTCAGTGCCAAACAGGATGTGCAGTCTATTTTTTTAACTGGTTTAGCCCATCCCTGGGCAAATTTCAGAGCAATCTCATCCTCTTTGGTTCCTATCATGAATGCCAATTCCCTATATCCTATTCTACTGTCATAGGAGAATCTCCTGCTGAAGTCAGCATGAAGTTCTACAAAGTGCTGGATAAACATATCTGAGACACAATCTGCTGTACTCATGCAAGAAGGAATTTTTTCTGATTTATACATTCATTTGCAAGAACACTGCTAAAAGTACAGGCTCCAGAAGTGCATCTCAGATAGGACCTCAGAAGAGACAGTTTTACAGTGAAGTATCTTGAGAACACGTGCTGTCTTAAGAAATTTTAAGTGCATAAAGGCCAGTGTACCTGGCTTTAATCACTCCCAATTTTATTGTGTGCTTTCTGACTGCTGAATAGCGGTTGAAAATTCAAGTAGGCAGAGGACCTGCAGAAGCATGCTTTCCTTGCAGGGTCTGCAGCATTCCCATGCTGAGATCATACTGCCAGTCCTCTGTGCCTGTGGGCACTGTGGATTGAACAGTGCTGACAGCCAGTGCAGCACCACCAAGTCAAACACAGGTTTCAGACAAAGCGCAAGAGCAAGAGAGCTAAACACAGCCATTTTAGAGTTTCTTGTTTTTCATATCCTTGGATCAATTCATGGCATAGCATTGGTTGGCTGCAGCACCTCTTTGCTGTTTCTGGATGCTAATGCTGTTAACAGCACTGTGTGGTAATTTGACGTTTTCTGCAACAGAGATGACGGTGCTCACCATAAATATGCTAAGCATAAATATGCTACCTTTTACCAGTCAAAGGTCACTGATCTTTTTCCTCCTTTTCCTTCCGAGTTCATCAGAAGCTACAAGGGTGAAACCAGCAGACAAATTCCTGAGGCCTGTTTGTATCAGAAGTCTAAAGGCTGAGCCCAGACTCTGCTTCCCTGTCAACTCCATGTGTACATGGCACTGATGGAGGTTGAAGCAGCTGGATGAGCTGACCTGCGATGATGAGCCTGGGCAGCCTTTCTTGCTGTACTGTTTCCAAGGCCGTTTATGAAAACTGAGGACTTTTTGATCGAAGAAATCATTTGTGTCCTTTGTGTGTTTGTGAATATGTGAGTGTGCATGTGACAGAGGAGAAACAGACACAGTGTTAGAACAAGGAGCCTTAAAATGACGATTATAAATGAGCAAAATTATATAACTTCTGTCACACTTACATAGGGATATTTATATATTTCCTCATGCATTTAAAAGAACAGGAAGAGTCAGGTAGCAAATGTGTAGAGAGATTTTTCTGGTGTTCTACAGATTTTGTACATTGCTCTCTTCAAACCTTTGGAGAGAAGTATTTTAGGAAAATTAGGAAAAGCGTCTAGGGCAATTAAATTTCTAGAGAAGAAAGAGATAGCAATACTAGCTAAGTGATGCATAAAGATTTTATAAGGCATCCATTGTCAAACAAAAGGTTGAGAATGATCAGAAGATAATGTACAGTTAGGTTGGCAAACTCATCAATAGTTAATCACAACCTGTCCATTCTGCCACAAAATACAAGAGGCTGAGAAGAGTAGCTCTGGGGCACCAGTGGTAGTTGTGCACTCATGTGTCCATGCCTGAGCGTGAGGGCATTATGCAGTTGTCACATCCAGAACAAGATGTTTTCACATCCCCATCCCCCACCACCTCCTGTGCTAATGGGGCAGAATGCATCCCGCCCAGTTACACCTGTGAAATGATACAGTAACCACATGAACTGTGATTCTAAGGATCTTCCTCTCAGTTTACCCGATGACCTACAGAATAAATTGGAACACCTAAGCTGTAAAAAGGCAGATTTATTCATTGTTTTTCAATTATACTTGTACATTTAGATGTTTTTGAGTTTTTTTTAACAAACACTTGTACAACCCTCAGCCATTGTCTTTAATTTTCCCATTTTCTTTACCACCCCTTCTCCTTTCATTCTAAGAGTGTCTTGTTAAAATTCTCTCAGAAAAGTAACACATCCTCCTAGTATTCTTCATTTTGGAAAGTTTTATGCAATCCATCTGTGAAAATGTTTACTGTTTGTAAAGTGGCAAGATTAATAAAATGGCCACTATTCTGTGTGTGTGTTTCATTTAGCTATTTAAAAATACAAAATTCAGCATGCTGCTTTTTCTTGTGCAAGCTTTGGTTCCTTTATCATATGGGGCTCATTTCCCAGAACATGGCCTGTTTTTGATGGGCAGCATTTGTGCTCTCAGTTCATGCCTCCTGTCTGTCCTCCAGTTTATAAGAGTGATCTGTGTTCCAGTGCAATGTATGTGCAACAAGTGTGCAAATAAGTAGATCTGAACCTGAACACAATAGACATTTACCCTGGCTGAATTTCCACATACTTTTACTTACCACAAACTGTTCACTGAAACCTGTTTGTACTTATACAAATAACTCATTGCAGGGTTGGCTGAAGCAGTTTGAAGTTTCATTGTTTGACTGAAGGCTCTTGCTCACTGTCACAATTGACATTTTAACAGCTTTTAACATAGAATGTCAAGCACAGTGATTTCCTGTATAGCAGTCTGCTTTATTTCAGTTCTCCTCAGCTGGAAAGATGGGAACCTGACTGGGGAGTTTACTTGGAAATGTAAAATGAGATAAACTGGATTTGAACCTTCATGCATTTGGAAGTTCTTAGGGGTCTGGCAGTGTGTTCAGTCACAGAGGCATAAAGCCTGGAAATCCCTTTCTCAGTAGGCATGGGAGGGCTCTCACAACCTGGCTGCATCCCCCTGTGACAACCAGCGATGCACCAGCAGCAGCAAGGGGGAAGACAATGGAGAGCTTGCTGATGGCTGGAAAAGCTGGACTTGTTCCACCAGATTTTGGCAAGATGTGGTCCTGAGGTACCCCAGCCAGGCACAGGAAAGAGGGGAGTTGAGGCCTGATGGATATTTTTACAAAGGTCTTTCTCTGTTTGGAATAGACGAGGCTTTTTGTTTTCACTGTTTGATTTCAATGTGAGCAAAACGTGAATGCTCTGCTGTCCTGCCTGCAGAACCAAAGCATGCACTACGGAATATAGCTGTACAAGGGGATACGAAAATTTGCATCATGTTGATCTAATAATCATGACATTAGTGGCTTCATAAATATTGTATGTAGTCTAAACAAGTTTTTTCCATTAGTAATCTGAGGGAATTTAAAGTCCAGTTTTAATTTGACATTTCTTTTTTTGTATTTTCTGTACTGTAACAGTCCTACAATATGTCTTTTGCATAAAATGCATAAGGTTTTGGGGATATAAATGGAGTTTTACTCATACTTTGTCCAAATACCTCTTGTAATTTGTATCAAAATTCTTGTACAATTTTTATACTAAAGATTTATCAGTCACTGATCTTTTTGTCTCCTTGTCTTTAATTTCTTCATTTTTTTCTGATTCAAGCAATGCACATTTCCATGGAAAGGCATATGGTCATGTAAAGATGCTCACCTGCAAAGTTTGGACATGGCCTCTAGTAGTTTGAAAACTGCAACACTACATTCAAGAGTTTTGAACACTTCCCAGAATTTGAATAGGGTAAAGCTTTTTGGAAGGGAGATAATTTTGCCCTCTAGCTTGTATACGTTTCCTTAGAAATCTCATACTTAGTGTGGCATCCAGAAACCTACAGCCTCACTAATTTAGTCATCTGAGTGCAAAAAAACCTTAAGATGGACATTGTTCACACTTAAGTATGTCTGACAGATGAACAAATGGGAGTGAAAAGTCTTGCCAAACTGTAATTTGATGTCCTAGCTCAGTCCTATTTTTTGATTTTCAAAGCTGAGGTACACAGCTCAATAATCTCAGTGTTTGGTAAGTATTTTCTCATGCTTTTAAATGGTGAGGACACTCGCCAAATGTATCTTCTCACCAAAATCTAGGACTGAAACAAAATAATTTAACATCAAAGAATACAACTTTGAATCCTTGAATTGGCATTGTGCTCCACGCTAACTAGAAGAGGATGCAGTGTGGGGAGATGTTTCAAAAACCCATTTGCAAGGCCTAATACTTCCTTTTGTTAAGAAATCTTGTTTTACTTCTAAAGGACATCTGTGTCAGCTGGGAAAATGTGAGCAAGATTATTCTGGGGTAAATGCTTCTGGTTTAGCCTGAGCTCTTATGGTGCTAGTAATTTTCTACATAATGTGTTTCTTATCAATAAAGGAAACAAAGCAATCTCATAATAGGATAGTTTTCTCCATTGCTCTGTACTCAGAGACAAAAAGGCCATGTTACAAGCATGTCCAAGACGATGTGTTGCAATAAGATTCATTCTACAAGGGAAGACCAAAATAACTCAGCTTGTTAAGTGTCATGAAATGCTGAGCACTGAGGTGGTGATGCCTCAAAGCATGTGGGTATGTGCTGAACTTCAAGCATGTATGATCCTGTTTGATGTGATGGGAACGGATATCTTACAAATGAGCCCCTCTTGAAAGTATTAGCTGGCCTGTAGCTAGTACTAAACAGCCTGCTCAGTGTTTGACTAGAGTTGATAAGACAATTTTAGTTGTCTCACATTTCCTGATCAGCCAAACGGAGGCTATTAGACTCATCAGCTGAATGTGGGGGTGGAGAAAGAAAGGGATGTGAAAGACAAAAAGCCAGAATTCACTAAGCTGTAGGTCTGAGGAAACTAATTGGTGAGTAATACATACTCTCTGATGGATTTAGGATTTTCCTAAGGTCTTTTCCTTTTCAGCCATCAGCCAAGAGCAACTTTTCTGTGAAACATCTAGCTCTAAAAACAGGACTTCACCCTTTGATCCAGCTACTTCACAGCTTAAATCTAGTTTATGTGTTGAGAGTCATGAGCTATGAGGATACAAGATGTCTACCACAGGTCCACTAAATAAAATCTTGAGAATGTTTATTTCATTTGCCTATTTTTAATCAGCTTGACATAAACAGCTCAATAATGAGCTGAATTCCTTTAATCTATTACTGACTTGCAGTTGTCAGCTTCATGTCATTAAATTACATGCCACCTTCCCTTCCCTTCCCTTCCCTTCCCTTCCCTTCCCTTCCCTTCCCTTCCCTTCCCTTCCCTTCCCTTCCCTTCCCTTCCCTTCCCTTCCCTTCCCTTCCCTTCCCTTCCCTTCCCTTCCCTTCCCTTCCCTTCCCTTCCCTTCCCTTCCCTTCCCTTCCCTTCCCTTCCCTTCCCTTCCCTTCCCTTCCCTTCCCTTCCCTTCCCTTCCCTTCCCTTCCCTTCCCTTCCCCCTCCACATTTCCTTACTCCTTCTCCTACTCCTTCTCCTTTTCTTCTTCTTCTCCTCTTACACATTCTTTCTTTTCTTTCTTACTTTTCTTTTATTTTTCCCAAATTACTGCAAGAACATGCAGCTCCTTGTTTCAGAAGGCAGGAAAAAGAGGGAAGAAAGGAGAAAAAAGTTGAGCAACTTTGGGGGAAAGTCAACCTTTGTTGAGGCCTGTGGTTATCCTCCTGTGTTATTAAATGTCATAGATGTGTTGATGTGGTTCTGCATGGAAGCCAAGCATAATTATAATATTTTAATCTGTCATAACACATCTATGGTTGGCATGAATTCCCCCTAAACCAATTTTTTTTCTAGCATAGGATTTTCATACTCAGAGAGGAGATATTACCAGGCACCAGAAAAACTGCTTTTGGCACAGGTCTGAACTAACTCCTTGGGTAAGAGTCCTTTGAAGCATACTGGGCCACTTGAAACTTTCTGTCTGCTTGTTCACTCCCTGCAAGTTGACAGTATGACAGTAGATTAAGTGCTACTAATCTAATAAAATCACTCCAGCACAGATGTTGATATACCAACAATGAGCAAGGGGTGGCAAGAAGAGAGGAGGATAAAAGGTACATTAGTTTGCCTGAAGTTATACTGGAAAAAAAATACTCCTTCTATTGATCTTGTGTGAGGTGCAGTTATTTTTAAGTCACCTGACTCATGCTTATCCAATCCTTACCCATATTCATCAGAGACAGTGTAATGAACAGATATTGATTAACTGGGGTAGCTGGAGATATTTCCCAACAGTGCTAGTTCACATTGATAGGTCTCCAATGGGAATACATGGAAGTACAGCCCTGAACATAACTTATTGTGTTCTAGGTCCTTCAATTGATTTTATTTGAAGAAAAAATATACAGTGCCTCTCCCGCGACCTTTAGCTGAAACCTCTCTGTAAAGAACACAAAATGACAGTCAGAAAAAATAAGCATTGCTGCTTACAGTCCTGTCTGTCATGGCAGAGCCAAGGTAGCTAGGTGCTGCATGTGTGCTCTGTACACAGACTAGCCCCGCTTTTGGGTGGCAACTTCCAGTAATTAGCAAAAAAAAAATAAAGATCCTATTATAGCCTTTATGTTCCTCTAGTTCTTCAGCTAGATCACCATTCTGTCAGCAATTCTCTGCTGATCCTCTTACAACAACTGACACAGAGTTCAGCAAAATATCCTGTGTGTAATGCCATTGAACTGGTAATGCACCCCAGTGGAGTACTAGTCCCGAATGCTGGCTTCACAAGAGGTTTAAGCAATCTGAGCGTTATGCCACAGGGAACTCATTGAATGCTGCTTTTGAAGTTTCCTGCCCTCCTTGGGATTGCTTCTCAAGGCAAGTTCTTGAGTGTAGTGTGCTACTGATGTAGGATCTAGATCCCCATTTTCAGTTGCATTCCTAAACACTGTAGCGATGGCTAGAGAAAATACCTACCAGTACATGTCAAAAAGAATGCTAAGTAATGAGAAAAAAAAAAAGCCTAAAAGGAATTTACAAAGCAGACCAAAATTGGTCTGCTTTTACAGAGCAAGCCCAAAATGCATGCCCAAAATGCATGTTTTAGAGCCCTTAGAAACTTGCCAGAAGTCAAACTGACTCAAGCTTTGCAAAATTAAAGCAAATAGCAAAATCCATTTTGACTGCATAAATAAAGTGAGACCAACCAACAATATGAAAATTCTTTCTGATGAAGTGCAAAGGCTTACTTGATCAAAAGTGATTCCAGAATTTATCAGATAAATCATTTTCATGAGAGTCTGGACAGCACCAGGGCTACTTCCCAAACTCATTGAGAGCACTGCATATAGTTCAGTTGCCCATGGACAAAAAAATTCAAAGTCTGTGTCTGCATGAAGAGAATAAAATAGGCACTTTTATAATGGTAACCTAAAGAACTTGTTTTCTATACTCAAATAAATGAGAGCTGAAAGAGAGGAATGATTGTGTTGTAAAAACATATGACAAAGGAGCAGGGCGTAAACACTAGAGAAAAAGAAGAGCTATATGTGCTAACCAGAACAAATAGTTATATGTAATTTTATGCTGGAAAGTGGAAAAAAGTTTAAGGTCCACGTTCTGGACCAGTGCTCCAACATGAGCAGAAGAGGCCAAAATAAGAACTAGCTAGATGATAGAGAATCAGTTTATGAGAAGATCTAAAATATGGTTATCTGCAAAAGCAGGGGTTGGACTTCTTTTCCATCTTATTTTATCTATACCCAGTGGTGTTTAACTAAGTCACCAGACTGTTATGAGGATAAGTTCAAGGCCCTTTGGTATTCCCATCTGTACTACAGTGCACACTAAATGCATTCATCTTGCCAACTCATTTTCTCATGTCTAAAAGAAATATCTACACTTTTACCATACCTGACGGTAATTTCTGCTTCTTATCAGCCCTTTCTTGGATCAGTAAAAGTATCATTGCTATATGAGATATCTTTTTTCTTCTTTCCAAGGTGGTATTTTTATGCAGCTCCCTCTCCTTCCTGTCTTTACCCTTTTTAATAATACATTTTTGGATCATTGAAAGTTTTCTTGGTTAGAGCATTTGATTTAATTTGTCCAATATGTTTTAATCCTCTGTAGCAAAATTATTGCAGAATTTTGCTGCACCATATTTTTGTGAAATTTTAGAATTAAGATATCTAAGGCAAAGGACTTCCACAAAGACTGTACTCCTTTAGATGTTCTGCCGTAAGTGTTTCACAGGAGCTGTCTTGCAGTGGGATATGCTTCAGATAGATACTTCTCATTGGGGATGAATAATATTAACAACATACCTTTTCCAATTATTTGGGAAAGGTGCCGAGAGCTATCAAATCAGATATTTGATATTGCAGGTTGTCTGATATATCTTCCCTGACTTGAGAAAAGTTTGAGATTTGGATTTTTAAAAAAATATTCTCTAGCTGCTCTGTTATTTTGCAAGATATAAAATATTGCAGTTGCTGTGTAAAATTTTCCATCCTGTTCCTATGGCCTCTGGCGTCCATTCACACAACTTTACACTCACTGAGCTCCCTTTTGGCCTAGGTGTGTTCAACCCAGCCTGGTGAAGAAAGGTTCTAATCAGTTTGACATGCCTGGAGCTGGTAGGAAACTGTACTCTATATCCTAGCCCTAGTCTTGCAATTAAGACCAAAATAACAATGGTCAAACCCTTGATCTGCTACAGCACCAATGTCCACTGATTCCAGTGATACATGCTACATGAATGAAATGCAGCTGGAGATTTTCATTATGGTATATATAAGCATTGAATATTGGCTTACAAGAATTCAGGCCAGGAAGTGTACAGTGTTTCAAGTTTCTCCACAAATCTTAATTCTATTTTGAAAACTGAATGTTTTCATTAAACTGGCCACAGCCCAGAGAAAGCTTTACAATTTTTTTTTTTTTTTTTTTTTTTTTTTTTTTTTTAAAATTAATCTTGTGATGTCTAAGGCCCCGGAGTAGACGTTTCTAAAATAAGGTAAATTTCCAAAACGTAGGTGAACCTTTTGTTACACTATTGCAAGCTCCAAGAGCTAAGCCATACAAAATAGTCAGACAAATCTGTTAAGTCACAAAGAGGATGTCAAGGAATCAATTCTATGGACATACTTGAAATGAATAAGCTATAGCAAGAATTTGGATGATTAAAAATGCCAGGTTACAAAAAAACAGGGTCATCAAGCGCAAGAGTTAGACTCACAGACTCTGGATCAGTAAAAGTGCTAATTCACTGTGATCAAAGGGTCAACTGTGTCTAAAAAAACAAAAATAATGTATGACTAAAGAGCTTGCAAAATACAGTCATATATCATGTTAAGGCAAGTTCTCAGGAGGAATTTTTGTACACATTGAACTCTTGTATTTTGGAATGGCTCTTTTCTCATAAAATGAGAAAATTTCTCATCTTAATTCAAAGTAACACATTAGTGCTGACTTGTGAAACAGCTTTAGTCTAGTCACTAAGTAATCACAATCCCAATATAATCAGCTTCAGACTTTCTAGAAAAAAGTTGTTGGAGGAGAAAAAAGATCATATTCATATGCTAAATTTTAAATCTTTTAGAAAAGTTATCCAACAAAAGCATAACATGAAAATTTCTAGATACAGAGGTTATTTTAAGCTACCATAACTTTCAAAAAGTAGGAGAAATTGAGAACAGGAATGCCTAGAAAAATAGACCACTATTTTATTTCTAACCTAGTTTAAAAAGGAAATCAGTGCTACACCATCTGCATGCATCTGGATCTGCCTGGGTTCATTTCCCCTCCCTAGTAATATGAATGCACACTTATTTCAACCAAATTTAGTCAGAATCCAGAAACTCCAAGATGGTAGGTGTGAGTAGTAAGGGACATGTCAAGAAAGAGTTCCTGACCCTGGGAATGGCTGCAGGGAGGGTAAGCACCTTTCTTTATGCTGCTCTCCAATACGGAATTCAGGCCTTGGAGAAAACAGTTTTTGAGTTAATTCTCACAGAGCTATTTGCCTGATGGAAACCATGTCCTGAATGACATTGGAAAAAAAAAAAAAAAGATTTTCCTGGGTTGTTGTGGTTTGGGGCTTTTTTGTTGTTGTTCTTTAGTTGGGGTTTTTGGGGTTATTTTTCTGTTGTTGTTGTTGTTGTTTTCTTTCTGTGTTAAGGCTCAGCCCTCCTCTTCTGAGGGATGAAGCTACTTGCTCAATTTTAATGAGGCTTAGGCAGCCATCCACAGATCCAGAAATCCTGGGGAGCTCTGGGCACCATCAGTTCAGCACAGTGGATGTCTAAGGACAGCCACATCAGAGTCATTCAAGTGGTTCCACTTTCTCAAGGAATTGATAGCTCCTTAAGCTATCATGGCTAGCTGTTGAAAATGTTTTGATCCCTGCTTATCATGCAAAAGCAGGGGACAGCTCACTGCACTCACACCCAAGACCCACTGCCATGAGCTGGGGCAAGCAGGGAGCAGAGGAAGGCAGGACACCTGCCTTTTCTACCACCTTGCAAATCCCACAGCTTTCTGGGTAGATCTGAGCCACCAAATCCAGCTCTGCTGAGCTCTGGTAGAGTAGCACATTGCCATCCACCTAGTCTGACCCTTTCAAGGTTTCCCAGCTGCTAGCTCACCCAGTCCAGCATCCTTCTGCAGCCTGTGGCTGATGGGTTGCCATCAGGGAAGACTGGCAGTTTCCCAACATTGGCTGACAGCAATTGCTGCTAATGCCCCCCCAGAGTTTTTGTTGTTATTGGGCTGGGTTTCTTTTCTACTCATTATTGAGTCTTTTCTACTCATTATTGACACTGCTAGCTGTTACAGAATCTCTGTGGCCACAATTTTGCACAGAGAGCAGATCCCATGAAGAAGTTTTAACCAACAATTTGAAAACCAACAAAATGCAGGTCCACCTTCCCTCATCATGGCTACATGGCATTACTGCAGCAGGCAACTTGTTTGCTCTCGCATCCCTATGCAAGCCACAGGGTCTCAGCAATGATTTCAAGAAGCAAGGCCTGTATATGCTAAGTCGTTAAAGCCAAATACATTTTAATCTATAATTCTGCAAGATTTATTTAATTTAGGGGTTTTTCATTTCTAGTTATATTGGAATTGTAATGTATTTTCAGCGTCCCACACCAAGATTTGTCAATTTTTACTGCATCTTTTAACCACGTTCTTCCAGTACAAGTGCCAGCAGTTTTCCAAAGCAGGTGGTGGAGGAAAAATTGTTTACAGTTTTTACCTGAACTAATTAAGAAAATAGTTCATTATTTTACTGATGGATTTATGTCCATACATGGCATTTGTGAAGCTGGGCCATTGAATCATGACTGCATCATCTTCTTCAAAAGGGAGATTGGGGTTTTTTTAATGCTGCAGCTTTGCTGCAGCAGCTTAGCCCTCCCTCAGCCCTGCTTATGGCCCAGACATCTCTTAGCTGCTCTTTGCTATAGCTCTGTCCTTGTTCGCCTTCTCCCAAGCTCAGCCTCAACAAGAACCTGGGCAGGAATGCAGTACACTGACACTTCAGCTTTCATTGCAGTATTCCCACCTCTGTTGTCCTTGACCACCTGTGTCTCATCAACCCTCTTGTGTGCAGCCCCTTGTGTGTTATCGTCCTTCTGTCTCCCAGGGATTGTCTCCCCAACAAGCATGGCACTGCCCTGCCCTTTCCTTTTGAAGTAGGCAGGGTGCAGGGAGGTCTGGATCCTGGAACCAATCCCATCCCTACAGGCAGAAGGATGGCAGAGTCCCAGCTTAAAACTCTTGGGAGGTTTGTCAGTGTACTTAGTCCCAGCAGGACAGAGAGGCTCAAGTTTGGTCTGCTGTGATGAGGGAACATCATGATAAAGCTATCAGAACAAGAAATGCCAGTACAAACAAAACAAGACAAAACATAAAATTAAAATCTGATGGTAAGCCACCATGGGAACAATGTGATATTAAATGTTAGAATGCAGCCTCTGTGTGAAGGAATGACTCTGAAGGATGTACTGGCTCAGCAGCTTCGCTGTGTGTATCCAGTAGTTCAGAAAGTAATGGAGTGAACATCCTTTTCTCATAACTTTTAATAAGACAGCTCATCAGCTGCATTCTCTGCATCCAGAGCAGGAAACTTGACGAGGTGCTTTGTACCAGGAAAGCACATCCAGTAAGCTCAGTGTCAGGTCCCAGTAAAGGCAGCTGTGAAGTATTATACAGATTTACCTTCTGTGTAGTTAAGAGGGCAAGCTGGGAATTCCAGGGGACAGGAAAAGCTACCCCAACTGAATAGCTGTCAAAGTGATAATCCTTTTAAGAGAGTATGTTTGCTGTGTGCTGCTTATTTATACAGAGCCTGTGTGCCTGGTGAAACTTTTCAGTCCTCATGAATTCAAAGAGGTAAAGTTTCCATTAACACAAATGAGGATGTTATATACCAAGATCCTGGGGCTCTGAGAGTAGAAAATTCCCTTGAATCACTATAAATGGTGGAATCTTTAAAAATTGACAGTTCTTTTTTCTTTTTTTACTTTAATAAACCATTTAAATTAATGTCGCAGTATTAATATTCTGCAGCAGGATTGCCACCAAAAAAAAAGGAGAAAAACCTAACCAACTTTATGTTCAGAATCTAAATTATTTTAAAAGCCCCTTCATTTTCTTCAGGTAGCAACAAAAAAGGCAATCACAAAACACATACATTCTGGGCTAATTTTTCCCACATTGCCTTTTTTGTTGGGTCTTATTTTGACAATCAGTGTTACTGGAAACTTGGAGGTGAATTCTGCAACTGAGAAACTACTTCAATATTGATGTGCACTTGACACTGACTCCTGGGGATGAAGAACTTGACTTGTCTGTGCTCATTGCTGTGGGCCTCCATTTTGACTGAAACCCATAGTTACTATTCTAATATTAAAAACCCAGAACAATGTGCCCCCTGTGATGAAATCAGTAGAGACTATGTACATCTCTGTATGTGCCTCAGAGGGATAAAATGAGATGAAATTTGGCAGGGTGCCTGCTCACTGTCAGTGACAGTATTGAGTGGACTGGTAACCCTGAGAGTGAAGGTGTACCCCTGTCCAGGAAGTAACCAGATTTGTCACACTAAACCAATACCACAGACTGGTTGGTGAGCATCAAGACTTTCCTGGCAGTGGAAGAAAAGCCTTAAGCAAATTTTCTGTTCCTGTCTTCATGTCCAGTCTGCAAAGGCCTCTACGACACTGGTCCTTTAACTTCCTCTGATGATATATTTAATTTGAACAGGCACTTAATCTGTTTCAAAGGGGTTTTTTTGTTGTGGTTATTTTGTTGTTGGTGGTGGTGGTTTTGATTGTTTGTTTTTTTGGGGTTTTTTTGTTTTGTTTTGGGGTTTTTTTTGTTTTTTGTGGGGTTTTTTTGTTTGGGTTTTTTGGGGGGTTTTTTTTGGTTTTTGTGGGGTTTTTTTGTTTGGGTTTTTTGGGGGGTTTTTGGGGTTTTTTTGGTTTTTTGGGGTTTTTTGGGGTTTTGGGGGGTTTTTTTGGTTGGGTTTTGTTTTTTTTTTTTGGTTGTTTTTTTTTTTTTTTTTTTTTTTTTGTTTGTTTGTTTGTTTGTTTTGTGTGGTGTGGTTTTTTTTTTGTTTGTTTTTGTTTTTTTAAATGAGAATTTCCTAGCTGCTTCATTCTAACAAAGTGGGATGGGAGTAGTTAACATGTCCATTTGCCTGTTCACAAACAAGGTATTTGCGTCCAAAATGCAATTACTTTCTTTTACCTGTTAGGAAATAACACTGCTAAAGTATCTCTGATGTAGGCGGGAATTGCCTCCAAAAAAATGGTTGAGGCACGGGCCTATTAACCTGACCATGCTGCACTAATGGTTTCACTAATGCTTTACCTTCACATGATTGAGCAGGGTTTCCCTCAGATGACTGGACAAATGAGAACAGATGATCAGCAGAGTTCATAAAAGTAAAATATCTTATGGCTGCACCCCTGTTGGTCTCGTGTTATGGGTGAATCTGCATGCAGAGGGGTGAGCAGGAAGAAAAAGGGAGTTGACTGTAAAACAGTTCCATAATTACCACATAGATGAAGCTATGCATCAGTGAGAAACTTGTTTTAAGATACGTACATTGCCATAGGCATGACTGCCAAAGTCTGTTTTCACTTATGCTGATAGAAACCTGGAAAAATCCTATTTTCAGTTAAGTGACTGCAATTTGTACAAGTAAAAGTGAGAGCTGCCTCTGTCCCTTCAGAAAAAAAAAAGAGGGTGAGAAAACCAAATGCAACACAGTCAGACAAAGGGCATGAATCCCTGTATCCAAGTCTTTAAACTAATCTTATTTCCTAGTCAGACAGCTTCCCTTCTGCATTGCAAAATACCCAATAGAGACTCTTTTCAGCTTCTAAGGAAATGTGGTCCAGTCTCCATTATTTTTTTGAATATTCATCTGAATTATTATTTCACTATTACTAGCATAAGTGGCAGTGCTAACAAAACAAGAAACAATACATCTTTGTCAAGTATTTTTGGTGTGGAGTAAATAAGTAGTGCTGATGCTGATTCCTTAAGAAAACTCATTTCTTGTAACATAAGCTCTGCTGAAGATGGTCATGTCAACTGATTAGACTTTTTACTTGGCCATATTGATTCTGTTCTACACCAATGCAGCCCATAATGCTGGCTAATGTTATTGACGAGCCATCAGTCGTGCAGAGACGTGTGGGGCATGCAGCTTTCTCTGAACCACAAAAACCTATCCATGAACAATGATGGAGAGGAAGAGGAAGATGCAAGCAAAGCACTCAGACTGACTTCATTCAGCCTGTAATACATTAATGAAAGACATACACTCTGTTAGAAGAGACAGATGTGGCTCTCCAGAACCCATTTATTTATAAAATAATTATGAATGCATGGTCAAGTCATGGATTTTCATTACTGTATGTACATCTAACACTCCTTCTTTGTTCAGGTTGTGCTCTAAATGAAATATAAAGGGAGAGTGATAGCAGCTGAGGCTTAAGAGAGATTACTCTCTTAGTAATCTCTTTACTACCTTTTTTTAAACATCAAGGACAAGTGATACCTGGCTTTGTTGAAGCAATGCAAACCTGTTTCTGAGAGGCACACTTCAGTTGCAACCAGAGAGACGGCGTCTGCAGAAGTGCAGTAGAAGGCAGCATCTCAGCTCCCTTAATGCTGGAACTTGTTTGCACAATGCAAGATCATTGATACCAGCTGCTGCATGGAGAGGAGTGAGTTTGATCTTGAGGACTGCTGAGCACAAGGCCTAACCACTTAAATCTCCATTTCATTTCCTTTATGTTTCCTTTTCTATTCTTCCTTTCATGCTCTGCCTTTTTGAAAGCTCAGGGTAGGGGCTTTGAAAGTCTGCCTTTTCTGTCTCAAAATGAGAAAAGCAGAATAGAGTTATGACCTAGTCATTCAATCAGTTCTGTTTCTTGAAGAGGAGGAAGACTGTGGAACTGGTAAAGAAGTCAATTATTTTACCACACCATTCAATTTCTGGCATAATAGTTCCATTGTAAACTGTACTATGGTAATAGGGAGATAGGTAAACATTGAGAACTTACAGCTAAGAGTTTGCTTTGTATGCCTTTCTAGGGAGAAGCCATAGGGTCAGACCATAGAAAACATGAGAAGAGGGTTTTCTGTGTGAAATTTTGGTGTAAATTCAAGTCTGGTTCTGCATCTTTACAGACTTCTATTTGCTTTTCAATGAATCTATAATGTACAGGTTGTTTAAAAAGAATCATTTCCCTCTTTAGGCTGTTCGGATTTTAAAGTGCAAGTATTACTGAGTTTACATCATGTCTATGGAAAATCATGACACTTAGAACGTTCCCGTGAGTTTGTGAAACAACATGTCAAATACGCTGATAGCCCATCCAGTGTTGGTCAATTATCACCACTGATTCCAGGACAGGAACCTGTATGTTTGCAGGATAGGAAAAGTGCTATGTAAGAGTATAGATACCAGTATTATTGCTAGCAATCTACAGAGGAAGTGACAGAACAGTTCAGGCACAGTGTGATGACCTGCTGTACATGGTAATGCCTACAACAGAAAATTAACAATAGGAACAGACAAAAAAACCTGGCAATTATTCTTGAGTGAAAAGAAAAAAACTATATTGGCTTCAATGTTACATCAGAGACATGATAGTCCACTCTTAATGAAAGTTTTGCCAACAATTTAAATGAGAGACAAGGCTGAGAAGGTGGATTAGTAATGCTAAAACACTTGAAGCATTTTTTAAATTTTTTTTTGCAAAGTTCAGAAAAAATGGGTGAATTTTGCAGAGCACAGCTGCAGTGATCTGTATATATTATTACAAACAAGATAATAGTGTTCATAAGCAGAGATGAAAGTGAACAGGAGCTGGCAAAATAAATGTTAGCTGAAACTGAATCCCGCTAACCTCCTGTGGAACATTTGTGATATTAACCCCCTGCACACCCACAGCAGAACATTCACACGGGGAGGCTGAACACAAAGCTTGGTGATGTTTAATTTTAATTTAACACAGCTTATCCAAGAGAGACCATACTGCTCTGTGGCACAGCTGAAAGGCTGTTGAAGAGAATGTGAGTGCATATGTGTGGGTACATACATGTGCAGTTGCAACCAAAACTAGGTGTCAAAGCAAAGTGATCTGGTTTTAGGCTTATGATAAAACAAATGCTTACACTTTGGGTCACATTATGTTGGTGTAAATCCATAGAAAATGTGTTTCATAGCACTGGAAATATTCTGTACTCAGAGACCAGAATTTGTGTATTTCTCAGACTTTTACATTGCCTTTTTTTTTTTTTATCTATTACCATGGTCTTCCTTTTGAACATTTTATTTCCCAGGACATTAAAAATCGGTTTTAATCAATTTTTAAAATAGTAATTGTCAGAGTCCATGGCATCCTTCTGGGTGCCCTGGAAGGTCACAGGCGTCGGCAGAAGGGTCTGAGACCTGAGCAAGAGGGTTTGAGATTTGTACAGGAGGGTTTGAGACCCTGGCACAGAGCCCAGGAAGACACAAGCTTTGATTTCAGTCCATGAGAAAAACTTCCAACACAGAAAGGAATTTCAAGTCACAAATGTGTGACAGACGTGGTGTAGCTAATCACCAGGTGGAAAGTTTTGTAGGTTTGGGTTTTTAAAATGTAGGTGCAGGGGAACAAGATGGAGGATTTAGGGTGGTTCTTCTCCTTTTCCCTTGGCATCCATTTTCTGCAGTGATGTGGGCACAAGGTAGTTTGAGGGGATTGGGTCAAAGTAGAAAAGACCCTTCTAGTATAGGTACTAGGCATTGGTATGAAACTGTAAATAATAGATACGTAATTATCTGTATTAGAGGTAGTGACCTCCCATCACAGGGGGAGTCACATCATATCTGAGCTGCTGTGAACACTTTGGCCAGGCACAGAGAATTGTAAGATAAGAAATAAGAAATAATAAATAATACGAGAAACCGAGAAAACCAAGACCTTGAGATTCTGCTTCATTCTCGCACCAAGCACAGACTCAAAACCTTCAGAGGGCAGAAAGCAAAAAAAACTCTCCCAAACTACCACCTGAATCTCAGGGGAAAAGGAAACCCAAAACCCAAGAAATAATAATCAAAACCCATAACAAAAACAAACTAACACACAAAAAAAACCAAACAAAAAACCCAAACAAAACAACAACAAAACTAAACAAACAAAAAACCCCAACCCAAACAAACAATCCAAAGAAAATCTTGAAACCAAACACCAAAAACCCAAAAAATTAAAGAAAAAAATCCCAACCCTCAATCAATTGTTACTATATTCAGCATTTTATATTGTTCCTGTTTGACTGGTTGAAAGTTGTAGCTCCATATGCAATGGCAGATGGAATTGATCTCAGTATGCTATCCTCTTCTAGGACATTAACAGTGGCATGAATCAACACATTCAATATTCATCTTGGGTTCACAGTTAACATGAGCTAAATCTTGACCCTACTAAAGCCATTGGAAATGCAGTGGCACCAGAAATTCACTGCATAACTGTCAAATATTCTGACTGAAGCATATTCCTATTAATTTAACCAATCCTAGGCATCACTGAAGCCTAATTTCTTGTGAATCTCTGAGGTAATTAAATTACTTTCTTTTGACTCTCATGTGTATTTCCTCTGGAGACTCAGGGGATTAAAATGTAGCCTATTCTTATGCAAACGTAAGTAAATCCAACATACAGATTTTTTTTAATTTCTTCAGCTGCCCTTTACAGTTCCCCTTTGTGACAAACTGATGATTTTTGACATGAAAGAGCTTAGAAATAAGGTGTAAGTAGAGACCTTTTGCTGAAAATTGTCTTACAAGCACAGTATGAAGGAGTTTTCTTTCTTCGAGTATACATTTCTCCTTTCAGAAACCAGGAAAAAATGCATTCTATTTGATAATTTTGTGATTGATGCTATCAGCATCACATATACAGCATGAAGACTACAATTCCTTCAGCTGTAGATGCGAAAATCCAAGTTACTGATTTGATCCTTACATGTGGAGTTATAAATATGAGTTCCTGTCTGAGTAATTACACTGAAGTCTGGTACTTCTCGCTTCCTTCACTGTCATATCTGTACTTCAGAAGAAGAGGACATTTCTATCTCTGTACGTGCTAGAATGAGAATCTAAAACTCTATATGTGTAGTAAATCGTCTATTCCTGTATTTTCTTGTCACTTAAACTTTATTTGTTTCCCCTGTGGGCCTGATGTATCACCAACTTAGAACAATAGTCACTCTGGTAGTCACATTCTACATAAATTTACTGCCTGCACATAAAATTAATTATGTATCAAGCATTTTTCTTTTAATTCTTGCTTTTACATCTCTTATAGGTTCCTCTGGGATTGAAGACCTGCAACCTTCTTCCCTTGTTCCGTGATTTGGGGAAACTGATGATCACCAGCATTAGCCCAAGTAAAATTTTTGATGGTGGAAAAAAAGAAGCCATCCTCAGAGTAGTATTTTCTCTGGACCCGTGACTCAGAGACTTCTCATTATTTGTGTAAAACTCATGTAATGCAAATATGTCGATAAACATAGTTCTCTTTCATTAGTTGCCCACTTCTGTCTGAACTCCTCTAAGCCCCATGTATACCCAGTGAATAATCCTCAATGCAGTATATTGCAGCTCAGGAATTCCCCAGAAGTCTTATGCCAGCATGCTGTACAGTATTACTTGGATTACGATTCAGGCACCTTTCACCTCCTGCCCTGTAGCAGTGAGTTTCAAACAGCAGAGTCCTGTGCCAATGCTACTCAGAAGAGCATCTTTAGTGAGCTCTTTGTTGAAGGCAGAGGGAGAATAGCACAAAAGAAGTCACAAGCTGAAAACAATAATCAAATATTCTCATTACATTGTAAGGGTGTAGAGAGTTCAATTCCTAGCAAATGGCAATATAAGAAGAACTCCTGGGCACTCCCTACAGAACCTAAATCAAGGGTATTTTAATTTGCAGTCCCTGCTTCCTTTCCCACAATGAGACACAGGACAATAAGAAGGAACATATTTCTCTTACAAGTTAACTCAACATGCAATATGCAGAAGATTAGTCAAGCTTACTCAGTGCTAGCAATCCACAGTTTATTGATCTCACCCTACCACTGCTTACATTTTTTATTCTTTAATTTTCTTTCCTTATTTGCTCATTAGTTCAAAAGATGGAGGGAAGGGGGAGGGAGTGTTAGAAGATCTAATAATTTTTAGGTTGCATTGGAAAAAGAAAAATCAGAGGTATTGTCAAATAGCAATCCCTGAGTAAGCGTAAACTGTCCAAACTTGTTCTAGATTATTTGTCCCAACCCACACAGCACAGCAGTATGTGGCCAGCCTTGCACACCTCTGCAGAGGTTACATTTCTAACCTATGTGGTTGCTGCTGTGGAGGGATCATTTCTGCATCTTAGACAGCCATAGCCAAGCTACTAAAGAGATATTTGAGAAACAATCCCCACTGAGTAACTAAGAAATGGATCCTTCTTTCCTGTTTTCAAGACAAATGTCATTACATCTTTTTTTTTACTTAGAATATCTGTTAGCAGTACACAGGAAGGGCTGCTGAGGTATTACAGATGTGTAATTGTTCAGATTAGTGGTTAACAATAAAAAGCAGATACTTTTCCCTTATTAAAAGAAGCTAACAAGAGGGATAACTGTGAGAATTAAAGAAGACTTGTTGGGGGGAGAGGGAAAGAAACTATTTCCTTTTCACAGATCTGTATAATTCCTCTTTTTTACATCTTTCAAACCTCGTCACCTTCTCATTATTGTTTACTCTATTTTTTTTTTTTACTTTGACTTTGACTTTGACTTTGACTTTGCAAAGATTGGCTGAGGTTAGTGCTGGGAAATTTGCACAAAATAAACATTTGATTTTCAACATAATAAGTAAATGAACACAAATTTAACTTCATGGCATTCAATATTAACTGTTTTCTAATGCTGAAATAATGTCCTCCAGCCATCTCTGAAGTGTGCAGAGAAGAGTTAGTCAGCAGCTAAGCACAGCTTTCTTTAACCACTATGCTATCAAAGGGAAAGTGGGCAAAGACTGGGAATTTTAATGAACAAATGGCATTCCTAAAGTTTGCAGTTCAAAGCTAATTAAATAATTAATAGCTTGAATGCAAATTATCCCTAATTAAGTTTGCTAAGTCTGTTTTTTAATAAGGATAGATATGAAAGAATCACTAAGACTATAATATATCATATGTACCACAAACATTGAAGCAGTGAATTTTTTCAGAGGATGTAGAGTGGATGGAATCAGAATTTTTCAGCATCTTGGATAGCAGTGTGTAGGTTGCTGGAGAAGCAAGCATTAGTGTCTACTGTATTCCAGAAGCAGACGTGTCCATCACAGCAGCACGTGAAACCCCTTACTTAGACAGATGCCACCCAAAAAAAGAGGTGGGGGGGGTTTGGGGAAGGAGTGAGAGGAAAGAGGGTGCTGAACTCAGGAAGAGGAGCTGCACCTCACTTGGAAAAGACAGCAGAGCCCACACAGGAGGCATAATTAGGAGAAAGCTCAGTAGATCCCACCACAGTCTATAGGCCTGCCTTTTGTACCTCCATCAGCTTCAGTGAATGCTGGGTGTGCAAGGAATGCGAGATAAGGCCCTGAAGGCACGGCTCATTACAAACAAAATAATTTAAGGAAGAACACCCACAGAGCGGGAGTAGTCCAGCACCTGGCATGCCTCACAGAAAGGTTTTCAGAAGTTTTCTGAGGCAGGGGAAGGGTGTATATCCAAACATATTAAAAGGACACCATGAAAGAGAATAGCTTGAATCTAAGTAGATTATATCTATGCTAGAAATAAAATTAATGTTGTATCTCTGCAGACTCTATTTACTGAGAAATGGGCAGTAAGCCCCTGCATTTTCAGGGACTGGTGCACACATTAGTCTTCAGCTATTCTTGCTGATTTTAATGAAAGCACCGGCATAGGAAAACAGTCCAGACAAGAAGTACTTTGGAGTAGCTAGTCAGGCATTTGTCTGCACTCTGGAGCCCCAGGAGCACAGATGGTTCTGAGTGTTACACAAGTCTGATCTCTTTGTTCTTTATTCAGGAATTACCACTTGAACTCTGAGCATGAGGCAAGTATGTTTGTAGAGAATTGTGATTATGTACAGCTCTGCATGAGTGCTAGCTGTGAATCTGGTGATTACTATTGTATTTGTGGTGTGCATTAATGACAGATATAATCCATTAAAATATATGTTTCACAATGAAATTGCAAATCAAAAATAGATACACGGTATGGTTATATAAATCTCGGAGAAAAAATCTGTTTACGAAATTTACTGACTTTTGAGTGCTTAGTTTCAATACCTTTTTTTTGCAATAATAATAATAGTAATAATGATATTCCTTTAGGAATCTTGCTACAGGTTTTTGGTTTAAAACAGAGAAAAATATTTCTCATCACATCTAGCTGGCATTTGCTATGTGTCACATAATCCAGGAGTCCTATCTTGAATTACGACACCAAACTCTGGGTTCAGGCCTGCCTGTCGAACACAACCCATGTTGTTCTTACATGCTTGAATTCTTTTCAAACCCACTTCTCCAAAAAGATGCAAAAATATAATTCCCTTTATTGTAACTTCTGCAGATCTCCCTACATTTTGACAATGTCATTCATTCTTCAGATGAATATCACATTGGAGATAGAGTGCTTGGGTTTCCATGTTCTATTTGTTCCGTTTTTATCAATATTTGGGTTCCAAATATTGATATTATTCCTTTTTTTTCTTTTCTTTAGTGAGGCATAATTTTCTTTCTTTTTGCATTTATCTGCTGTATGACCTAGGTCCACAATCCATAATCATTTGTTTTGCTTTTCAAAATGAAAACAAGACCATCAAACAAAAACCAAACCAGCTGGGTTTGATGGCTGTGTGGAAATATTCTCAGATCTGAGTGGTCATGCCAAAAGCCTGGACTCCACATTTTCTCTCTTGTCTGTTATACAGGGCAAAAAGAGACAATGAAAGTACTTTGGACTGGGAAAGATAATACTTCATGTTTTCTCTACAGTGACCCCTCCAAGCAATCAAGAAGAGACCCACACTTACTTATGCTCAGCCAGCAAAGAACATTTTCATGTACTGGAGAACACATCCAAAGGAACCTTAGAATCTGAGCACAGACATATTGGAGGATCCTTTCCCACCCTTAAGGACAAATGTCAAACTAAAGGGCCCCAGAGAGTCCAGAACAACAGTTAAAAAAAAAAAAAAAAAACACTCAATAAAAGAAATGGCTTTGAAAAACTACTTCAGAGAGATTTGCTCAGAGAGAGAAGAACATCTGGCTGAGGGTGAAAAGAGAAGTAGTGTCATCTGGGCAAAAAAATAAAACCATTCTCCTTAAATGTGTCCTTAAAAAAAGGAGGGAGAAAAAATAATAAAAAACCCCAAACTAATCATGCAAGAAGGGATAGCAAGTTCAGGGAAAGCCAAAATCTTGTAATGTTTTAGGAGGGCTTATTAGAGTGAAAATTAAGTGTCATGCAGAGCTTTGCTTCAGTCCTGATGTTTTTTATTCAAAGATCCAGCACCCTGTAAACCTACTTTAACAACTCCCTTCAGATGAAATATAAAAATTAAAGACATTTACAACACAGCTTAGTAGCAGATGTAGCCTTACTGTGGGGGTTTAGATCAAATGGTGATGGAACCCCACCAAAAGGGGTTATAACTCTAGTGAAAACCTCTCACCAGAAAAAAACCTTGGATATTTGACAAAATATGGGCTTCTATTTTTGCTTTGAATCCCATTTCCCATTGTCAAATGGGCTTGACTTTTTATTTACCTCTGGAAGATGGGAAAAAAGTGTTCGATTTTGTTCTTGGATTGATTCCCTGTTTCATAATCTTGCTCCAGTTCTGTGTTAGGGTGTAGCATAAACAACAAGGCCTCTGCTGCGTCAAAGTAGAGGTAGGTAGGAGTTTACAGGAACTTGTAGTGAGACAAACTTAGGCAGGTTTGTCTTAGGCTGCGTTCAGGTAAGATTGCCTTAAGTGGTCAGAAAATTTAGCAAATCAAAACAGTCCCTTATTTTCCTCATAGTGAAGTCTTTTGAGTAAAACCTGTAGAAAAAGCAACACAAAATAAAGGACAGAAAGTGAAATGAGATCTTTGTGCTCTCTACAACTAACTGAAAGGAGGCTGTAGCAAAGTGGGGATTGAACTCGTCTCACAAGTAACAAGGTAGGTTACTCATGTACTCCTCACTTGCAGGAGATGAGGAAAAAGTCTCAGCTTGTGCCAGGGGACTTTTAGAGTAGATATTAGGAAAAATTTCTTTGCAACAAGGCTTGCCAAGCAGTGGGAAAGACTGCCCAGCAAAGTGGTTGAATCACCATCCCTGAAGGTATTTAAAAGATACACAGACGTGTAACTTAAAGATATGGTTTCGTAGTGGACTTGGCAGTGCTGGATCAATGGCTGGACTCAATTATTTTGAGGCCTTTCAAACCTCAACTTTTCTATGATTCTACTACCATTCTGTACCTCTGTTAAGACAGGTAATTTGAAGTTCAGCTCTCTGACATGGTCCTCAGCTGTAATGGCCCATGCCCATCACACTCTTATTTTCAAACTACTGTACTTAGTGCAGTTTCTGGTGCCCCAAGTTTGTATATGTCAAATTTACCTTTTTTGGGTCTCCCATTCTCGGTGGAGCTGAGGCATAACTCCTAGATACAAATGATTTTTTTTGCTAGGTAGCCACTGATACAGGTTAGAGGGGACCTTAGAAAACAGAGCAATCATTCTGTTCTGATTGTTTAATTGTGCAGATGGTGAAACTGGACTTTCTGTCTGTAACATTCCACCCAATGGCATGATTGAAATTCTGGCTGATAGGTATCTGTGCATGCAGCAAAACACACTGGTAGGCTTTCTGCTAAGTGGACTTGTTTGTTAACTATATGTCCCACAAAGGTTTAAAGGATGAGGAGTGGACTTGCTATTGGGGAGACAAGTTTTTTAAGTATCTCACACAAGTATCTCTGCACAAAATCCTAGGTGTTAGTTTAGTATAGATTTATTCTCTTGCAAAATTTAGTTCCTGTGAAAAAACTAATTCTCAAAATTGATGTCATAAATAGCTGTCCAAAATGAAGTAAAAGATGATGACACTATCAGGGAGAATAGTGTTAAAAACTCTAGGTCTAGTGTGATTTCTCTCTTTATGCGTGATAAAATGGCTTGTTTCTTTTACATACCTAATTAAGACAGCCTTAGAATACATACTTCAATTATAAAATATTAAGCTGTTTTATTTCCCCAACTATTTATTTCCATTTTGCTGTGGAAAGCTCAACTGTAAGAATGAGATGGGAGGCTCACTCATGCACCCAGGCCAAACTATGCTTTCTGCAGCCAGCAAGAGGAGGAAAGAAAAGTACCTCTGCCATATTTGTAGTTCTCACACCCCAGCAGCTGGTTAGGAGCCAGTTCAGCCCACAACAAAATTAAGGGGAACCTTGGGGCTGTTTTAACAAACAATATCCCCAAGGATTATGCCACAGTTCACACCTCTTTCCTCCCTGCCTCCTGGCCATATCCCTGAGATGTCCCCTGTGCCAAGAGCTGGGAAAATTCTCAAGAGAAATTCTGAACTGCCTTGTTGAGCTAGTTTTATGGTACCTTTGCTATCCTGAGACCTAGACCGTTGTTGATAATTTTCCTATTGAAAATATGCTATTTTGCCATTCAAAATACTCAGCAAGTTTAAAGAGGATGACAGTTTTTACAGGAATGATATGAGCAGAAGAGTGAAAATGTGTTTAGTTCAGGCATTACATTCTGTGTAACTGGGACAATGGCTACTTGTCTGTCAGAGATAAACATAATTTGGCTTATTGTTGTGCAATTGTTATACCTGATAGGGATATGTGTTGAGTCTAACAGGCTACCAAGTCATTTTAAGTATTCATACTCTTACTCTTCCTCCTCAAGAAGGTAAGGATAGCTGTGGGGAAAGACATCCAGCACAAAATCCTGCAGTTCTTGTGGATGGATCCATCCATTTAGCCTCCCCTTACCTAAGAGATGTTTCATACTGTTCTGAGTTACATCTGATCAAAGTCTTTCTTCTATGACCTGACTGAGCCTGTGTCCCAAGGAATTCTAATCCTCACTCAAACAGTGAAAGCACAGATTTTCCAATACTCTCCACTAATGATAAATCTCAGTCCAGGTGTGCAGGTTTATGTTATCAGGCATCGAAGCAGAGAAACCGAAAAAGCAATCTTGGAAAATAAGACTTTCTTTGTCTTTAGTTTAGGATCGTGCTTGAACATGTTGTTTCAGGTTGATTTAGACTGCATCTTCCCACCTGTACTAGCCCAGCATTTAACACAACCAGGTTTTATCAGCAATAACAGAGCCTTAGCCAAACCCAGGGAAGAAGCAGCTTTGGTAAACACATGCCCAAAAATAACAGTGATCATAAAGCGTCTTGTTCTAAAGATGAAAATTCTTCCTTGCCTTAGAGGCAAAAAGTGAGAGTTTCAATGAGTCTAAACGGTTTTTGTTCCCAAACCAGAATGCACCACATGAGAGAGGAAAGATTCACCTACTGCTCTTCATTGATCTTAACTAATATTTCATGGACTTGCTCTCACTTAATGGCAGAATAGATGCTGAAGGCTCAAATAAGGGTGGGAGAGAAGAATTTATTTGCAGGTTCTATCTCTGTCTCCTAGCAAAACTATCCTGCTGTATGTCCTTTGTTTCCACACTCATATAGGGATGATAATGTCCACACATAACAGAGCTTAGCCTCTAATGTCCATGAAAGTTGTCATAGTCTTAAGTGAGAGACTCAGAAACACAAAAAAAAAATGGATTTTTGTTCCAGGTTTTAAAAATAAGAAGCTCTGTGGGAAACATGTACACATCATTGTGGGGGCTCTGCATAGTTCTGCTACATGGTGGCAAAGGATGTAGAATGAGTTCATAGTTATTTAAATGCTCTGCTTTATCTTTAAGCTTGCTCATATGAGCAGACCAGCTGCTTTCTGTGGATTTTTTAAGAGCCAAATGTACTCAAAAATCAAGGAGGAATGAAGAAGGAGTTCTTATGTGTTTTGTATCACACCATGGCAAGCGCAGCATTCATCTCCCCCATTCCAAACTTCATTGGATTTAAGATTATGCACCACTGGTAAGTGCTGTGTTTTCATTCTTCCTGTATTTAGACAAATGTGCTTTGTCAATGTAGCATACCTCCCTCAACCCATCTGTTTCAATAAGCTGTGCTGTGCATGGGTCTCTGGGGGCCATGGCAGGAGCATGCTTTACTCTGTATCCCAAGAAGCAGCAGCTGCAGTTCCTCTGTGAACATGGCAGGGTCTGTAATTGTAAAAATGGCAGGATTCATGTAAGAGCAGTGCTTAGAAGAGAGAATGAGTATCACCTTCCAAGGCCTGTAAGATGCAAAGACTCGACTCTGGGAGGCACAGATCAAGCCTTTGACAAATTAATTCAGTTATCTGCCTGCTGGTGGGATCAGCTTTTCAGCCCCTGGGAGAAGTTTTTAAAAAGTAGCCAAAACAATTAGCTGTATATCTAGTCATTCCTGGCCCCAAGGCAACATTCCTTTTTCTCCCATTTCTTATCCAGATTTCAATTGTTACCAAAAAATATTAAAAAGGAATAATTATAAAATAATAGTTTTAAAAAGAGAAAAGTAGGGAGGTGTTTGGAAACCTGTAAACAAAATGGCATTCACTGCAGAAATGTGGGCCTTGGAGCCCAGCTGAACCCTTACAGTCTGTGAAGGAGCAGACAGGCAAAATATTCCCTGCAATGCAGCCTATTTTGTTCTCAGAGATTCTTGCTAAATGTTTTGAAGTAAAAAAAGCCTTAAGAAAACCAAAACAACACAAAAGCAAAAATAAAACAAAAAATCAAAAACCAACCAACCAAACAGACAAAACAAACAAAAAACACCAAACAAAAAACCCCCCCACAAATAAAAACTTTGAGAAAATTTCAAGACAAGAACTGTTGCTTGTTTTCCTTTAATTTCAGTGAAGATTTTCACAGCACCCAAAGCTGAAATATGGAATGTATATCCTTTTGGACAGGAAAGGACACACAGAGGTCAGTGTAGGTACTCGATGACCTGAAAATTGAATAACGGATTTTGCTCTGCCTATACAGACACACGTGTCTGTAATATACAGACACTATAACTGAAGAAACATTTGCAGGCTTCTAAATTCTCCAAAGCATCTGGGTCATTTCAAAATGCCAGGCACTTGAGTCTGAATTTTTCTTACTTTCTCATCACTAAGAAATTAAGTCTGCTTAAGTTACCAGGGGTTACATTGAACAAGAGATGTCATTGTATTTTGTGTCAAGTGCAAGAACATAAGAGATGCTCTTATTTCAGCAGTGTTTGTCATTGCAGATCTGTAGTCTTCAAAGCAGTAGCCAAAGTTTGAACTCTGTGTAAGAGCTGACACTGTCACTCTAACCCATTTAATTTTCCAGACTTATTTTCCCTCATTTTCCTCATTTTATTTATTAAAACAGAAAAGGGCAGTTAATACATTCTCTGAACAGAGAATACATATTTTACTGACTGGGCATTAAGGTGTAGTAGATGGATGTCACTGCATATCTCATAATGGAAGAGGTAGATTTAATCACATCCTAAAATCTTAAAATATTCTGATTTATAAGGGAATCACAAGGACCATCAGCTGCTGGCCCTTCACAGGACAACCCCAACAATCACACCATGTGCCTGAGACCACTGTCCAAACACTTCTTGAGCTCTGTCAGGCTGATGCTGTGACCACTTCTCCGAGGAGCTGTTCCAGAGCCCAACCACCTTCTGGGGTAAGCAGGTTTTCCTAATACCCAACCTAAACCTCCCCTGACAGAATTTCATGCTGTTCCTTCAGGTCTTGTCACTGGTCACTGAGATCAGAATCTGCCCCTCCATTCCCACTGTTAGGAAGCCATAAACTGCATGATGTCTCCTCTCAGTCTCCTCTTCTCCAGGCTGAACAGACAAAGTGACCTCACCCACTCCTCATACAACCTCCCCTCAAGACCCCTCACCATGCTCCTTGCCCTTCTTTTGATGCTCTTTAACAGCTTAATATGATTTAATATGGTGGCACCCAAACCAGCCCCCAGCACACGAGGTGTGGCTGCCCCAGCTCAGAGTAGAGTGGGACAAGCACCTCCTTTACCCATCTGGTGATGCTGTACCTGATGCCCCTCCAGGACGGGGTTGGCCCTCCTGGCTGCCAGGACACTGCTGGGTCCTGTTCAACTTGCCACCAACCAATACCTGCAGGTGCCTTTCCATGGTGCTGCTCTGAAGCCTCTCATTCCCCAATCTGTCCAGACATCCAGGGTTGCCCTGCAGATTCCAACACTGGCTCTTGTTAAATTTCATGCAAATGGTATCTACATTTCAATCTCTGCCATGACTGGAGAGAAGAGAGGAAATCAAGGGAAAGAAATATGTAGAGAGAAATGGAAGGAGGGAAAACAGCTGTATTCCTTCAGATTAGATACCAGTGTGTTAATGTATTCTCTCTGAACATATGATACCAAATGGAGATGCATGAATCTCAATCTTGAAAACTCACTGAATAGAAAAAAAGCTGACTGTTTAAGACTGCAACAACTTCAGTGCATCTCTAGACACAGCCTGGAGCAATAAAGTATGAAGGAATTTTTATTAATTTATTTATTTTTAGGTTAGATGCCTATTTTAATATTTAGCACATTATTTTTTAGCATTTGGAGACACTGACTTGCACATTTATTTGCCTAGATTTTAAAAGGCAGACATATCAGCCACAGGTACAAGAGGAAAAGTCGCATCCACACAAGAAAATGAATATGCCTCAAAGTGGTGTAAAAAGGGCACAAAGAATGAGGCATTTGCTTTGGGCCCACTTTCAAGTGGAGCACAAAATGGAGGCATATATATTGGATAGACTGTAGTGGTTGCTTTTGCCCCACAGGAGGAAGAGTTCTTCACTGGGGATAAGGATAGGGAGATGTTATAAGGAAGAAGCAGGCACAAAGTTGGGTTGGAAAGTGGAAAATAATTGCCTTAGGCTATGAACTGGCTTTCTGGGGGTCTGATATCCCACAGAAAATCTTTCAGGTTTGCACATGTGCATAGCTGCACATCACAAAACCGGCACCCAAGCTGATAAACTATTTTCTTTCATGACTGAGTCCAGGCCTTCTGAAATGGGACTCCTTCTCTGTACACTATTACAGTACCAAAAATAAATTTGCAACTCTGGAGCTGGACACTGCATAAGAGACACAAGTCCAACAAGAGCTTTTTTGGTGTTTTGGGAGCAGAGGGAGATTGGTTGGTTTGGTTGGTTGGTTTGCTCGGGTGGGGGGGTGTTTTGAGGGCCTTTTTGGTTTGTCTTTTTTGCTTGTTTGTTTGTTTAAGGGTTTTGGAGGGGATTGGGTTTTTTTGGGTTTGTTTTTTTTGGGGGGGGGAGTTGTGTTTTTGCTTTGGTTGGTTTTGTTGTTGGGTTTTTTGTTTTTGTGGTTTGGTTTGGTGGTTTGTTTGTACAACTGCACACAAAGGTTCCATATTTGTTGCTGAAAATGTAACCTGCATGTGCAAAATATCTCAACCATCACCCAAAGATTCTGAAACTGATTTTGGTGGTGGAGCCCAAGGGGGCAGGATGATGAGACTTACTTATTCAGAAATGTGTTCAGACCGACCTATTCAGAAAAGTGTAGGCAATAACCAGCAGAAAAGCAGTGAACCAAGGCTTGTGAAGCTGAAGCTTCCCTAAGTTTTACCAGGATATGATTCCAGTGAACAAATGGGGGTTACCAGTATTCTGTGCGGGCCTGAGTTCCCACATGCCTTACCCCACATGATACTGCTCTTTGCCAACACCCTTTTCCCCATTTTCAACAGAGCTAAATATTTGCCAACCTCTAACAAAATAAAAGCACACACAAAAATGAGGTAAGTGGAACTGTTGGTTCAGATTCTGCTATTTGAGAGCTCACATAACTCTGGGGAAATAAGTACTCAGTATGTAATCCCAGCAATGACACTAAAGGTAAATGGATTTGGGGATTTTTGTCATGTACTGTGGTAGCAATAACAGCAGTGACAGGGCATTTGTATCCCCACATCACATCTGGTGAAAATATTTCATCTGGGAAGCACAGCTTTTATCACGTAATTTACTCCCATTATTTTAGTGGCTAATGTTTCACACTACTGGTGATCCTCACCTGAGTGGTGCCTGCAAGGTGTCACTTCACCCCACTCCAGATTTGGGAAGCTTGGGATATGAATTGAAGCCAATACATCCACTATCAGAGAAACATGTATTATTATTAAAGTTCATTCATCATACACTGAAGTAAATACCTTGCATGGGGGAATTGGAATCATTTTCAGTGGACTAGATCAATCACCTTCTAAATCAGGTACATCAGCTAGTGAATCAAATGCATCACCTTTGAATTACATGGACTCCCAGTTGAATTAGATGCATCACCTATTGAATCAAATACATTACTATTGAATCAAAAACTGTACGTCACCCAGTAAATCATGTAAATGCTACCCATACTGCACGTTGAACAGCTACATCACCAATAGGTTTAACAGATGACATGTTAAAGCTTCTATAACATTTAAACAATTATCATAAGGGCCAAATTCAATGTGTCAGTTACCAGTCCTGAAAGATCAACTTTCCAGAGCCAGTAAAAACACTGTGAAGAAGTTTTTCATTTTTTCTAGTATGTTAAGCCTATGTGTAGGCAAAAGCAGAAGGACTAAGAGGGGGAAAAAGATGCGATTCAATAATATTGCCAGTGTAGCTTACCACAACCATGAGATGCTGACAAAATCAAGGCATGAGGTAGGATGGTTGTTCCATAATATCTTTAAGTGCTGTACCACATGAACAAGAGAGGGTTAAGCCCGTTGTTTAACACAATGTTAAATGATGGAAGTGACTACCTTCCATCTTTCACAGGATTCTTAGTCTCAACAACATCTTAGAGTTTGAAGAAGCAACAACTAAAAGCAGAGGAATATTTATTTGTTTGTTTGCTTGCTTGCTTATTCTTTGGCACAAAATTTATTCCTGGAGTAGGCAAAGTTTCTAAGGATAGCACCGAACAAAAATGGACAACACAAGATGAGCTGTGCTCTGGAATGAAGGTTGAGTCACACTCAGACCTCAGGAGATACAATCTTTTATGAGCTATATTGTTTGCAAATGTTCTGTAACCTTTAAAAACAGCCTTATAATCAGACATTTAGAATAATTTTTATTGCTTCTTATCTGGAATTCTAAGCAGTGGGAAGAAACCAAAATATTACTCTTTCTGACACCTGACCCTCTGATACAAACATGGACAGCCCCGTTTTACAGACTAGCAAAATGAAAAAGGAAGCCTTTTAGTGAATCCTTACTTTCCCTTTCCATCTTCCTATATGTTGCACCAATCTTATAATGAAAGCACCAGATTTAGATGGAGGAGTTTTTGATTTTGTGACTGACTGACACATTTTTGGGAGAAGAACATACTCATCTGCCTCAAGTGATCTGGAGGGCTGGAACTCTGGTTAGTCCTTGCAATAACATGATTAAATGCAGTTAAAGTCATGTCTGAAAGAGGGAAGCCCAGAGGACATATATACTCAAGAGCAGCATTACTCCAAATGAATGAGAGCTGAGTCTGTGCCCTTAATTTAGAGGAGTTTCTTGATGTTTGCCTTTTGCTGAGGAACCCACAAAGGAGAAGCACAGAAGACCAGAATGAGGATAGAGAATAGATAGAGGCCTGGTGAAGGCTGGGTGAGTAAAAAGGAGAGGAAAGAAAAAGGAAGATACTTCAGTAAGGATAGAAATAGATGGAATTACTAGAATACTGAAATACTTCAATATTGGTGACCAAAATTATCAGCTCCTTTGTTTATGATCTGGGAGAGGGTATAACAAGTGTAAATAAAGGGAGAGGGTATAACAAGTGTAAATAAAAGAAGTGTGCTGAGCTGAGGAGAAGCTAACTTGTAAGATTAACTACGTATTATCTGTATTCATCATTATAGCCCAATAAAACATCACTATCAATTTAGACTTACTGACACTGAGATGGTGTAAGCATTCTCTTTTCACTGCAAGTAACACCCAGGATAACGATAGAAAGACTTCTTGACTTAGGTGCATGTGTACACACACAGAATGCTTTTTGAACATGCACAATATTTAACATACTTTAGATAGTTTAGGTTAAGCAAGTTAAGCATACTGTACCTTGCTTTCTCAAGCACTGTCATATTTTTGAAAAAAAAAAAAGAAAGTGTAATGCCCAACTCATAAAAATCCCCTTTAAAAGCTCCCAATGAAAATGGCTTGTCTTTCCCATTCTTTGTTATCCTTGTGACAATCATAGTATGGAAGTATTAGGAACAAGACATCCAAATTGCAATGTCCAGTCATCTGTAACAGACAGAAGTTTCACGCTCTACTCCTTAACCTTTTAAACAGTCTGGGGTTTTTTTGAGTGGCTGGTTGTTCCACCTTTTTTCTCCCAGGTTTCCAGGGCTGCACAAGGGGAAAACAGGAATCAGCCAGCCAGTCAGTCCAATTACAGTACATGGACACTACTGCTGTCTTTTATGAAGGGCATGAGTGAGGAATGAAAAAAACCCTCATTTGTGTGACAAGAGTTTCAGAGAGAAAAGAGAATGAGACTGTATCAGCAGGTGCCTCTGAAGGTGGCCCGCACAAGAAGCAGGTGAGCCTCTATCTATTATTTCCACTCTATGGGGAAAAAGTATATCTCTATATTCTTCTTTTGATGTATGTTATGCAAATATCTTTCCTGAATAAAAAAATTCTGCTTTTTGTACCTGTAGGATCCTGGCAGGCCTTCCCTTGCAAATCAAATTCTGTCTGCTAACTGTGATACTACTGCCCTGGCTATTTGTGGCATCCCTGACTCTAGGGATAGTCTCACTGCAGGGTCAGCAAAGTGGACAAAACAGGATATGTGCCATTGCTCAGCTGATGCAGTTCACAGCTTGGTGGTTACAGTTAATAAACCAGACATGGACTGGAACACCTGATGTATAGGCACACACCCCTGAAGCAAGCAGGTGGTTATCTTTAAAACTACTGCAAGTAGGTTTATGAGATAGTATCTGTCAGAGCTGTTATCATAGGTCTTGATTAGCTTCTTGTTGTCTATACAAGCAGGCCACCAACCTGCCCAGGTACTGGCTGTGCCCAGCCCTCAAAGCAATAACCCAGTAGTAGTACCTCCTTTATGCCTATTTGTTTTGTAGGGCTGTTTGCTTTGCAGGCAATTGTATTTGATTCCCTATTCCGTGACTCAGTAGATGATTTCCCCATCTAAGTCATAAGAGAAGACATCTGTTTCAAAGGGTAACTTAGAGGACTGGAGTCAATAGGTGATGAATCTGATTTAGTTGGCAAGCTTGACACCTCAGTAAGAAATACTACATCTCCACTGCAATTCCTTGTGCAAAGCATTTCCTTCCATGCAGGAGGTATATATGTGCGTGCCTTTTGGGGTGGGTGTGAGGGTGAGACCACATTCAGTTTGAATAGTTAATAGGCACAACAGCCTTTATGACTGTTGTTTTGTGTAGAGTCTTTGTTAGGGAAAGTAAAATGGCAGACATGGCACAGAAAGGACATGAAGGATTAGTCCAGGAATGGAGAAAGAATTTTCTGTTTCAGGTTTCTGTTATCAGGGCCTGATACCACTTGATGCAGACATTGCACTGGAAAGGACTTCAGAAAGATAATGACTGCAACCTGAGTACTTCATCCATATCATCCAGACAAGGGTAGAGTTGCCTTTCAGCTCCAACACCACAAAACTCAGCTGTATCCAAAGATACTGCTCTCAGTGAACATAGACCCTTGAAAAAAGATGATCAGTAGGAGTAATTCCCATTTCCAAGATCATATGCATACTTCAGCTGTTTCTGGGTGGATCACATGCTGCTGACAATTTGCATGCAGAAGATAGTTAAGTACAGCTTGTAGAGACACGCTCCTCCAACAGCAACACAGTGGATTGAGATGGACGTTCAGGAAAGAAGCCACAAGATTTTTCCACCAGTGCACATCTTGACTAGACTTTCAAATGGGAGATCAAGAAAAGAGTAGTATGAACATGATTTTTAGGAACTGGCAGGTCTTGAGGAATGATAATTTTTCTTGTGACTGTGGGCAACTCATTTTTCTGCATTGACTCTTTGTTGTTTATGAGATAACATATACAATATAAAACACACTTTACTGGGCCTTCATGGTAGCTTATGGACCAAAGACATTCTAATAATGTCATAATTCAGTGACATGGAAAAGCCAAAGATAACAATGGTGGAAACAGTTATGCAAATCAATCAGTATTTGGCCTCCAGCAAAACATCTGTAAATGATATGGCAAGATCTGCAAACTAATCACCTTTTAGAAATATGAACTGTGTACTTAGTTCAGCTAAGGGGACAAATTCAGAGAAATCATTCTTTTAACTGAGCTGCTCTGAGCTTATCTTAGGAGAGTTAAGTACAGACCATGACTATGTACATGCTGCGGATGGCCTGCATATTAAAGGAGAAACACAAATTTCCCATAATTGGCCTACAGAATTTCTCACTCTTTCATCCTCCCTTGTTGCTACACGTCTTTCTTGCTTTTATTGAGTCATTATGTGATTTATAGAACAAATGCAACTGCATTTGCAGCACTGTACTTAGTGATTTCAAAAAAAAGAAAGTAAACATTTACTTTTCCTGCCTACTTCTTCTTTATCTACAGGCGCCCCCAGGAGAAGAGATGTGGAAATCTAAAAGTCCTCCTGATATTATACCGCTTGTTGCTTCTTAAAAATGTTTCTCTAAATGGGATCAGCCATCACTTCCTATTAGTACAACCAGCCTTTTCAGTGATGACATTACACAACGGGCAAGACTGTGATTACTTAGAGTCATAAGACTAGTCTTGTGAATATACTCCTGTGTCCTACTGCATTCTGAGGGGAGTGCTTTTCTTTGCAAAACTACTGTAAAGATTTGAAATCTCAAGTGGATGCAGAATGGTACACAGCCGCTCTTGGCTCTTTGCTATCCTCTCTGGCGTTGTGCACCATATCTTAATCTCTTTCATGTCTATTTTTCATAGACACTATCTAGTTGGCCTCATTTTTCCTTCTCAGTGGAGTTTGCCATGTTGTTGTGAAGACTAAGAAGATTTTTTCAGAGGAAGTATATTAGGGCCATGGGGACAGGTTGTAAATTTCAGTGTCATTCCACTGACAAGGGAGTGAACTAAATGATAGACCATATGTGTTTGGTTTGTGGCACTTCTCAATGCTTTCCACGGTTTACCCTTTCTAAAATCCTAGCAAGGTTTTTGTCACTCAAAAATCCCTAGCTGATGTAATGCTTCCAGATGAGTGTGTCCTTGTGAGATGTATGAGAGAGTAACCTCTGATGACTGGAAAAGTAACAGGAGATCCAGCCAGGTGGATGAGGCAGTGATGGACATCAGTCACAGAAAAATAAATCAGCCAGCACTGGATGTAGGACGGAAAGAAAGAAGTACCTACCCTCTCTCAGGCGCTTACTATGGCATGGGCCACCTCCTTTTCTGAAACGCCATAAGGAGACAGTATTTTATCTATGCTTACCCTCTTACATTAAGTCCTTGAGAAAGTGACTGACTTTCATACTGCTCTTCAGAGGTCAAATATCCATCTACCTTTCCTCCACCACATGTGTATTTCTTGCAGTCACACTTGGGCTGCGCTAAGAAGAGAAGGAACTGCTAGCAAAAGATCACCTTCAAAATTTGGGTTGTTCCTACACTGGATTTTGGGAAAACTGCAGACAACAGGGGGAGTTCAGGATGAAGGCTGAATTATATAGAGCAGTATTCATTTTAAAAGTTTGCATCAGAACAAAGCATTAGCTGGGGCAGGAGTTTCTTAAAATCCTGATATGCCTGAGTTGATTTAGAGGATTAATGGGAAAGTATTATCAGTGAAGCAGACACCCTCAGGTCAACTGGGTTTGTCTGGTCTCCTTTTCTTCCATCTGGATGGAATTATGGAATGCTACCTAGGCAGAAACAATATGCTTGATGCCTTTTATGGAAGAATGGGTACAGATTTGCAAGTCACTAAGAAGTATTTATTCCTTCAGTGGCATTTAAATTCAGTTGCACATTGTGCTTCCTCTTTGTCCAAAGGAGAATTTTGCTCTTTGCAGAGACATAGCAGAGGACTTCAGCAGTCCTTCAACAGTGGAACTGTATAAGTAATAAGCGCTCATAAGAAAGGGTCCACCAAAGTAGGTCCATAACCACCACAGAGTAAGAACTTTGTCAAGAAAATGAAAGAATTCCCCCAGGAAAAGAAACCCAAATGTCTAAATTCTTCTCTCATAATGAAACTTAAGTACTACAGTTTTAACTTGAAAGACCAGTGCTCTGGTTTTGATGTGGGTTCCTCTGCTGTATAGGCCTTATTGAAAAATGAAAAAGCAGTCCCCTCCAGAACAGCCCCATTCAAATCTCACTACACAAGTCGGGGAGAGTTTGAAGGATGTCAGTGACCTAATGTGGATGTAAAGTCCATTGTGAGTGAAATAACAGTCTGGCAGCAGCTAACTCAGCTCTGTGGATGCCTGTGTATACAATCACTATAACGATCCAAAAAGGAAATATGTTTGGGGGAGACCACAGATTATATGCAAAAGTTTTCACATGAAAGTTTAAATTCAGCATTGGGTGTGGTCCCTTCATCAAAACAAGTGCATTAGTGCAGAAGACAGGAGCTTGTAAAAGATCTAGAGTATTCCCACCTCACCCTTGTTCTTGTCCACTCCCATGGTTGGGATAACCCTTCACCTCTTTAATCCTTTCATGCAAATTTCTTTTTTAAGGGCAGCAAGAAAAATAAATAGTTGGTTTTAAGCCAACAACAACAACAAGAAAGTCAAAAATAAACTCTCAGGATATGGTTTAGAACCCAGAGGTCATAAGTTCCAAGACAATGGGTTTTGGTGCACCTGGAGTAGGAGACTCCACATCTCAGTGTTAAATTTGTGAGTTCTGTGAGGGACCAAGATGAGAATGCTGGTGGTAAAGGAGGCAGGGAGCCCTCAGACCAGTTACTGCAGAATTCATCCCATGATCTGAATAAAGTTGGCCACTGTGGCTGTGAATTTGTTCCATTTCCAGGTGAACCTGAAAGCCACACAGAGTATCTCCAGGTTGCTGCTGCTCAGAGTGTCAGAGAGCCCCTCTGTGCTAGCATGGGCCTGCAGATGTACCTCACACAGCATTATTGTCTCAGGTCTTCAAAGTAGGATAATTATATAAAAAAAAACAAACCTTGCCTCTAAGTATAACTTACTTATAGCTTGAACTGAGTAACCCACAGATCTAGCTTTAGTATTTTCCTTTGCAGAGCTAGGTAAGGCTGCAATAACTTGAAGGTTCCTCCACCGTCTCCTACCTCATATTTCTCTGTGTACAAAGAAACAACTCTCAGCCAGACTGGTTTCCTAAAAAGCCTTTTTTGAGTAGCATGAGTAGAATTGATGCACAAAAAATTACTTGTACTGTAATAACAGAGTAAACATAGATGACTTTGATGGATAAAAAAAAAAAAAAAGTTGTGCTGTATTGTCAACTGTATCATTAAATGGCTCAGACTCTGGAATGAGTACACTCTCTTTCCATGACAATGTAGGTAATGCTAGAAAATATCCTAGGTAATTGTGTAAGAGTGTGCAGAAGGATCCCTGAGCTAATATTTCAGAAACAGTTATCTATCCCAAGACTTTGGGGTGGGATCAGGATCTTTTGTGCAGCAGGCAATGTTGTGCAATAGTTCCTACAACTCCTCAGGGAAGCAACACTGAAGTACGTGTGGTACACCTCTGCTGCCATATGGGGACGTCTGGTGCCATTTCAACCACTGTCTGGCTTGCACATGCAGGTTTAGACGGTCCCAGGTCTTCATAGGCCCTGTGTCAGGCCTTCCAGGTCCCTACAGATGTCATGGGTTGTATAGATTCCAGCATGGATTACATAGCACCACAGAGAGTCTTGTGTTGTGCAACTGAAATGTGCAAAGGGGGCTGGGGCAGCTGAGGTGGCAAGAAACTGGTGATACCTACAGCAGAAGTAGGAGAAAGTAGAAATGAGATATGCAAGAATGAGTAATGAGCTGCAGCTTCAGGTCTTGGGTTAAGAGCTGGGAGGCCTGCATGCAGTAAGTACCCTGTCACAAGATCTTGAATAATAGGACAGTAATTAAATTTTAAAATAATAGTTAAATAATCTTTCTTCATCTTCTTTTTGCCATATGTTAAACAACTGGTGATTCTTGCAGTTTCTTTTCAATGAAAATAATTTGGGGTTTCAACTCTTACTGCATGTCTGCACAGTACAACATAGATTCTTTTAGTGTTCTCACAAATAAGGAAACTGTTGCTTCTTCAAGTCTTCCATCTATTTGCTCTTCATATGAAGCTGACTCTGGAAACCTAGTTAGAAAGAAGGCATGCCTGTCCTCTGTTACAGTTATTTCTGCTGTTTGCATTAAAAGCATTAGGATAGGTACTTATCCCTGACACCAAAACCACAAAGTCTCACTTTTTAATTTCTCTCTTGATTAGTTGATTTTTTTAAACTAGAACACTTCTTTCTCCCTCCTTCTCTGATGTGTTTTTCCCCTATTAAAAGTGTATCTGTTGCCTTAAGTGCAGCTGAAATGAGTGAACAGGTTATTTGGTACTTCAGGGAATTCCTGAAGGATTGATTCAATTCTTCTGGGATCTGCATTCTGAGAACCTAGAGCACAAGTGCTGCAAAACCTGTTTGTGAAGCAAACCCAGATATTAATATATATTAATGTATGTGCACATGTATGCACGTGTGTGTTAAGAGAAAAAATAAAGGTTGGCTTAAAGAAAGAAAATCAGAGGCAGAAAAAAAGACCTGGATCCTGAGGGGTTTGGGGTATGTTTTTTTTTAAGTGAAAGCTAATGGAATCCAATATAACTGCTGAAACCTTGTCATCCTTGCTATCAGTAAGAGCCTTTGAATAAGCTAAATCCTTAATCAGTATAGCCTAAGACCCCAATGACTATGTGTAGAAGTGTTAGTCCAGATAAACCCTTGAAGGTTTCAAAGATTTGAAGAGCACTGGCACTTTTCTGCATAGTGCCTGCCCTTTGTCCTTTTCTCCATGATGTCATTATTGAAGTTTTACACTCACTATGCATGGTGTAAGTTGACATTGACAGTTTCAACACTTTCACACTGACTCTGGAGGATTGTTAGCTTTGAAGCTATTTGGCCTTGAGCAGTGAATTCTTTTATTGTGCTCATACTGGCTTATAATATCTGAGAAGGTTTGCATCAGTATAGCCCCAGCTTGAATTATGAGAGAAGGCTGGTTTCCAACTTGGAACTGATACCCACATAATAGAAATACACACCATTATACTATTTCAGATGGGCAGCAAAGTCAATGTCCTGAATCCCCCTGGGATGCAACAATGAGTTTTCATTGTAACATCACAATTAAAGCGACATCGGCAGCATGGCCTTTCTTGTAATCAGAACTCTGAAAAGCAGTTAGGCTTGGAAATGACTGTAAGAATATGCAATCTTCTGCCCTGTGATCTGTTTGTTATTAGGCTTTTTGGAAACATCTGCATGGGCCCAGAGGCATATTTCATATCAGTGTAATTTAATTCAACTATTTTATTAAAATAAAAATAAAATGCTGTGTGATGATTTAAACACATTGAATATCAAAGCACACAAGCACTAACAAGCAGCACAAAGAAAGTGAGCTGTTCAGACACTTACTCATATGAGTTGTCCCGTGGAACTTTATCAAGATGACACACATAAGCAAAGACTTAAAGGCTGGGTCCAAAGCCTAAGGCATTAGTGACCAGTTGGTGGTAGGTTTTGAGACTCCTCCAGCTGAAACGAGACTTCTCTACACGCCTAAGAACCTTTGAGGTGCAAGGCCCCAGCACATTCAGGGATAAATCCTGTTATAACAGGAAGAGCTGTGGGAGAGAAAATCTTCCAGGAGTTGAAAGTTGAGTCTGTATCTGTCTTTAACAAAATAGCTTTCTAGCTTTTCAAGCATTTCCTGGTAAGAATAAAGCATGATTAAGTAGGACATACGACTACTTGAAAAATTCTGGCTCAGAAGGTGAAATGCCATCAGCTACCATCCTAGAATACAAATCACATCTAGAGGTTCAAAATGCAGTGTTCCCTTTTGAAGTTCTCAACAGACCATATCAAGAGTACATCCAGATGAAAACAGAAAGAGCAGGAATGTAATTAAATCTGATTTTTTCAGTATACCTGTTTCAGTCTTTTAATTAAGGATGAAAACAAAGTCACTAAATGAGGACAAAAGTTTTTTCTCCACCTGTGTGTATATTTAGCTTCACTCCTTTAGACAGACATTGTGAGCAGTCACAGAGCTTATTTAAACAGTCTTGCATCTCTTGTATAGCCAGAAGTATAGGTATCTTGAGCCCTTCTCCCAAAATGTCTTGAACGAGTGAAAAATTTTGTTAGATTTTTAAATGGCAATATTTGGCCATTGCTAATCCCAGAGCTATGCACAGAACACGTAAAGTTTTAGGGTGTGAGAAGGCACCAAAACCTCAACACAGCAACAGTTGTATGAATAATAGATAACTCTTCCATTGAACTTTTGGCTGTGGTTCATGCTCTCTACCCTCACATCTCAGCAGTTGCCTCCCCCTTGCAGTCTGGATTCAGGCAGACAAAATCTTGCAGCTCACTTGGTCCTTGAATCCCCAACAGTGATACAAGTCTGTCTTGGGACTTCCCCAATTAAACTGGGGAAGTGTCAAGTTCCAATGTATGCAAGGGAATGATCACACTGGGCTGACACTGATTAACAACAGTCTTCAAGGAGAGGTGGAATAGGGAGTCTTCTCAGTAAGAAGACAGAAAATAAGAGTTGCCAAAACATGAATTCCAGCCCTCTAAAAGAAAAGGTTCTTTTAATTTCTCCGGTCAGTTCCACTAGCAGAAGCTATGCAGGATGCATCCTCAGATGAAGAGACTTCAGTAATCTGCTCACCAAGATGTGTGGGCAGAGCTTCTTGTTCTCCTGAGCTTCAGCCTGTGGAGTTTTCACACCCTTCTTTTTTGTCTGGCGGTCAATCTTCCCATATATTATTTATACTTATTATTTAAGGCATTCAAATTTAACAACCAATCTTAAAGGGCAACCCCATTTTCTGAGTTTTGGAAGGAAAAAAAAAGGCATTTCCAAATATTTTCGTGGTTTTTTGCATGCTGCCTTGCAAGGACAAATAAATGAATTATATGAAAAAACACTTGAGTAAAGGTATTTTACTTATTTTGGCCACAGAAATCCACATGAATGGCAATAATCTTACATTAATATATAGTCTCTGTAAGATATGAAACTCTCATCAATAATATTATAACTTCAAGCAACTCCATCTCTGAAATTGCTTAAAACTTCCATCACTGAAAGAATTAAGAGAACTTAATTTATTGATCTTGCTGGGCTTTTTTCTACTCAAGCAGTAAACTCATATGTAAGGTAATGGGTGGACTTTCTGAAGAACAGATGGAATTTTAGGAATTTTTAGAGTATAAATAGTTACAAAGAAAAATGACAGTCTTGACCAAGTGTAATCTTATTCTTACTTAAATGGTATAAAATGATAACATGCATTTTATTTAACTTTTTCACATTCATACCAGAAAAAAATTAACTGAAGTCTACTGCTGTTTAACCCAGTTGCTCAGTCAATATAAAATGCCTTAAGTCACTAAAATTAAGGGGCTAGTACTATAATTGAGGGGCAAGAATTATTCTTGTATTGTGTACAACCTGTGGTATTTCTCTACCAGTGCTCCGGAGTCTGCTGGTGTTACTGTATTTATAAATTGCTTCTGGCTACCTACTCAGTAAGTCACCAGAAATGTAACAAAAATCAATATGAGAAAAAAAAATCTTGTTGCCACTATGATTTTCTTCTACTTATATACAGTCTAAAAGGTTCATAGGAAAACTACTTCTGAATCTTCAAATCATAATTTTTCTTTTCTGCTACCTAGTTTCTTGACATATGAACTCATTTGACTTCCAAGTAGAATCATTCTAGAGACAGTTTTCATCTGCTTGGTTTACTGGTACTATTGTGTGCACAAAATATTCTGATGTCTTTGTTCTGATGAGAGCCATTGTTCTCATGTAACAAGTGACAGTTTGAGCAGTTGGGTTAAAACTTACCCTAAAGCAGTCTGACTTGGCCCTACATGATTCTGGTCCAGGACCTGGATGCTATTGAGAAAGTTTGTATAAGGCAGGGTAGTGTGTCAAAATCTCTGGTCAGGGTGAATATCCTCTTCCTGATAGGTCAAAAATTAAGGTATTTCTCAGATAGAGACTTTTTAATATGTATGTGTTGTTGTGGAGAGCTACAATAAGATTTCTATTGACTTTCCATGACAGCTACTTTATCATTTACTACCAAAACTCTTATTCAGTTGCTCAATGATTTCTCTCATGTCTTGATGAAAAGTTTTTGTAGAGAACAATAGTCCCCCTATAACTATTTAATGTAGCATTCCCACTGATGGAGGATGGACAAATGGGTAAAAATTAACAGTAGCAGACATTTCCCAGGTACCAGTGTGGATTGACACCACCCTAGACTTGTAAAAAATGCTTTTTTTCTCTAAAATCCAAACATTTCCTCAAAAGAGAGAGGCTCATTTATATATTTAATTTTGCCCACAATACATTTGTGAATGCAAAGCAGCATGAAAAATAGAATGGAGCAGACACTGACGGATGCAAGATTCTGAGGGCCTTATATGAGGATTGTTTGAGCTCTGGTGCATCTTTGGGAGATAGAAGAGAAACTTGAAATGGGTGTTTAACAATCAGCTACCTTTGACTCTAAGCACAAAGAAATGAATGAGACTTAATTACCTTAGAGACAGAAACAGATGTGGATTAAATTTGAGTTTTTCATCGTCTTGCCATTTTTAACAGCTGAGTGGTAGGGGAGTGGGGCCAAAGACATCTGAAATATTTACAGAGTTTGGGAATAGCAAAGGGAGCAAGATAGGATAGAAGGTTAATGCCATCTTTAATATGGAAAAACTACTCTCTTCCTGTGACATATGCCTTTGGGAAAATCTTGATAAATGCATGAGTATGATCAAAATGTCAGCCAGACTTTCATTAGTTTCTATCTCCCCCTTGAATGCTCTTCTACAGCCTAGAAGTTGCCTGCAAGACTGTAGAAGTAGAGATTCTCCACCTACAGGACAGTTTTTGGCGAGGGGAAAAAGAAACTTCTAAGATAATTCCCCTTTACCCCTGTAACACTAATGAGAAATCTGAGGCTTTCACTGTGTGCATGTCCATATATATGGTCTGACACCCCTCTTGGGCTCATGCTATGGAGGATGCATGTTGTTGCATCAGCCTAATGACTGCAGTGCTTGACAAAGCTGAACTTTTGTTTAGAAGGATATTTTGGGGGATTTAATACCATAAAACTGTAAATTATGCCTCTAACTTTACTTCTTTCACTGTTCCTAGTTAAGAATCCTGCCAGTACATATTTTTATATATGAATATATATAAATATTTATATATATGAATACATATAAATATATGAATATTTAAGAATATTATAAAGTACTAGGAGAGACATAGTAAGAGGAAAACTTACCTAGGATCTTTGTAGGATGCCCTGAGTGGCCCTTAGCTGACAGTCTTCATGTGTTAGGGACTTGTCCCAGAGAGAGTCTTCCTCTCCTGAGAGCAAACAGCCTCTTATTTTATTTGGCCTAAAAGGTCTCTCCGTGTTCTACTCTGACAATCCACCTGCTTTGTCTGGACAAGGTTTATCTCATCATATGCTAATTTGATTGAACTCTGAGGCTATACTTGAGGGGAATCAGAAAAAAATAACAAGAGAAAACTTTTAAAGCAGGTTCCTTGTTAGTACCATAGCAGTGGAAATTGGCTGCATCTGCTTGCTGAACACTGATAGATCGCATACAGCTTTGCTGGGATACCTGAAAAGACATCCTTACTACTTTCCTCTACATGTATGGAAGGCTTATGAAGGATCTAGTGTCAGACAAACAAATAACATAAGACTGTCTCTAAAAGCTTTATAATATTTATAGAGCCAAATTTCTGAGGCTGTCTTATCCCAGACCTGTACAACAAGTTCCTGAAAAATAAGGATCTGTTGATGTTTGTCTTATTCCAGATCCTGGTGTCCCTTCAAAATCCACATTGCAAAAATCAGCTTAAACATATCAATGGAGAAGTGAAACACACTTGGAACTGCCCAGCTGCTGCCCTCAGTTATCAGTGAAAATTGTGTGGATGCTTTATAAAAATTATCTTTTAAAGTAATAGTAATGATAATGAATATTATAGTATTTTATATATTTATATAGATATATTTATTTTTATATATTTTATATATATATATATAAAATATTATTTGTAAGTGATTTGCATTACAGGTCAGCTGGCCCCTGGATCAATGGATACACTGTATTGGTTACATGACAGAGAGATTTTTCAAAACAAAATTTGGATTCTTTTCACAATCAAGAGAGAGAGTTAGAGCATGCCCAACAGTGTTCCCTGGAACACGAATGAAAGCAAAAGGAATTATAGAGCCAAAGGAAATGGAGAAGATATCTGAGAAAGAACATAGAAGCTGAGTTTGCTGCAAATCTGTGGTGCAATGTTTTGGCATTACAGAAAACTGATAAGAAGATGAGAAGCTTAGAGAAAAGTTCTAGCAATGAATCTTGGAGCAAAGTGCAGAAGAGGGGGACAAATACAAGCAGTGTTGGTAGTAGAAGTGACCAAAATGCAGTGGAATAGTAATCTCTGGAGGAAACTAGAAATTAGGAGAATGAAAACAAGAAATTGCACTTTGAGAAAAACTAAGTGGATACCTGCATATATCTGCATATATCAAACAAAGGAATTTACCTCTTCCTTATCTGTGTACACACAAAAGCCAACAGTCCAAGCCAGAGTTTCTGTCAACGTGGTTATTATACACCAGAAGGGATGGGTAGTTGGGAGAGCAGGATGAGTTTGTTACAGTGCATTAGAACAAAAATATAGAGGGAATTTCTAAAACCTGGGATCACATACTTCTTGCAATAAAGCAAACAAGGCAACTGGCAGAATTCTATAGGGAAAATTACATCACTGCAGATTTTTAGGGATAATCATTTAACTGGATTAGCCCCAAAGTGCTGTGTCTAAAATCAGCATCCCTGTCTCTTTATGTACTCCAGATGAAACACATTAGCAGAAATATGGCAAGGGACATTCACAGTGCACGGTTCTACATTATCAGCATTTTTTACAAATCTGCAATTAGTCTAAAGGGCCTGGGTAAATTAGGCCTCTTGATAAATGAAGCACCTAGACAGGTCTCAGATTTATTGGATCTAGCTGTCCTGCTGTCCAGAGCCTGTCGGCTAGGCTATGGAACAGAGATGGTACAGTGGGAAAGTCTATGAAGCCAACATATCTACGAACTGCTGAGCAAATGGTGAAAAGCCCTGACTAGTGCTGCTGACTGATTAGATTTGAAAGTTTCTGCCAGGAATAGTGTAAGTTTAGGGAAAATGAGTGAATAAGCTAAGAGATTCTCTTCAAAATTAGGTATATATGTGTGAAATCCTCTGATATTATAGTGACAGGGACAATTAGTGCCTGAGACAGAGATGAACAAATATCAGAGAGAGTCAGAGAAAGGACAATGGAGAGGGGAGGGCGGGGAGGTGTGGGGGAAGGAGAGAGTGAGAGGAGCACTTAGTGAAAGCAAAGCTAGTATTTTCATATTGTACAAATTCTGAAGGAAAAAGGATGCAAAGTTATTAACTCTTCTCCTTCCCCTGATCTGTTCATCTGAGTTCATCTGAGAGGTGAATATTTGCGGTCCTGAAGGGAAGACTGGTAGTTTCTGTTACTTTTCACCCCCAGAGTAATTTTAAAGAAAACAGTATACTATGATAGGGCATCTTTGATACCTGCAGCTATTTGCTTACATGCACAGCCTGCTCCTAGCTATTTTAATACCTCCCCAGAGTTAACTATCACACAATAAAGTTGCTGTCACTGGGAAGCAAAAATAGTCTGGAGAAAAGAAGGTAAAAGGAATGTCCAGAACATTCCTATTTATATCTCAAGATCATCTGCAGTGATTTCCATCTACAGGGTGATGACACGTGTCAATTCCTCTGCTGTTGCTCTTGCTGAACTGAACTGAACAAGCCAGTTAGGATTTTCCAGCAGATGTTCAGATGTTTCTCTTCTCCCATTTTCTGTCTTTCTTGCCTTCTGTCTTAAAAAGCCCTGTAGGACCTCAGGCTTGCAACTATACCTAGCTTCTCAGAAACAGACCACATCCAAAGTTCCACTTACAGTGCTCAGATCAACAGAGCTAACAATTGAGCATAAAGACACGTTGTATCGGTTGTGAAAAGCAGGGAAGAACAGTAGAAGGAACTAAAATGTCTGGACCCGTTTGTTTCTGAAGTGCAGAGGGCTGCCACTCCTGTCTGACTGCTTCTTTGCTCCCTGATCACTCAGCGTTCTTTAGTAAACCCACATTGATTTTCCTGTCGATAGTGTTCCCTCCAATCACAAAGAAACCGTCAGTTCCAAATAAATGGCCAAGTGTTTTCCAGCAGCACACTTAGCTAATCCACCTTATAAAAAGCTTACTTTGCTGCTGCTTCTCTCTCCCTCCAAATGAGTACACTCTATGTGATCTTAAAAGAAAGAAAGAAAGAGAAATCTCTTGTGCCTACCAGGGACCCAAATTCACACTGGAAGTGCACAGTGTATCCAATTACACTGCAGTTTGATCCTGCTACTTTTCAAGACCTTCTAAATTATGGAATTAAAATGGTTTAGTGGAAAAAAGGACTGGTGACACTAGCAGTTTTAAGAATTTAGAATGTACCTTCTCATATATTAAAAAAGGATCTTTGAATATCATCAAAGAGATTTAAGAATTTTTATTCCTTTTTTAAGCTGTTTTAAAACTGATTGGGCTTTTTAGAATATGTCTGTCTCTTGATCTCTCTCTTTCCCACTGCCTTTTCTCCCAAGTCTTCCCTCCTGCTGCTTAATCAAACTTTTCTTTGTTAACATAGGGCACTTCTGCCAAAATATTATCATTTTGCCAAAGAATGAAGCAGGCAGCCCAGCACTGAGACCTGGCACTGTTTTGTGTTAAGGTCTCTTAAATGCTGTAGGTGTAAAATGACTAGAAAGAATCAGCACTTTTCCAACTACTTAATCTTTCCAACAAGAACAAAAGCACCTGACACTATCCTCATTAAAAAAAAAAAAAAAAAAAAAAAAAAAAAGTGGAGGAAACACAAAAGGGGGAAGCTAAAAGTTCTGATGTCCTGTGCACTTGAAAATCATAAAGGAACTTCCTTGGGAAATGTCTGTGGGTTTTTCAGTGGGAACATGAAACCAGATGTATGTCTGTCTGTGATTGAATGTGCACTTATCTATGTTGAGGCTGAGGGCATGTGCATCCATGCATCCTAGCCTATGCTGCACCACTGTGAAAATGTTGATATTCACCATTTGAAAGTAATTAGCAGGGCTGTTGTCTTTAAAGTATTCCCTATGTTGAAAATGCTTACAATAATAAACACTCATTGCTTTCAAAAGGAAAACTGGAACCACTGCATGTGGGTGGTGTACAAGTGGGTACGAAGGCACATGTATCTGTGGGTGCAGTTATATATGGGTGTGTGTGTATGCGTGTTTGTGTGCATGTATGTGTAAATGTGAGTCTAACATAAGACACATGGCCATCCCTCTCAGAAACAAAAATCTTCTGTATATGTTATTCCTGTCCAGGAAGGAAAATCAGAGATAAGGTGACTTACAAAGGGCTAAAGAGAGAGAAAATCTGACAGGCTATCCTGCAGTATCTGAAGGGAAGAAAGCACAGTCTTGTGGTTCAGGCACAGAACTGCATATGGCCAGCTCTGTGTGCTGGGATCAGTCTTGCAAGAAGAAGTCACCTGCTGAAGACAACCTGGCTGTCGAGGACATTCACCAATATACCAGGATTGTGACAGAGGGGTTTTCAGCAGCCTTGATCATCATCAGGGGGAAAGCTGAAGAGATGCCTGATTTTTTTTTTCCACACTCTAGGATGTAAAGTTGGGCAATGAAAAACAAAGTACCTAAACTTAATAATGCCTCTTTAATGGTCTAGCTGACGACTTTTTTTCACCTTAGAAGATCTCCTGAGGGTACCACTGAGGCTCTGTTCATAAATGCTTATCAAATATATTGACATTCTCAGCTGCTCTGAGCTAAGTTGCAAAATGTTCTCACTCCATGAGGGACAGGTTGCTAACAAGCCTGACCAGTGTAAATCAGAAGCAACACCAAAACAGTCAACGTAAGCCATGCTGTCATCAAATTGGAATGAGCAAGGGGAAAATCATGCTGGATTTTGCTTGTCAGTTTACAGCTAAGTTGGAAATCACATGCTTGGCCCTAATTGAACAGTTCTAAATGAAAAGGAACTTCAGTTCAGCTTATTCAAACCCCACAGTAAAAAATTAATCTAGCCTGCACTATCAGCAATAATCAGGTAAAATCCTGTGGGACTGTAAAGTTGCAGATGAAAAAAAAAAACATCCTCCCAGTTAGGATGGTATTACTCTTTCTGAAGCATCAGAAGCTGGGATCAGAGCTGACCCTCAGGATTATGGCTTGCTCCCAGAAATGCACAGCCCTTGCCCAATTTTTCCACTGCTCTGTAAAATCCAGGGCAAGATATGCTGTGGCTGTCTCTGGCAGCTGTGTTAGGCCAAACAATGAGTGCTTTAGAAAATCATCCTCACATCTGTGAATAATAATTGGAACACGTCCCCACAGATTGGGGATGGCTCTCCAGCACAATGTCTCTCTGCAGGGAGGCTTGCAGTTTCCTGCAGTGAGAGAGCAAGTGGGAGGTTTGTCAACTCCTGGAAGACCCATTCTTGGTGATCCTAGTTTGCTCTGGTTTGGCAGGAGAGGAAGAGACCATGAGCTCTCTGGGTTGGCAGGGCTGATTCTGAGTGGAGTTTCAGAGCTCTGATGAGTCTTGGAGCTGCACCATGCAGGTAGTCCTGCCATATAGAAAATTGGAAGGGAGCCACTGAAGGACAGACACCCTGCCTGGTGGTGGGCTCCCCAGCAGCAGCACCAGTGTCCTCCCCCTGCAGAAGGCATCTGGGGCCCACAGGCCCACTGTCACCCCAAGCAAGGTACAGCTCTGGCATGAACTCATGGAGAGTCTTTTTGTGACAGCAGAGGATGGGCAACCCTTCTCCATTTCAATGTGTGGGTACTCCAACACCCCAGCTTGCACCAGGTCAGGTTTAGGTTAGATATCAAGGAAAATTTCTTCACTGACAGGGTGGTTGGGCATTGAAACAAGCTGCTAGGAAAGTGGTGGAATCACCATACTTGGAAGTGTTCAAAAGGCATATGACACTTGGGAAAATGGTTTAGTCATGAGCATGGCAGTATTAGGTTACCAGCTGAAGTTAATGATCTCAGAGGCCTTTTCCAACATTATATGATTACATGGTACTAGGTATTTCCAACTGTGTTTGGAATGTAAATTCTGAGGGGAAAGAGCTTAGTGTGAAATACTACTAATTTTTTGGTAAGAAGGAATCCTTAGAAAAAGTAAAGTGACCAATTGTGCATGCTTCTGATGTTGTCACTGTCCCTATAAAAACTACTTACCTCCCTCTTGGCCTCTCTCCATCTTTGCTGGCATTGACTTTAGACACTAGAGTCGACAGAGTCTTTGTATCTTCCCCATTTAAAGTACCGTAAAACATGACCAAACAGGGAATATCAGAGGCCGTTAAACATGCTTTAAAAGTTCTTTAATTTGATGTATCATGATAACTGCACTTTAATAAAAGCAACCTCTGGTCTTAATAGCCATACAATAAACTGTTATTTATATGAGTCAATGTGCCTGGCTGAGCCTTGCAGGTGTGCCCCAGACTTTGAATCATTGGAGCAATCCAGAGGGAGGACGTTGTCTGACAGAACCCAAACAAGGCTTATAAACAGGTGCCATTTTGCCTGGCTGCATCTAGGGGTATGCTGGCTATATTAAGCGCCTGGCACAACATGGCACTTTCAGTGCTTTGATTTATTTCAGTATTACATTTAATTGTTTCCTTCTTGCCGAAGCTTTAACATGCAATGCTTGTAAATATAACCTGCGCCCTCCATATGGCATGCTGGTTTTCCATTTTCAAATGCAATCGTCCTGGAATAATGACTGTGGTATAACTCAATTTGAGTTCTGCTGCTGGGGACTTTATTACATAATGCTTTCTAATTGACCCTCATAGTTTAATAAGACAGAACATTTCGCCAGAACATTGACAAAAGTTATTAATTTTCACTTCAGCAGAGACCAGTGTCCCAATTAAATCCCATGATAATGCCTGACTGACTGACTGACCTCATTATGGCTAATGCTTATTAGTCCTGCAGAGAGGATAACATCACACACTGTTAAAATGGCTAAATGAGCACATACAACTATTCAGCATGATTATAATTTACATACATGACTAATTTTACTCCACCAGTCCTTGTCTGGTGAAACTAATGCTGTAAACTCCTGTCACACAACAAGAGAGCTGCTGAGAATTTTGAACCTATCACAAAAACAGACCTGAAGTGTTATAAAAGAAAAAAATACCTAGTTAAATCCTGCCTGTGTTCTAAAAAAAACAGTTATAAGTACTCATACTATGTGTACTTCAATTGGTAATGTGCTTATGCAAGTTTCTTTTTAAAAAGAATTACTTAATTACTTAATTACTTAATTTTCTTTAATGAACTAAAATAATGGCTGAGATCAAACTTTTCTGAAAGCATTTTTACATGCTTTACAGTTTAACCTCCTTGCGAAGGGTTGTGTTTTTACATTTTCTTAGGAGATGTTAAAATGTAGTGTACATAGCAATTTTGTATACATCAGAACCTTTCCCTCTGTCTCTTTTAACAGTTCCTCTCCCAGAAATCACTTAACCAAAACCCCTTTATTACTATGTTACAAACTATAGAAAGCACAAATTTTAAAAAGTCATCTCTTCAACAGAGCCCTTGTGAAAGAATGGCTGCGTTTTTCATGTGTTTTAAAGAAGAAGTAGGGTAGGTGAGTACTGTGTAAGAAGTTCTTACACTCCTTCACTGTGGTTTTAAGTTGTTATAAATACATACGTCTCATGATATGAAGCATGTACCTATAATCCATCTCCAAGATTTTCTGCAGATTTATTGCATCCTTTTCCCAGAGGACTGTATATTTGACAAAGAACGACAATGAAGGCCTGTCTCTGAGGATTTGGTTTGTTCAGAGGTAGGGCAGTGTGAACTTTCAGAAAAGAAATTGACAAGACAGGACAAGACTCATAGATGCTGGTAAGTGAAGACAAACAGCAACACCCATTACCACACATACACACATACGCAATCACACCATGGCCAGGTGATGGCCTAGATTTTCAGGTTAACAAAGTTAACTTTCTAAGACACACCTCAACTACACCACAATTGATGTCCCCTTGCCTTCCAGTAAGATTTATCCTATAATAATATGGCCTCTTTGAAAAAAGTATTTCCCAGTCCGGTGAGCACTGGCTCAGAGGTTCTTCTTCTTCAAAATGACCATAAAAGCAAAGCCAAAGTCAGCCAGAGAAGGCACTGCCACTGCATAAAGGCCGCATGCATGAGAATGGCCGCCAGAGAAGACTGCCTTTCATTATATCAATTCCTTCCTCCTTCTTTTTCAGACTTGCCACCTTTTCATTCATAAATCCCTTAATTCACAAGAATAGGTTGAGTCTTTCAGCCTTGTGTTCAACCACATTTTCTGTGTTCCTTGCTTGTAGTCATATACCTCACACCAATGCCTTCGATATGTTTCTTGCTCAATCTCCATCTTAATCACATTTCATCTTCTGTCATTACACCTTGCAACAGAATATAGCTGAGACTGTCTATAAAAATGAAGTGCAAACACAGCAGAAAACTAACTCTCAGATATACACAATAGATACTTTCATGGTTACAACTGAGCAAATAATTTGGCCTAATATGTTTGTAAATAAAGAAAAAGAGATGAGAGATGCTAATTAAGTTGATAGTGTATTCTTAATTTAACAATAAGTATTTGTCTTTTGCCATTTAACTGTCATGTTTCATTTACAGTATTGTGTTATGTTCATTAACAACATGATGAGACATAACATAGCATGACCCTTCACTGTATAAAATAAGCCAAGCAATTGTGAATGCATTAAAGAAACATCTGATCACACCATGGATAATATAAACAATTACTCGAAACAGAAAATAAGATACTGTAAAACAGATCTTCAATCCTGGTAGAAATCTCCATACTTTATTTTGCTACCACTTTTAATTGTTGGCTTCAATGCTTAGGGGAAGGAGAGAAGAAAGGAAGGCAGGAAAGAAGGCAGGAAGGAAGCTGGGAAGGAAGGAGCACAGTTTAGACAAAGGGAAACAACACTAAATCAGTACAGGTAAAAGGGGAAAAGGACGGTCTGGAAGCTACATACAGTAAGGAACAGAAACAACTATAATACTGAGTTCAGGCTAGCAGGAAGGAGAGTCCAAAGATATATCTATGGAAGTAGTATTATGCACATACCAGCAGAAGGGATTAAAGTAGCAAGGTATGTGAGCAGCTGGAAAATAGAGAAATAGATAATAAAAGGACATAGGTCAGAGGAAAAACTGATGAAAAATGAGTGTTCATGGACAGTGGTGAGGTAAAGACCTTTTATACTTTAGATAACGCTGGGACAGACAAGTAAAGCAGGTCTTGTGTTCAGGAAGGTTATAAAAAAGGAAAAAAGGAGGAGAAATAGTATGAAAAGAAGTTTGTTCTTTTTCAACATCTCAGAAGTCAAAATGCTACGCTATGGAATCAAGTGAAAAGGAAGTCAAGGAATTTGTAATAGAAGACTTCTTCATCTGGGGTCAGTCAACTGTTACAGTCCAGTCAGATCATGGTGGGAGCCATGCAGACAGAATGTGGCTGTTAGTAACAATGGCAATTCAGAAAGGAACACTTTTGTCCATTTATTTTAGAACAATAAAGAAGAGCATAAAGGTCACAAACCAGTCATGGGAGTTGAACCTAAATAACTGCTTCCTTATTAGTTCACTCTCAGCCTTTAGGGATGCTTTCAGCACTCCTACGAGTGTTTTCTCTTTGGTTCTTGTCACTCGTGGAGCCTTTCTCAAACACCTATTCTGAGGAAACAGCTTGCTGTTTCCATTTATACTATATGGACTGACAACACAAACTTTACACCCCAGTGTGTTTTCTTCTCCTACTCTTCCCTCACCTCTGCAAGCATTTGCTTGATACATGAAATCATGGGATGAATCTTTTGAGTTTAACACTTTCTGTGAAGACTGCAGTTCCTTTTAAATACACGTAACTGGAGGCCACTACAGGAATTGCTATCTGAAGCTGATTTTGCTGTGGTGGATGTAAACAGTCTGACCTGCACATCAGATGAATTGTGTAAGAGAAGATTGTAAAGAGAAGAAAATAGGGAGGGTGTACATCGCTTTTAAGCACTATATGGGGGCAGGGAGAAAAAGAGGAGGAAGGTAGTACTGCCTCCAGGCTGAACACTGACTATGCAAGAATTTTGTCTACAAATTACTGGGAAAAAAATGGAATAAGAAGGAAAAGTAGTACTTCCTTTCAAAATTGTTTGTGCTGTAAAATTAGAAAAGTACTTCCTGTAACAGAAAAATAGCGTCTGTTCCTCCATCTTTGGTGTGGAAAGTAGTACATACTGACAGTAATGCTATGCTATGGGTCAGTAAAGATTAATCTATCCCACTGAAATTATAAGGAGAGTCTGGGTAGGCAGTAAGTAATCATTGCATTTGGAATTATTCCAGGATGTGGGGGTTAATGCACCCATTCTTGCAAAATATATTGTAAGACCTCTAATGAGCTGAGTGGTCAGTATCAAATCTTGGAAAGGTGTCTAAATGCTCTCCTGACATCATTCTGGGCTGTGGTTCAGCATGGACTAGGGATGAGGGAAGGGAGAGAAAAAAAGGCAAATGCCACCTACAGTACTGAGTTGCCAACACCTAATAAAAACCAAGGAAATGAAAAACTAATCAAAGCTGAAGAAGGGATATGTGAAAAATTTAAAAGGTAAGTCCGGGGTGGACTATCGACTACAGAAAGGACTGGAGGAAATGGAAAGGAATTAAAATAATGGAGGAAAGAAAAAAAAATTTAAATAATGAAATCTGAAGAATAGAAAATATCTTGCTATCTATATAAAGATTAATAAGACTTTAAAAAACAATCAATGAACCAAAAACAAAACACACACATACACACAAAAAAACTCCCCCCAAAAAAACAAAACAAAACAAAAAACCCCCAAACAAACAAAAAACCACAACCACAACAACAACAATAAAAACAACAAAACCCTAATAACAAAACAAAACAATACAAAAAAAGAAACAAGCAACACACCCATAAGAAATACAGGAATGAAAGAAAGAAGAGGAAGTTGGCTTCCAGAACGTGGCAGGTGTAATTTATTGACAGAAGAAGACTTCACTGTGGAAGGGAAAGGGAGAGAGAAGAGAAGAGAAGGAGAGAGAGGGAGAGAGAGAGAGAGAGAAAGAGAAATTAAATTAATTCTTCCCCTCTGTGTTCACAAAGGAAGATAGGAGACAAATGCCAGGAACAGACATAAATTTCCCTAGGGTAGAAGACGAAATATTGAAGAAAATCAGGATCATGTCAGACCAGGTGATTGAGAAATTAGAACTTCTGAAGACTGAAAAGCTTTACAGTCAGATTAGTTCAACAAAAAACAATGAATGAAGGATGAGGTAAAGAAATGAAGTAAATCTTTAGATTGTATTTTGGTTCACAAAACCTGGGGTAAAATGGTTCACAGAAAGTTCAGGAATTGTTGAACCAAGTATCTCAGGAACTGCAGGATCAGTGTTTCATATTGACTGTGACTCCACCCTAGAGGGACAGAAAGTAGGGGAGACTTCAAAGGTTTTCCTCATAGCTGTGGAGGTCACCGTCTGCCTGTCTGCTCACTTTTATGTACCTGGCACTTGAGATCTGCTGGCAGGCATTTCAATGTGGCTCCAGTGACAGGGTGGGCTAGTAACTTCACATTTGGGGTGTCAGGGAGAACTGTGCTCCCTCTACTCTTTAAATCAACATTGTAAATGTGTCAACATCACCCATAGGAAGCATTAGAAAGTGCTATTTTAAAGTGTTTAGAAGGCAGCTTGGATTTTTTCCATTTGAGCTTTGTGTAAACTGGGGTTTTCTACAACCTGGGGCTCCTGTGAGAGGCACCCAGCCATCACAATGAGAAAATGCATGCTGGAAAATACACAGCAAAGCCAGAACCAGTGAAGACAATCATATTTGCCATGTATGCATCTAGATCAAATTCAGCAGTAAAACAGTAGCCAAAGCTTGCTAGAAAATAGTTGTAACGAGCTATATTTCATATTTCCATAGATGCCATATTTTGTCATTTAATGTCTGTTATATTCTGTGCTGAAGGAAAAGAAAGGTGTGGAACAGTCTATGTGATTGAGAGGGTGTCAGATTAAAAGAGATGGAGCAAATTAGAGATTGCTAAGAAGCTTTGATTACTCACTACTTCTTAGAAAATTACACTCCAGTTATTTGTTTGGCTGCTGCTTATGTCACCAGTGTGTTTGCTCAGGTCTAACAGACTTGCACACAAATACCCCAAGCTGAAGTTAATGGGACTGACATGCTGCAAGAGACTAGATAATTAATACCAGGGGTTTGGGTGGAGCAGGACAGGACTGCTCCACTCAGTTGTTTTGTCCTGCTCATTTATTACCCATTGTATGAAACAGCTGTAATTCTTTAGCAAGATTTCTGACAATTTATAGCAAAGAATTCCACACCACTGGTTGTTGCTCTTTGTCTTAGTTTGCAAGGTCTGCCTCAGACACCATCTTAAGGAGTAGATGCTGTTCATGGCTTTGCCTTGGGGTAACAAAATATCCCAGCCTTATGATCTGAGTAACTGTGAAGTTTCCACTTTGCCAGGGCACTTAAAATTCCTGATATTATAAGATTTCAGTAAATTCTTTCAGCACACTTAATTATTTTTTATGTAAAAGGCAATATTAATATAGGTTGTTTGTGGCAGTGCAGTCTCACACTGGATCCTTACAGCTACTACAGCCTTTATATTTCTCTTTTCAGTAGAGTTGTTATGAAATGTCTACAACCCATTGGAATGACAATGTCTAATTATTTAACAAAATCTCTTAAAATCAAATTTTTCTAACCCAGATTATTATACAGAGCTTTTGTCTTGCACAAATAAGTAGTTGTCTGCACAACAACCAAATTGCCTTATGTAAATCTGCAAACAGCCAGCGAGCTTCTCTCTCTGCACATTACCTATGCATGCAAATAAGTCTTTTGAGAATACTCCATTTCACTTCTACATATATATATATATATATATATATATATATATGCAAGAACAGTAGATTCTTGCTCATATTATCTAAGAAGGTTGATCGAATACTAAAAGTTACAGGATTATTTTTTTCCTTTACAAACACAATGCAAGACTGAGATTTGTGTATATAACTATATCACTTTCACTGGAAGCAGAAAGCTTCAAAAGGAACTGCTTCCAACAGGACAACAAAGCTCATGATTTTAACCTTTGCCCTGTAGTCTGTAAGTCAAAGATCAAAGTTCCCTAGTTCCAAAGTTGTTTGCATATGGTCATTCAACACAACACATGCTTTCAAGGAATTTTTTTGTAAATACAATTATAATGTGCAAAAACCCAGCAAAACAAAACAGTCACATATGTTCCTCTTGATTGAAGGTTAAAATCATAGGTCACTCTTAGTTTCAGTTTCCTGGCATTTGGGTTTGCTCTCTCAGATAATAAAAATTGTGCTTTGCAGAACAAAGCATGCAATAAATAAATTTAGAAGAAAGTTTAATTGGTAGTGTCTGGGAGAATGTGAATGTGAAGGTACTTACAGCATTCACAAACTTGATATGATTACAATAATGTCTGTACAAAAGGGGAACCTTATTGTCACTTTCATCTGCGGTAGGAAAGTCTGTATTTCCCCAGTAAAGGTTCAAGAGCACTAGCCACAAAAGTGTTGTGTTAGCTCTTAGCAAATCTTTTGTACTGTTGAAGATTTCTGTGACTGTTTTTGGAAGCTTAGTGCAGACAAATGTAGTAGGTAGTTTTTCACTCATCACCTTCAAAAGTGGTGGAATACATCGTGTTGTGTGGCCAGAGAGCACAATGCTGACAAGGACCCACAACTGATGCCTGTATTTTTACTGCTTGATTATCAGCAGAGCTGTGGTGGAGCCTGATGTCTCTTCTAAAGAACAGCAGCTCTAAAAGTGCTCCACATCCTTCATGATGACATAGACAGTGAATGTCTATAGCCAAGGCAATGTCCTGAAGGAGGACACAAAACATTGGGTGTTTTTTGTACCTTCAGTGTCAACGAGCAGATTGTGCTTCTCCATGATGTTAATCTAATTTGAGAAAACAGATTGTTCAAAACATCTTGTCATTGCTTATAGTGCTGTAAGCATAAATGTGTTACATTTTCAGAATGCAATTTGCAAGGACCTCAGTTTGTGTGTTTAAAATTGTGCAAGATTTGCAATAAAGTGCAAAGACAGTTGTTTTGCACTTGTTCCAGTGCCAGAGGGACTGGGGGAAAAAAGTGTTTTCCAAATTCTAAATTTGAACACTACCTTTCAAGAAGCTGAATAAAAAATTAAAAATAAGTGTTTTTCTATGCCTTTTTTTTTTCCTGTAAAGATTAATTTATCATTTTTTTAAGATGGAAAGAATAGATTAGGAAAGAATAGGGAAAGTTTTATTCTTCAGATAAATAAAAAACTATCCAAAATTTTATATATTTTTTGTTTTTTTCACAAATTGCTGCTAGAGATTTCATTTCCTAAGAAGTATTTTGTTCGCAGTGTCTGCTCACTAGATCTGGATTTTTGCAAAGTTTTAAAATTTTTGCATATCTCACCCACTCATAAAATGTAGCACACTCCTATTTAGCACTGGAATAAAAAGTACTTAAATACCAAAAGAAGCTCTGGTATTTCTGGCGGCGAGTTCAGCTATGAAGTCTATGAAATCTTCCAGGGAAACCTATCCCAGCTAAATATCCAGCCCAGTTTTGCGGACTCAACAGATGTGGATGGTTGAAATAAGCATCTGGACTTTTGATGTTTACATAAAACCGAATGCTGGTTTTCTGAGGTTCCCCAGATCTAGAGACCTCCCTGCACCTACTGACAAATTCTGACTGAAACCTGAACCATTTGGGACTAACCAGTATCAACTGTCTGAAGCACAACTGGGAACAGAAACCATCTCCGTCATAAAACCTTTTCAGGGTGTTCAAGTCATGAGGCAAGCCTAGCATTTTGGCTATGTCTCTGATTGCTATCAGGGGCTAACACTTCAGCTGGGACAGATGACAATTACACCATTGACTTCCTAGATTTCTGGATTGCTTTGAAGTGATTTTATCACTTACTGAATAACAATATCCTCACAAACAAATTTTGGGAAAAAAAAGAAAAAAAAGAAAAAAAAAAAAAAGAAAAAAAAAAAGAAAAAAAAAAAAAAAAAAAAAAAAAAAAAAAAAGCTCTTTAGTTGTATGACCAGGCTCTGGATTCAATTAATTTGTAAGAGTTGAGAAAAGCCCTTTTCTTTTTTAAACCAGACATTTATTTTTAACAAGGGATGAAATCATTGGAGAACAAAAACTGAGACAGCTGTTGTTTTATATCTGTTTATTGTAAGTGCTTAAATGTGAGTTCGGTTTCACACAGTTTTGACATTGTTGCTTCATTAATAATGATTACGTAATTGCAACCACAAAACAAGCTGTAAGGCTGTTACATTTTCATTACTTATTAGCAAGGAACTCAAAACAAAAGACAGATCAGCAAGGAGGTAGCTAAGATTTTTGTGTTGAAAGTGGTTCATATATAGAATTTCACAGCAAAATCAAGCTGCTGAAAATAATTAATAGACATTTCTGTTAAGGATTTTTACTTTAAAAAATCAAAATGTCTTCAAAGAGCATGTTTATTTCAGTGAAATTTTGTGGGGAAAAATGGCAACTCACTATTGCTGTTTGATAAAGTTGACAAACATCACATTGTTTAAGTAAAATATTTTTCTGATGTTTTCTCTTATTTTGATTAATTTTTTTCCCTTCACACATTCATACAAATATTAAGTCTAATCTATGATTTCTGAATGAGCTCAAACTGTAAAGCAAAGCACTCAGCTTTATTTAAGCGATTGTAGAATTTTATGTTTAGAGTACCACTCTTCAATTTTTTATTTTGATTTTTTTATTTTACTAATGCTACATAAAAATGAAATTTTACTCTTTTTTGACAGTTAAAATTTTGAATTAGATTTTTTACAACTTTCACTTTTTCACAAGTGTAAATTTAAGTTTCTTACTAGCTGCCATGACATGATCTCACCTGTACAGATACTTGGAACAGGCCATTTTCTTCATCAGTTTCCTAGGCAAGGAGGAGTGTGGTAAAGACAAAATGTAGTGGCATCATTCAGCCTAATTGTAAAGGAGGAACGCTGGTATCTCACTAGTGGATACATCTTAGCCATGCAAGCAGCAGAGACACCATATCCCCAAGCAGTAACAGACCATGGTGTACACAATATCAACCACAGCTCTATTTTTACATGTGTGATGAATATCTTCTGGGTTTTTGCTTAGTATTTATGCAGGTACATAAATTTTCCACCATGAAGGAGCCATGCCAGTATGGACAGTTGCTGTGGTACTCTGAATCAAATTAACAGTCAAGTTTTTTGCCCACATACTTTGCAGGTTTCGGGTTACTCAGGCCTCTGCTATATTGGCATCCCTCAAGTTTCCACACCAAACTGTCAATACCTTGGTCACAAAAGCCACCCTATGCAGCTGTAATCCCATAGAAATGCTCAGTCCATAATTGCAATCACGAATTTCGAATCAAATGAAAGCCAAGATGCTATGGTGTTGTATCATCAAAACTTTGCAGGCTCGGGTAGAAGAACTAGGGAGGATTGGCAGGCAAGTGGAAACAGATCTGTAATAGAGACAAACAGGGAGTCTTAAAACTGAGGACAGAGAGCAATTGACTCTACTAATGGAAACATATGCAGTATTAAATGAAAGTGTTCCGCACCTTCTTCATAAGGTGGCACTTGGGAGCCCAGCCTCTCCATCCTGTTGGGCACATTTCTAACACAGTGTGAGGGAAAAAACAGCTGAGTGATTCCAGCTCCGGTTAATGGGAGCTGTGCTCCTAATCCATGGTGTGCAGTGTGAAATATTTACCTATGCCTTTCCAGTGAGGCTACTTATGTAATTTCAAGGGAGGAAGTAGCCAAGGGGAAGCTGCTTTATACCAATTAAATGGAGAGAAATTGGATGGAGGGCAATTCAAAGCATTCACCCTTACTGGGAGATCTGTGTTTAAACATCTCGACGGGACATTTTTTAATGAAGAACTAAACTGCACACCCTGCGTATGTCAGAAAGGGATAGCTGGGGCCCAAAACATTGAATTTCTCTCCCAGGAATGAGACTAGTGTGCACTGTAGCTTCCTGCTGGGTGATATATTTACCTTATCAAGATGATCACAGAAAACTGCATAAGTATCTATAATCATAAATCACTTCTCCTCCAGACTACAATGGGAGAATGTTGCAAGGTTGAAAGGTTTAGAAAATACCTCCAAATATTTTGAGGATTTTTGTCAAAGTTTCTCAGATTCTGTCTGACCCTGAGAAGTCTTCTTACTCCTTGTCTTCATCTTGCTTTTAAACTTTTCTCCACATTTCTCCACTTGCCCTTGTCCAGCCCCTTCTCCAATATACTGCAAAGCTGCAGCTCCTGTCTCCACACATAAATAACTCTCGTGCAGATCTTCCATCTCAGTCTGGACTGAAGAGATCAAATCAGAAGATTCTGGAAGTTAGCAATAGCTGTGTAATATATCATTATATTAAGTCTCTTTGACCCACTTTGCTAAGATCCGAGTGAGTCATAGCTGGAGTAGTTAACACCCTGAGGCCCCTAAATGAAAGTCTAACTGAGATATTGAGCACTCTGTTGCAAAAACAGAAACTCTCCCTTTTGTTTGGAAGATAGAGACTTGGATACCATCTTACTTATCACCTCTGATGATTGTCCTGTGTATTCTACATATACAGATCAAAGATCTCAAGAGAAAATGTTGAATAGAGCATCCCACTTACCATCAGACCCAGCAAAACTTTACTACTGATACTTCGGAGTTAACAAAATAAAATTAATTGCCAGCAAAGGAATAGTTTTTGGATAATATAGATATCTATAGATAATAGATAATATGTTATCCCAGTCCTCAAAATAGTTCAGAATTTTGCCTGTGCTTTGGTTCACAATTGCCTAATTGTTCGGGTTTTTCATGCAGAACCCCCTGTAGGAAACAGTTTAGATGTAACTTTTTCTCATACTGGACATAAATGAAACTCCAGCTCAGGCCACAGGCAGACTTTTAGGCCCACATTTTGGCATCAGTGGGGTGTAAATGAGCTCAGAATCTGGCTTGTACCGTAGTATTGCAGCCACACTTGAGAGCTGAGATAAGACGTGCACACATCTCCCAAGCATATTGGTTTGTCAAACCTCAGGTTATGTGTATTTGCAGATCCTCTATCTGGCCAGTAATAGACACAGTCATCTGTTGTAGGATGACTGCAAAAAGTGATCTTGTACACTGAGCTATGGTACACAATTCTTGTCTCCCGTGATGTGTGTAGCTATAAAGATATTGGCCCCTTTTGTGTGCAAAGTCCCCCCTGGTTTTCCCAGGAAAGAACAATCAGACCAAGAATAAACTGCCAGATGGTTCCATCCAAGACCCTGAAGTAAACTCAGCACTAAGAGCTCCTGCCTGCCATATTCCAATGCCAGGAAAGGTTGCCGTTGTTCCCATGCAGCAAGAGAAGCTATAGCTGCTGGATGGGTGGAGAGCAGTAAGATAAGTGGATATGGGTGAAAAAAATTGCTGCAGCTCTGGGTTCTACCATATTTGCCCAGATTATCTTTCTTCTGTGGCCTGCTCTTGTGCTCATATCTGTACTGGATTGCCTAAGGCAATACTACAATCTGCTCTCTCATGCACACTTTTTTTCTCTTGTTCAACTCTCTTTTGTTTCTGCATATCAAAACCAGTGATCCAGAATTATGCATCCTCTCTCACATGAAAAGATTAATCTTTCCATAGTATACCCCTTAGAAACAGTATCTACGACTTCCAAAAAAAAAAAAAAAACCACCCTGGGAAACCTTAGGAAGCAAAATGAATATGCATTTTGGAAATCGCTAAGACAAGAAGCTAAGAAAAGATTGCCTTACATTCCTTCCAAGCCCTTTCCTGAGCTGTACTTGTCTCTCTCAAGAATTGTGAGACAGGCCAGAAGACAATGAAATGGTAGGTCTGAAAAGGTTGCAATACATGGGTGTCCCAGCATGTTTTTGATCAATTGCTCAATTTAGGATCTTTGATTACGGATGCAACCCAGTCTGGCTTCCACCCAAAGAGGGTGAAGGGGGGAAAGAACACAGACTTCCAGTGGAGGATAAATTATCCTTCTTAGGTCTTCCTGTAAAGCATCACAAAATAGAGCACACGAAAGGCAAAATTATGAGTGACCCAAGGAGGAATAATAAAAATGTTGAGTGAGTTCTCAAGTCTTATAATTGAAAGTTTTCTGCATTCTCTAATGCCAAGATATGCTGAAACATGAGCAGAGCTATCTTGAAGAAATCCAACAAGGATAGAACATCTTCCCAATGAAAATTCAATCTACTTTTCACCTATTCATTGCCATAAGTTATTTCAGTAAGAAATACTCTACATTCTTTTCCTCGTAAACTCATTCTTGCTAGTGCCTAGTTTAAGCCACCTGCCCTCTTTTAAGCTGGGAAGAATTTGTTCTCCCCTCGTGTCCATTTCCATACAGTTAGGACTCACCTCGTGACTCTGCCTTTCCATCTGAGGCAGACTGCAGAGGTGGGATTGCAGAGCCATGAGGAGAAGTAAGCTTCAGAACTAGTGGCAAACAGCCTGAGGTGGCAATGGGAATTTCAGAACTGACTTCCACTGGACTTGGGCAAGAAGGCATAAATAAGGAAATCTGCAATAACTGTGGAAGACTGTAGGAAAGTCAGAGAAGAACAGAGAGTGGCTGTGTTCAGTTTTGGGCTCTGCTGGGGATGGAGGTAGGACTCACATTTCTACACCAGCCACACTGCAGGGCTGCAGCCATGATCTTCTGATCACAGGAAGGAGTCTCTGCAGCATAGGGATCAAACAATCCACTTGGGGGGGGACACAGATGGTCACACTTGTCCTATCCGCAGTGGCTATCATTTTTCTGCTGAGTCAAACTCTTATAGAAAAGACAGTGCACTCCTGCTCCAGGGAGTCCTAACAAGGCCACAGATGACAAGCCAAAGAAAGAAGTTCATGGGAGTTCATGACATCTGTACCTCTTGTTGATGCCTGTAGGCTACTCTGGACCAGATTCCCCTGCTCTGCTGCAGCAAAACCATCTCTTCTCCCTGTCTGGGAATTCAAAAATACATTTTTTAATGTGTTTCTTACCATTCAGCTACAGTGGAGTGGAAGTGGATGATTTCTTTCCTTCTCAGAACAATGTTATGTCAGAAAATGTTCCTCCAGGAACAACTGATCCCTGTTCAACCAGACGCAAGATGAACATCAGTGCATCAAGTACCCAGTTTTTCCTGCATCATATCTTTAATATCTTTGTCATCTGCCTTGCTCCATGTTCTTAGAAACCCATAAAAATTCTTTATGCAATGACCCTTGTGGGGTCACAGGCTTGTGTCATTGAACCCTGCCTCTCCCTACAGAAACTAACAATTTACTCAGATATGCACCAGGCATGGGCCCCTCAAGTGCACTGCTGTGTGAAAAAGAGTGAACAAGATAGGAAAGAAATTGCAGGAGTAAACACCTTCCCCAAGGGTTGGAAGTCCAGAGAGGAGAGACACATGCTATAAAGTGACAAAATACTTTATTGTAACGTGAGGTAACCTCTTTATGTTGTAAAGTGCAAGCAAGCTGGGTTGGCTTCAACGGGAGAGGCTGCTAGTTAGCAGAAAGTCCTGAAAGCCAGCTCACACTTTGACTACTCTCCAGAGTCTGGCTGCCCTCCTGGGAAGCCATAAAAACAAGATAAAACATTTAAAAGACGTCCATTGCTTGTCACTGGGACCTGGGTCAAGAAAGCCCAAACACAGTCACCAAGTACAAAGGCCCCACACCTTGTGTATTAGGCCATCTTCAGTTCATCAGAGGCCTCCAAGGGAGCAGACATGGCTTTCCACCACATATCTCTCACTTATGGGGGCTGGCTGGGGATGGGAACAAGTCTGCTGGAGGGCATGGAGGGTAGACATCCCCGGCTTGCATGGGCCAGCTGCAAACCCTCTGCATCCACCAAGGCTCAGCATATCCAGGGGCCCAGGGACGGACTAAAGGAAAAGACATGGAACATGAACACTGCCTGTATTCTGGTCTGGCCCTCAGAGGCATGTGAGAGACAAAGAGCATTTCCCAGGGCTGTCATCCTTATGTGTCTGCAGGAGCAGAGCACACACACTGAGGGCTGTAAAACCTCTTTGTCACACAGGTTTGGGCCACCAGCCTGCGTGCTGGATGTCTCTGTGTGCTTGTTAGAGAGCCTGGGCAGGAAGAGAAGATGCACAGCAGATCCTGTCTTATGTAGCAAATTAGTAATAATAGCTGAAGAATGTCCCCAGAAGCCCCAAGGCTAACAGCAAACCTCTGGTTCTTGGTCAGATGCCAGCCCGTATTTTGCACTTCTCTACCTCTACTAATAGGTCAACCACCAGAGCATGTTGGCATTCACCTGCCATGGCAAGGGGTGCTCTAAGTGACATCAGACCCAATGTACAGCAGTGCATGCTGTGCAAGGAGCTTCCTGAGTGCTCTTGTTTGCTGCTGGCCTCCAGACAACATTTGTAAGGGTGGCGGGAGGCTCTGCAGGGATGAGCAGTGGCAGATTATAGGAGGTTGGGTTTGGCAGCCACAGGAGGTGGGTAATAGTGCTCCTGCTCTCTGGTCCCTCCCACAAAGGACTCAGGTTGAAAACTCCTCTGAGCTCTTGTGAACAACATTACTGTTGAGGGGCCTCAGACTTGTTGCTGCTGGTTCCTTGCATATGCTTCTGGTGGCTTTTCCTTCTCTCTGTGCTAGCTCCCATTGCCTTGGTAAAATGCTCCAAGGCACCTTGCTGGAGGCCAGAAAGCCCTGCAGACCCCCGGGGTGGTGGCACTTCCCTGCTCTCCTGCATCCTATATGAGTTGAACAAACATGTCTTGAGGAACAGCAAAGCCTCCATGGGCTTAGCAGAGACTACACTGAAGGGGCTACAGGTTTCTTGGGCTGGATGCTGTTCTCACTCTGTAAGACAGAGTGCTTGGTGTTTCTAGACATAGCTGCAGGGCAGATGTATCTGCTTGTCTAGTCTGAACCCCACATTTGTCCTGCAAATACTATTCTCAAGCAGGCTTGAATTGCTTCCTTCTTTTATCTGTAAAATCATGGTGACACAGAGGAAGAGATGGATAGCAATCAATTGTCCCTTTTGTATAAGAACCAGGGAGTGGCAAACATATTTAGTGGGAAGTATAACCAAAATAAACAAAAGGCATTCGTGTGAAGACTACGAAGACCTCTTATGAAGTAGAACCAAGTCTGGGAAATTCTGTTTTCTTATGAGCTTTTAGGATGAAGGATATGCTCTCCAAAAGCTTTTGAGATTTCTTCTATAGAAAAGATGCAAACCAGACCAACTCTGCTGATCCATGTGGACCTAACTGGGATAATTTAGACATTTTATTTTTTACCCAAGACCCTGTGAAATAATTGGATTAGTTCAGAGCTCTGCTTCCTTCAAGAAAAAAAAAATCAACAGAGTAAGGTCTGACAAACAGACACAAGTGTGTATCCCCTGCCTTAACCTAAAGCCTTTTAGCAAAAAAAAAAGTCAGCAGATACATGAGCGACACTAAACAATGTATTGCAAGAAGATGCAAGCAAGTTAATTATCAACAAGCACAGTGGCTGTTCTTTTACAGACAGTTTAGACTTCTCAATCATTTTATCTAAGCATTGCCCTGTAGCCCTGAACTGAGGAGTCATTACAAGAAGGTGTCTGAGCAAGCAAAGGTATCTGTTTTCAGTTCAACTCTGAAATACAGGACCAAAGAAACTGCTCCAGCAACATATTTTGCTGCTGTGTTTTTGAGGTCCCAGCTTGAATTTTACTTCTGGCAGGTACAAAAGTTTGCTTCCCCCATTGCAAATGGGTGCCCTAAGCAGTGAGCAAATGACTTGTTATGAGTTCTGACTTAAAATAAAAGAGAGAAATAAAGGGAAGGGAGGAAGAGAAGTTGGGAGAGAAGGAAAGAGGTGGGGAAATCAAGGAAAAGATGGAAAAGAAAAAGACCAATATGGAAATAACAAAATGGGAGGGAGGGAGGGAGGGAGGGAGGGAGGGAGGGAGGGAGGGAGGGAGGGAGGAAGGAAGGAAGGAAGGAAGGAAGGAAGGAAGGAAGGAAGGAAGGAAGGAAGGAAGGAAGGAAGGAAGGAAGGAAGGAAGGAAGGAAGGAAGGAAGGAAGGAAGGAAGGAAGGAAGGAAGGAAGGAAGGAAGGAAGGAAGGAAGGAAGGAAGGAAGGAAGGAAGGAAGGAAGGAAGGAAGGAAGGAAGGAAGGAAGGAAGGAAGGAAGGAAGGAAGGAAGGAAGGAAGGAAGGAAGGAAGGAAAAGGGCAGGCAAGTGGGAAGGCAGAAAGGGAGGAAGGAAGGGAAAGGAAGAGTGAAAGCCAGAGCTCTTTTAGCCTCCCTGTGACGTATAGAAGGTTTCATTACCAGTGATAATTCAGCTAACAAACATCTGACTCAAATCAGTTTATGCAGCTATTTGGTCTTCTCTTCATTTTAAAAATAAATCCTCAAGCCCCAGTTGAATAAGCTTGCATGGGAAGGGAAATTTAATCCATACCAAGATTTTGGTCAGATATTTTTCAAATACTGGCATAAATTTTTAATTTGGACTTTGATATCCAAACCGGCCCAGCTGTAGTCCTCCTGGGGATCCTTCCAGAGGCTTGGACTTTGAACAGACTCTACAGCAAACAGCAGAGGCTTCTGAAAATTCTGACGGCTGGTACTGAACTACCAAGCAGTACAATAAACTGGAAATCAACATATCCTGCCACTTGGTGGGACTGTTTAGAAAGAGCTTCTCGAAGGAGAACAAATGGAAATAAAGTTCATAGAGGAAGGAAATATGGGTGGACTCCATCTGGGAAATATTCTAGGAATGTTCCCAATAACACAGCATTAACACCTTGAATGAGAATACCAAATAAACACAACTGGATATGGTTTCATTATTCGCTTCATTCTGTTTTGGTTTCCTCTTCATGTTGCATATGCTATGTACCCTGCCCTTCTAGCTGTGGCCCTAGATAACCATGTGTTATCTCTTGGGATGATGACCAATAAAAGGATCTAAAAACTGATTCTTCTTTTCCTATAGTAAATCAAAATTTTCTCAGGTCTTCCAAAATGTCACTTCACTGAAGGTTGTGGCTAACTGCTCCTTTGTGAGACCAGCAGGTCAAGAGCTTGCAATATCTAAAAGACATTTTGTTACTGCTTTGGGTCCAAAACCTATTAAAAGTGCAAGGCTTTGATATGCTATTATCTGATCTTACCAGCCCAAATTAATGCTACAGACACAATCCTTGCACAGTCATTATGGTAAGTTCAGCACAACCTAGCTGATCTTAAAATTTCACTGGAAAGCTGCACTTTGGATAAATAAGAAGAGCAATATAATTTCACCTTAATTAATTAAGAATATTTTAGCCACTTGAGCATGAAACAGGAAAAACTGACAGTTCTATGGCTGCCCAAAATTGAACATCTCTGGATAAATATATGCTTATCATTGTCTGTCACTTTTAGAAGATGGCAGACTCTGCTTCCTTTATCAAGGTCCTAATGAATGGGCATTCTTTGGATGGATTGTCATGTTTCATTCCTTCTAAAACGAAAGTGCGTTTTCCTAATGGTGAATTTATTATCCCCAATGGAAACATCACATGTCACTGTGAATACAGCAAGAGATATCATAAGACAGAATGGAAATATGCTAGGAAAAACTATCTCGGAAGGTTGCTGACCATCTTTTTTTTCTGTTATTCCTGGCTTTAACCAACCATTACATATTTCTTCAACACCAAATTCACTTAAAATAAAAAAATAGTGTGATTAAAGAGGTCAACTACCAAAAAAAAAAGCATTTTACATATAGGCAGCCAGATGGAGAAGAACACTTGGGTTTTAAAGATTCTGGCAATAATTAACTAGAATCACTGGAGAATTAAGTTCCTGTTGCCACTGATTAATACATGATACACTGTCATTCGGAGAAGGACCATCATTTGCTGCATGGGCCTTCCTGCTAAAATTGTTGTGGTCTGCTTTTGTGATATTAACTCTTAACTCCAGAAGCTGGACTGTGTCCATCTCACTTCAGGAGTTCTGAAATAACAAGACATTTCAAAAACTTTGGGTTTGAATTTATCTAAAATGCAAAAAGTTTTCCTGCCTGTGATGGTCCACTGATTGCCTGCATTTTTGATACTTGAGTCAGAAAAACAGACAGCCTTAAACCAATCTAAATCATTTGAGTTTAAACTAAGCTCACCAACTACATTTTGAAGATCTTGATTTTTCTCATGAATCTAAAATGAAGAGGAAAAAAATGTCAGGTCTGCATAACACAGGAAATTCCCTTGAAACAAGCCAAAGTTCTTCCAAATTTTGTAATGTGAAGAGGGCCAAGAAACTACTGTAAATGGTAATCAGGCTCTGCAAAGTAGCTGACTTTATGCAAAGCAGGCAAGTGCAGTCAAAACACTTACAGCAATCAATTGAAGTTGTTGGGTAAAGTTTTTTCCATGTCCCATAAATTATTGAACAGTTAATTTCGCCTTTGTGCCTGCAAGACATTCTAGCTTTAGGGTGACAGCTTTATCCATTAAAGGGAGTGTGGTGACAGCAGTACAGAGAGTGCTGAGAATGCAGGGAGAGAAGGCACATTCTCAGCTGCATTACCACTGAACAATGCTGGGATACGTCAACATCTTAATCAATATGCAAGAGTCAATTAATGGGGAAGCACATGGCTTAAGAAGGATCTCATTATTAAGTTCATGTTCAGTCCACCAAATAGGTGTAATCGATATAAAGCTGAGTATCATATAGTAAATACAGAACCATCCACTCCTACCCAGCCTTTCTTCCCTCCTTATTCCCTCCTGGGCCAGATTCACACATGCCTCTTCTCTCTTTCACAATGCAAGGGCAGATATTGAAGCAGACAGAAAAACTGACAGAAGCTGAACAGATTGCAAAGGGCCAAACTCTGTCCAGAGACAAGGAGAAAGCCCCTCTGTGGCTCCAAAGGTATCCCTTTGAAAGAAAAGGTGGAATCCTTCAGAAACTCATGTTTCTGTTTTTCTCCCTGTTGGAGGTTTCATCAGATCAATGTTCTTACTGAGTACTGGAAATGCAAGCAATAAAGAGAACTCTTTCTACAGAAGGGACTTAGGATGCTATCTGGGTCACTCACTGTGTAGATTTATATTCTGGGCAGTTCCATGGGTTTGAAAAAGAGATCAGGATGCATGAATGGAAGCAAGCATATAAATGGTTGACTTCATACATTTATTGTAGAAATTACTTCAGATATTTTATCTGCTCCTGTGCTTGTTGATTTGGAGGTTTTGGGTAGGAAAGTCAATGGAGCTGAATCAGTACTTCTGCAGGCACAGCGTGAATATGTGAAATATCTGGTTTCACCAATAACCAGGCATTTTCTGTTCATTTTTTTTGCTAGTTGTTGTAGTTCAATTTTGAATGCAAAGATCAGAAGGTGAAAGCAGTGACTAAATATTGGGAATTTAATATTTCACTTGCTTGATTTACAGTGGAAGCACTTCTGTCTTTATGCCCTTGAAGATTCAGAAATATATGGGGGAAAAAAGAGAATTAAGATAGGTGGCTTCTATGAAGTAGTGTGAAAAGCATGAATAGCGTAGCCTGATTAGACAGTACTGAAGGGTGGTAGGTGCTGGTTACATTAAGGTAAAGATGTAAGTTTGGAAAAAAGAACAAAGATGGTCTTTAGAGAGGGAATTATGGACCTGCCCTGAAATCAGCTGTAATACTAGGAGTCATTTCCATGGCACAGGTTGGGCTATCTACTTAGTCTTCAAAATAATATTCAGATGTGACTGTATTCTCAGTGACACCCCTGCAGAGCAGAGTGAGTAGAAAGTCTTAGCCTCTCCATAAGGATGTCTCAGCCTTGAGAGTGTCCCTGAATTTAGACTTAGATTTTTTCATTCCCTGTCTTAGGTGACAGAGAATAGCATAGGGGAAGGAATAAATAAGAACGGTGGTGTCAGAGAGCAAACTCCGCTTGGTGTCTGGCATTAGGAGGAGAACAACTGACCAACTCAGCCACAGTACAGTCTTAGTGCATACCATGAAAAAAGCCAGCGTGGACTGATCAGAATATTCAGAGCAAGAGTCTGAGAAACATTCTGTTTCCACCTTTACTGAGCGGGAAACTTGCTCTGGTGTGTTTAGGTTGTGCATATAGCTGGCAGATAATGTGCTCTTCCTCCTGTTTTTGTTACCCAGTAGGTGATTAGAAAGTAGTGTAGCACAACATGTTCAGGGTAGAAAAGGTGTGTCCTAGACATTTGAAAAGCAAATAAAAATAGCATGATGTCCATGACTGGATGGAACTTTCTCACCTTTGTCTCTATCAGAGAAAAAAAATGTGAGAAAAAATTGGCAGTGTAAAGGGATACTGAAAGAATGACATATTTCTCTGTTAAGTATAAATATGAACAGCTATGGAGATCTGGTGCTGTGGTGCTAGGTTTAACTCCAGTAACATTCATCTAGTGCCAGGAAACACTAGATTTAGTATCTGAGGGATTGCAGTCTCAAATACCTTCTACATTTTGTTTTAATATGCTGCCAAGAATTTAAATTGGTAAAAGCTGGGGACTGACAAAAACTTGATCCCCAAGAGTTTTTCTGGCACAGGTTTATCAGGGAATATGGTGCCATTATTTTTATTATAATCTTTTTTTTTTTTTTTTTTTTTTTTTTTTTTTTTTTTTTTTTTTTTTTGTGGTGGTGGTCAGGGAGCTCATTTATAACTCTGTGACTTCTACTCCCAAATGTATTTTTAAAAATCTTAAATAAACAAAGGGTTTTACTTTCTTGGTGGCGCTAGGAGCTGTCATTCATTTTATATACAATATGCCTACTTGGATTGTAGACATTTTAACATACTTCTTGAAAGATCAAGAGCAGGCAAAAAAAATAAAAATAAAAAAAAAGACTGTGAGGTACACATTCTATCCAAACCACTACCACCCATCTGGTGCCTCTCTGTTCCAGTGAGAGATGAACTTACAATTCATAGTAAAAATAGGCAACTCTCTTAGGCCTAGTCCTGCTTTCGCTGATGTCAACAACCAGCATCTGTTTTGCAATAAGTATGTAATGGGAGCAAGCATTTCATAGGGAAATGTGGGCTTGCAAAGGAAAGGCTGGGCTTCTTTGGGAGACAGACATCTAACAAAATGACATTTAACCTTTATTGGACTTATTTAACCTTTTTAGCTTCCCATTAGATAGAAGGTCCCTGTAATTCTTGAATGAAAATAAGGCCAAGAAACTCCCTTTTATATTGCAATCATGACAGAAGGACCCAAACTAGTTGATGCAAAATCTAGATTAATTTTATAACATTGGATAGGAAAGCAAAGGGGTATCTAATTTGAATGTGAATTGTGTTGTCTGTTTTGCAGGCCAGAGAAACTTCCTTCCCTTGGAGTAGAGACTGCTAGGATAGTCTTAGTGCTCCTCTGTGAAGGTGAGGAACACTTCACTCTTGAGCCTTTGAGTTTTATGCAACTGACCTACAAACCCTTTACACATATCAAACAGGCAACTACGAATAAAGCCTCTGTCAAATAGGTTTAGTCACTTACTCAAGGTAATACAGAAAATAAATACAACAGAAAATAAAATCAAAGAAGTTTCTGGTTCCCAGATTTATGCTCATTCCATCAGGTCAGGTTGTAGCCAACAACAGCACATTGAAAGCACAAAAGTAATATATGCAATAGTATCTTTATGGTTCTGCATTACTCTCACATGTCATAACCAGATCTCCCTAAAATTACTTTCAAGTTCAGTAAGTAATAGTTTATATGGTTTGGTCATTTTTTGTAAAAAGAATTTGTCATCTTGTCCCTTGAACAGACACAGCATAGCTTGCACTGCCCAGAATGTCTTCAATTTTGCTATACAGCTAGGTTAGATCTCTTGGGACTTGTACTCTTTCTGATACCTGTGTTATGGATAAGCTATCCACCAGATTATTTCTTCCCTGTAGTTCAAAGTACAAGATAAAATTCCTTCCACCTGTTGGGTGAAAAATAAAATTGTTGTATAGAAGCTATGTTGGTTTGGGTCCTCTCTTGAATTTTGCTAATAAAAGCACAAGCACAATAGTTTTCTTATTAAAAAATTATTGCTGAGATTTATAGTATGCCTTTACCTTGAAGGAATACAAAACACTTTTGAAATTGCAGCTTGGACCTGGCAGGCTTCTGTGCCCTCACAGCAGCCCGTTGACTTGAATGATGTTCCCAACATATAAAGATTTCTCCATATGGATCCACTTGCAGATCTGGCCCTCAAGGCACAATTTGTCCCTATGCCAAGAGAATAAAAGCACTTTGAAGAAAGGAAATTTTATACATTTCGGGTCAGAGTTTCCACCTGGGTTTGTTCCTTATGGAAGAACAGGGGTTGTAAGTTTCTAAAAGTGATGGGTCTTCTAAGATCTTCTAAAAAGGCCAGCACTGGAGCCCCATTCCCTTTTGGCCCCAATATAGCACTGATTTCAGAGCAGCCATGTTGCCTTTTATGTACACTTCTGCGCATGAAACCTATCTCTCCTGCATGCTGCTCGCATTCACCCGAGGGAGTATGCACACCCACATGGACTTTCCATCCCTGTCATTGAGGAGGATGGGATTATTCCCCGAGCTCAAGGGGATACTGGCAGTGCTAGAGATGATCATGCTACAGGTGAGACTCTGCCCTCAAAGGAAGTATGCCTAAACAGATGACTGAGCATAATCTCAGCAAGGTCCCTGAGCAGTCTTCCACAGAACTGAGTGATGGGGAGGACACAAGTGCAGCATCAGTACCCTACCCATTCTCCTTCCCTGAGGTGTAACTTACAGATGGGTTCCTCTTGCTCTCCAAAAGCAGAAATAAATCCCAAGTACTTACTTTATAAACAGTGTTCAGTCTCTGTGACACCCTATAGAAATTAAGCCACCCATTGACAGGGTGATTTGACACAGTAATGTCCCTCATTTCTGTCATGGATGGAATTTAGCTGGCTGAATACTCAGCTAAGGATAGCTAGATTAATATAAATAATGATTTTAAAAATGCATAAATTATCTAGAGAGTGTAGGGGCAAAAATTTTCACTTTCAGCTATCTTCCAACTGCAGCTGACATAAAAGCCCCATATTTCTCATTGCTTTCTCTGTATAAAGATCATGCATAGCCATTAGGTTATGTAATTGGTCATGTACTACATATATAAGTGCATAAACTGCAAAAATTTCCAACGGTCTTCTTCTACACTGACAATTTCTGTTGCAATTAGGAAGCAGATAGGTCCATCTCATAATCTGAGGGTCTGAAGAGATCACAGAGGTAAGAATCATGCCTTTAGCATGGAAGGGTTAAAATCTTAACTACCTACTTACAAATTAGCAACACAGTGAACAAATTCTTAAATTTGGACTTCTGAAAATTGCTTGCAGGCATGACATAATGCAGCTTGTCCCACACTAAATTTATAGTGAGTTTATGTTAACTTGCACAGCCATTCCATTTAGTAAAAACCTCTAACAGATGTTTTCACACTGTTCTAGAAATAGTCAATATATGATTTGTAATGGGAAAGGTGAAATACTCCAGATAGGTAAAAAACTCTATCAAAATAAATGCATGAAAATATTATTTTAGACTAGCAAGCAACACGCGTATCCACTGAAATCCCCTGTTCAGCCTTTCTACTTGAAGTATGTGTTCATTAATTGCTTGAATATTCCACATTGCCTTAACTAGCTAGGAGCATCCTAGCTGAATCTGCTCCCCACAATCAACTCGGATCAATGCAGTGGTAGGTCTCCTTTCATCCCTAGTCCAACAACCCCCCTCCAACAACAGAGGTCCTTTGCAGGCATAGGGGCATGATTTATGTTTAATGCAGCAGTGTTTTTACTGCTTTTGGCACAAGATATTTGAAAGAGGTGAAAAAGACACACAGGCAAAAGTCTGTTTAGAAAACAATTCCAACATAAGCACCATATGCCTTCAACTCACAGGCTCATTTCCAGGCAAGCCACCACAGTAAGCACAACAATTATTCTAGTTTTTTATTTTTTCTTCCTTAAGAAGTGGATGGGGGTGTGGGGGAAGGTAAATGGAGTAAGTGAGTAGGGAAGCGTTGTTTCGTTCCTATAGGATTTTTTATTAGGTTGTTGTTGTTGTTGTTGTTGTTGTTGTTGTTGTTGTTGTTGTTTTGTTTGGGATTTTTTTTTTTTTTAACTGATTTTCTTTCTTTCTGCTGCTTTACTACCTTGTATCTATCTACCCCTCAGGAGTTTAAAAGCATCAAGTAAGTATTATTAGGTTTTTAGTGTGTATTTTCTAAGTGCATGTGTGTGTGTGTGTGCCTGTGTTGGAAGAAGTTAAACCGTCATGCAAGAACAAGCCACCTATCTTTTACTGACACTCGTTCATTAGTAGGGATGGCAGTTTGCACCAGCAGGGACCATCCTTGCATACTGTCCCACTCATTCCTAGAAGTGCAGACACCAAGCTTGTGTTGCACATAATTTTCTTATTTGGTCAAATCTTTTGATATGTACATGAAGTATATTTATCTGGACTGAGGAAAGAAAGTCCACATTGGTAAGGTAGTAGCTACAGCAGTAAAAACAGAATAAACAGAATAAACAGTTTTGTTACCCATTGATCTATACTATTGGTGACCAGGATAAAACCCTTAATTAACTTCACCAAAAAAAGCTGAGAAGACCATGTCAGGGCACAAGGGAGATATGACTTTACACAAGGCTGTTATCACTATCTCTACAAGAACTGAAAAGTTAAAGGCTCTCCAACATTCAAGATTGACGTTGTTTTTATTTTTCCAGTAATTCAAAGTCCTATGACATCTGGAACTTTAAAGGAACAGAGAGCAAAGAGAAAGCATCCTTGTGGTTCACAACAAGAGAAGGGCGCTGCTTAACCATAAGAAGTAGTCATAATCATCAGGCACCTGGAGAAAAACAACAAGATTTAAAATTTAAACAGCATAGTATCTGCATCTACAGATAATCTACAGATAATTCCTCTAGCACAAGATGTATATCACTATTATTTGATCAGTAATGGCTGAAAGAGCTTGGTTTCACTTAAAATATTTAATGAATAATAAACTATTTTCATAATCCAGTCAAAGTATAGAATAATATATTCACTGAATATTTTTTTGCATTGTGTCTCAAGAAATTATTTGCAAATAAATTTTGAGGTTTCTTGGCCAGCTCCATCACATTTAGGTTGTAGGTTCTCCCAGGATACCCATGTTTTTACAAGTGTGCCTTTCTAGGGTGAAGGAATAAACACCTCTGGGAGCATGTGAAACCATGTTAAGCTTGCTGCTAGATCTGCAGAAATAAACAAAATTTACGTTAGGACTGAATGACTCTGTAACTGGAAAAGCCTCCTGTATTCCCTCTGACATGATCTGTACTTGGAAAATATCAAATTCTACTCTAGGTTTTAGTAAGGGGCATAGCCTTTCTTTATTTAAAAAAAAAAAAAAAAAAAAATAAAAAAATAGAGGAGAGAGTAGAAAATCTCAAGAAAATTCATACAGAATGGGGGTGGAGAGGAGGAGGATGTATGGAAAGGTGGTCATTTCCCTTTTTTGCCAGAATCAAATTGAAAACCCCAAAAGCTAGCGCCAGTTACATCATCTGTCCAAACGTCCTGAGGCACTTTAGAAACATCAGCTGACCTGTCTGTCACTGATGAGAGCATCATTAGCAGGAATTTAGCTCAGGATTAGCAGCATGCTGGGAAATTAGTTGGCACATTCACAACCATGGTTGCCACACCAATCGATCAGAGTTTTCTGCTTTAACAGTGTCATCCTCCTTGGACACCCTCCTCCAAAGTCCTGCCTGACAGCACACAGTCTTAAGAAAGGATGAAATTAGGTTTATTTTAAAGATGGGATTTCTTTTGTGAAAAAGCCAGTGATCCTTTTGTTCAGTATTTCCTTTGTTTTGGTACAACAGAGATGTCAGCCAAGGGAAAAATGAGACACGATGATCCCAAGACAAGGCAATTCCACTAGTGTGTGATGACTGTGCCAGAGTTCTCTGTTATACCAGCTATTATAATGGGAAAATATTTGTGGCAATAATAGTGCAACACCAGAAAAGAGGGGTGGGGGGAGGAAAAAATTCTGGAAGGAAGAGAATTAGCTAGTTTTCAAGGGCTGGGAGCATGAATGGCAAGGGGGAAGCACAAAAAGAAACACATCCGATTGAGAAATCTTTTCTGGGCTTTTTGTTATTGGTTTTTGTTTAGAGCTATTTTTTTGTGGGTTGGTTCTGGTTTTGGCTTTTTTCATTTTCTGTGAGATTTTTGTTAGGCTTTTTGTACAGTTTTTTACTTTTTATTTTTATCTTTACATTTCAAATATGGGGTTTTTTTCTTTCCTTTGTGTTTTTGGAAAATGGAGATGAGTAACTTGAGCTTGGAAGTTAAGATGCAGACCCAAATAATACAGTACTGCTAGTGCAAAATCAAATTTCCACATCTCTGGACTCTTTGCCTGCCTTGACTTTTACAGCCTCTGGCCCTTTTTCGCCCCATCTGCCCTTCAGCCACATTTCAGCCTGTATCTGGACAATACTTTGTGTAGGTTCATGAAATCCTATCAATCCACTCTTTTATTTTTTTTTCTTTTCAAAGTATCAGGCTAGCTATCTGTCTGCCCCACTGAGAACGAATTCATATGTCCTCTCGCCTCCTCAGCCTTTTTCTTCATTCCTTTTTTTTTCCCTGGCAATTAAAAAAAGTAAAATCTAAGACGAAACAAATCAATGTTTACGGATTTGTAATAAGTTTCTTTTTTTTTATTTATTTATTTCCTCTTCAGTCACTAAAGAAGCAGAGCAACTTGCAAGGAACAGTTGTTGCCAGAGGGTGAATCATAGCTATATTGATTTGATTATGTAAAAGCTCAGAGGAACCTAAAGCCAGATACAGAAATATCTCATAGTCTAAACCCTGTGGGACACACACTAGTAAAAAAGCAATCTTTATATTGTTCCTGATAAAAGCATCATTAGTTTCCTCACAGTGAAACCTTTTCTCTGCTGATACAGTGTATGGTTTGCCTTTTCTCTAGAATCCACTCAGACATAATTAACAGTCAGTTACGAGACTTCAGGTTTCCTCTGGAGTGTGCACTTTGAGGCTGCTGAGAGAATGGGTGCACAATCCTGAGCATCTCTGAAGGGCTCGTTTGACCCTCTGCAGAGCAGGGTCTGGCCTCTGGGCTGTGGGGCATGCTGCACCTCAGGTTCAGCACCCCCACTTGCACCCTCAACTGGCTGTCTGGTGGGGCTGAAAAGGCCCAGCACTGGTGCCACTACTCTGTCAAAAAACATCTCTCACTCCCCTCCAGGCTTTATACCACAACAAAGGCACAAAATTGCACAGACACACGGACCTGCACAGATAGACTCGTTCCCAGCTTGTCACACCAAAATGCTTGCATGTGTGATTTTCTGCAGAGAGGCTCCTGCGGGGAGCACTTGGCTGCCATAGCTAGCTTGAGGGTGGGCTGGAAAAACCAGAGGGAAAAGAGTTTAAACTAAAACATCATGGACAGCTAAGGCTATACGTTTTTATTTATGCTTCTATTAACCATGCAGCTAATATCTGGGCAGACCAAAACTGGGATAGGCAAATTCATCAACTCCAGGTGTTTCTGTGTATCATGAAGGAAGAATAGAACCCATGTTTTTGAAACCAACCTTACTAGTTCATGCCTTCATTATAGAGGAAAGATGTATTGTAAGTCAGTCTACTTAATTCACCTCTGTTTCTCTCTTTCTTATAAATTTTAATCTTCTTTTGGCCCAATCAAAGCAAAATACCAATGAACTTTAACATCCCTTGTTCAAATCTGCAATGTGGGACTTGACTGTAAGATAATGTAAAGTGTTACCATGATACTAAAGGTGATACTAGACAGATATGGCACAGCTATGCTTCTCACTAAAATACTATGTGCTTCAGAGAGGAAACTTGGTGTAGGTGAGAGAAGGGACAGGACAGAAAGACTCATTTTAACACTTGCACCTGTCTTCTCTTCAAATCAATGTGAAGACTCCTCAAGGAAACTTTAAGACATCTGGGAGTTCTGCTGACAACTCTGAAGGATTCATACACATACAATTTGAAACAATGCCAGAAAACTCAAAATGTCTACATGTGATGATTTTGGGGGATCATTTTACCTAGCTGCAAAAGCCTTTAACCTTATTACAGCATCACTAACATAAGAATGTTTCTGTCCCATACTCTTGAATTGGCAAACAATTGGGATTACTATAAACCACGAAATTTTTCTCTTCTCTCTCTCTTTCTCTGAGCTCAATTCATGTCTTTTTCTTTCTCAGAGCTGTTCAATTGGCTGCAATCCTGACTGGTGTTTTACTTTGAACTCTTAAGATAGCACCACATAGTTACATACAGGCTAAAGCACAACATTTAGGAGACGTACAATCCAGCCTGCTGAGCACTTTGCATAACCAGCACTTGAGAAGAAAGGCTGTTCACATAAATTATTTATTCAGCCTACCATTTGGAGTGAGTTTTCGCTATCAACACAGGAATAATTCCAGTGGTTTCAGCTCTCTTCATCTGTTTCTGCAGTATCCACAAAGTTAGGGGTGTGACTGTATAGTACATAAAGTGTAGGATAGCAGTCTGTCTGATTTGTTCAAATAGTATGGATCACTGCTGTTCACAGCCATCTCTGTCTCCCATTGCAATGTGGTGCTGAATCCCAGAGAGTGCCACAAAATATAGTCCTCAGTAGTGAGGGCTGAGACCACTTCAGGTCTCTCTGGGTTGAATGTGGTGCATAGTCCCTGAATGTCTTTTAGCACAAAAGTGAAAACAAATCTCATGAAAAGAGAACTTCGGTTATTGGAGAAGCAAGTGATTCACCCATCTTTTACACATTAGCATAGGAAGTTTCTAATAAAATATTAAGTGCATTATACACCATAGTGTTTTTTACTCTGAATTCTGTACACATTTACAGATGAACCACATGAATTAAGAGTCTTGTTCTGACAAACCTGTGGTCTTTGGTGGTTTTAATTGTTAACTTAAAAGAAGACATAACCTTCTGCATGACCTTTAAAATTTGAGTGATCTGCTAGCATGGCCTACAGCATTACAAGTCTGTTCAAACCATCCAGATATTTGTCCCTTCATTTCTCTCAGCATTCAAAACAGGTGAACCTGACACCTCACTTGTGGGTGAAAGAAGTGCTTACATTTGATGGATGACATGTGATTTGAACATATTTGTGATAAAACAAAACCTAAGACTGCCTGGATCCACTGTCTCTGAAGTCCTCAAAAACTTTGACCCAAAAGCAGCTGATATGTTCAGAAGCAAGGCACATAAGAAAACCCTGTGTGAGAGAGAGTAAAAAAGTCCAAATTATTTTTTAAGCAGATGCTGCAGTTTGGGAGTACCTGACACATAATTTTGTTTTTAGTAGATTTACTGACTGAAATACTTTTTAATTAGAAATGTTTTAATTAGAATTCACTTTTATACATTATAAACCAAAAAGATAGAGTTCATCTTAATTTATCTGAAAATATAAGCATTTCTGTTTTAGAGAGAACTCGTGCTTTCCACTCATTGGAATTAAGTTATTATGAGTGTCTTTCTTGTCTGTAGCAATCTGGGTCTTTCTTCTGTACAGAAACCAGGCACCAATGTAAGCATCAAAGAAAACCTGGGAACAAAACCACAGAAACAGGCAAAATTATAAGACGGCTAAATGTGAAACCATTTTGATAAGTCTAGCAACTGAAAATGTGGCAAACAGAATTGGTTAACTTCATATAACAAACATCCATATGTTTTGGTTTTTAGCCTACATCTATTCATCAGGAAACCCTTCTTTTACAAAAAGTGTTCTCACATTGAATAATGCTCAGTTCATTGCCTTATTCTCTGCAAGAATTAATAAACCCCTGAAAAATTGCTGTGCACAACAGGTTTAATAGTTCTGTCCGGCTGCTTCCCAGTCTCTTCCTCTGGAAAATAAAGCAAACTGTACCTATAAATCAAGGCCACTGAAATGAAGGCCAGTTGCACATCACAGAGAATGATTTTATAGGTGGAACGTGGGCTTGCTAATTTCTAGAATAAATTATTGTGCTTTATTGAAAGCAGTTCCATTTGCACACTTTTAGTTGCAAAGACTTAAAAACAAAATCACAAGCCCAGTTATCAGCTAATTTTAACATGTCCCTTTTTTTTCCAGGCAGCTCTCAGTATAAAACATTTAGTTGACAATGTGCCAGGAAATCTGTTTCATTAAAATAAACACTGATACACTCATTGTGAAGTTATCTCACTTATAATATCAATGATCTTTAATAGAGTTGTTTTATTACCAGAATAACATTTCTGTCTGACAAGTCTGGAGTCAATATTTAACAGATTTAGGTCAGATTCAGCAGTAGGATTTTGCAAAAACCTGAGAAGACTGAATTCTGACTGCAAACTCATAAAGTAGGTTTACAGATTACAAAATGAGCATTTTCATAAATATGCATGTCTCATAAATATTTGAGAAAAAAATGAAATGAGATCCAATATCTAAATGATTGTCTAATTAATAATTCTTTTGATAGGGTAGTCTTGAATATATATTAAACACGTGAGAAGAAAGAGAAAAAGAGAGAAAGAAGGAAACAAGGGAGAAGGGAAACAAGGAAGGAAGGAAACAAAGAAACAAGGAACCACGGAAATAGAGGTAGAGAAGGAGGCAAGGCAAGAAGGCAAGAAGGGAGGAAGGAAGGAAGGAAGGCTGGAGGAAGGAAGAAAGCTGGAAGGAAGGCAGGAAGAAGGAAGGAAGGAAGGAAGGAAGGAAGGAAGGAAGGAAGGAAGGAAGGAAGGAAGGAAGGAAGGAAGGAAGGAAGGAAGGAAGGAAGGAAGGAAGGAAGGAAGGAAGGAAGGAAGGAAGGAAGGAAGGAAGGAAGGAAGGAAGGAAGGAAGGAAGGAAGGAAGGAAGGAAGGAAGGAAGGAAGGAAGGAAGGAAGGAAGGAAGGAAGGAAGGAAGGAAGGAAAACAGTAGCAAGATTTTTAAATCCTACTTCTCCATTTTAGAATTTCAAAATCATTCAAGAAGACCCTTTAACCTCATCAATATTATATTGAAGTCCGCACACATACAGCCTATTGCACATGAAAGATTGCTGTTTGATTCCTGGCACAGCTGGGGTCTAGGGCTTCAGGCAGCAGGACTGCATGAATTTAACAATACCTCTACTTGAGGAAGTGTAAATCCTGAGGAAGAAGAAGTTGGAGAAGCATGCTTATGATGACCCGTTGCATGCTTCTGCAATTCATCTTTGAAAGGGATTTCTACACTGGTTGCTCAAACTATATAGTATAGCCAAAATGTATTAAAAGCAATTCCAAAATTATTATCACAAAAGCAAGTGACAAAGTCATTCCACAGTCCACTGAAGACCTCAATTTCCTGTAATTTGCAAATATTTTGATGGATAGTTTGTTGACAGAGCTAAATAATCCCTAACTCTGGGATGAATGGTCATTCCCTTTGGAATTTGAAAGATGTATTTATTATTTTCTTTAAACTGCTTACTCATTGTAAGGGTTTTTATCACCCACATAGAGAGAAGGAATAGCAATGGCAAATAACTCATGTAGTGAGAGATTTGATTAGGCAGCAAAGCAGATTTAAGAAGAGTTAAAAGAAAGCAACAAGCAACCCCAATGTCCCCTGCACAACTTTGAGCAGTTACACTGAAGGGGTTTAGCAAGGTTATGGAGAGAAACGCCGCTTTTGGCTAGCAGAATGGAGACAGAGATGTATACCAGTGGAGCATGTGGCTAAAACCAATTTTGTCTGCAGAAAGCAACAGAGCTGTGATTCATAAACTGGTGGTCTGGCCTCTGCCTAATTCTTTGACTTGGAGCAAGATCTTCGTAGTCCCTCACACCTCACTGTTCACCCATCATCCCCATACTTAGGAAATCACATCAAGAATGCAAAGTCCATAAAATCAATTGAGAAAATGGTTTGTTTAAGTCTGAGTCATCTCTAACCTTGTGATTTTCAACTAAGCTGAACAACTTTTGTTGACATTGATGAGTACTGCTATTTATGAAGTTACTGTACTTGTTCACCCATGCAATTATTGACTACAAGAATTTTTTGTCTTTTCCTCATACCACATAACCTTCCTCATCTGTTCCCTAGTGGAAAAAGAAACTGTAGTTTTACTTAGAGTCACTCAAGAATTACAGCTTCTGCTGCATTTTCAGAATAGTTAAGAGAATGGGTTTCTTTCCAAAGGAGTAGTGTTAAAGATTCAAGATATGATACTAAATCTCTGTTTCACAAACAAAACAATATGCTCAGAAAAATGCAGCCAAGGTGCATTAAAAATAAACAAGAGATAAGCAAGGAATGCAGCTATTGCTCTTTTCAGAAGTTCAGAAAAAGAACTCTTACCTTCATGGTTTGTGAAGCAATAAAAGCTTTGCAAGATACCAAGAGTAAGAAACTTGAGGTTTTCTATCAGATGCTGCACAACAGGGACATGGGGCCATCTGAACTCATCAAGGTGGTCAAGTATTTGCCAGGGTGAGGCCAATATCCCTTCTTTGTTATGAAACACAGATCCAGTGTTTCAAGTTATAGCCAGGAAAATGATTTCTATGTGTAAGTGCAAGGATCACATCTGTTCTCCAAGGTGTTTGTATATGAAATATTATCAGCTAGCTCAGAAAATATTTTCACTATAAATTAAGATGGCTGGGTTTTATGAGCACAAAGGTGCATTTGTATCATTTCAGAAATGTAAAATTAGAATGCAGTTTTGATCATTTTGTCCATGGCTATAACCATTGACTTTTTAATGTCCTTATAGCAGCAAAAAGACTTTCTTCATCCAAACCTAACAGAGTTCCCTGAAAGTTACACTGTGGGTCTCCTAAATTTCCCTAATAGAAGATGAAAATGTGTATCTTGCTTTTGGTCTCATCTCCTCAGAAGCTGAAAAAAAAAAATCAGTATTCCCTAGTAAGTGGCACATACTCAGCACTTAGATGCTGTAGTCAAAGGCATTTTACAAATGCTTTGGTACATTATTTCCATATTAAGAAAATTAATTAAATGTCAGAAGCAGCTCCAGACGTGTTATGAGTAAAGAACGGATGTTTTGGAACATGAAACTGATCAGCAAAAAGTAACTAATAGAAAGTATAACTGGCTGGTCTCAAAGTATTGCTAAATTCTGTTGTCAATTTCTGTAGAGATTTCACATGTTTTAAGAGTTGTAAATTTTTTATGGCTTTCATCCAATTAAATGCTGAAGTGCATCATTCCTGGATGTGAACAAAGCAATGTCCTCAAAGCTTGTTCCAGTACTGCAGTGTAAATAAATAATAGTATATTACATTATTATATTCAGTTGTATCAAATAGGGGAGAGATGTAAGCAGAATGACTGAATTTTTTTAATCCACTAATGGTTCTTCATAAGAATAAGGTAAACCACATTCAAATTGTGAATTAAGTTATTTCAGAAGACTTAAAACAGTAGGACAATAGGCAGCAAAATTTGGCACCAAATGTATAAAATTTTTGGCAAGTAAATATCAAATTAGTGTTTAGCACTAGAAAAGTGAAATCACAGTGCTCACATTTGACAGCATTAGAAAACTCCATAACAAAACCACCCCAAATAACTGTAACTGCCATTTTCTTTTCCAATATAATCAGCAAATAGGTTCTGTAAGATGTGAAATCTGAAGCACCTGCATGAATTAGCAGCATATCAGCTGAAACAGCAAAATTGCTGTGCCATTACAGTTGTGGAAATAAATTGAACACCTTCCTTTAACAAAAGGAATTTTGTATTAACAAAATCCATATAAAAGTTTATTTAAAAATTAAATAAATAGAATCAACAAGCATAATATACCATAAATTTGCAAGTACCTTACCATTGTATATTAATACCAGCTCTGTTTCTTTCCCCCTTCAGGAGGAGAAATGGGAAGTTGATTAAAGACCAAAAAGACAAAAAATGTTAGCTGCCAGAACAATTTACAAATGTTTGTCAGATTTTTTTATTTATAATCTGATATGCAAAACCATAAAGCTAAAATACTTCATACGAATGAGGTCCCTGCCCAGCATCCTTTGCTCATCAAGAGTGGTTTTTTACAAGGGTTTCATTATCATATGCCCTTGAAAAATTCTGAGTCTGAGGGGCTCTGGAGGGCATGCAATATTACTTAATAACACTTGAATTGTATGTTAGTGTATTGATCTATGATGTGTGCCATTTGTACAGCCTGGCAATTAGTTTAAAGTCTAAGCAGCTGGGATTTCTGCTTCAAATTCTGATGTTCACTTGCCATGGGATAAGGACAGCTGCTTATGTATCTGTTATAGGGGTGAAATTAAAAGACTTATTCGACTTTAAAAATTTCAATCGGTCTAAAGGAGTGTAAGAATTATCGGATAAAATCTTCAATACTTTCTAATCTTGGTAGCTATTCAAATAGCTCCCAAAGCTATACTATCTGAATGTCTACAATACATAGGTGCTATTTCATCTATTCTGATAAGGAATTTATATGTAAACCAATAAAAAAAATCCAAAAAATAAAATAAACTAAAAAAAAAAAACTATGTAAATAAATAATAGAACAGCACACAGACAAATCTAAGCCAAATAAAAATTAACTTTAAATGTTTGCCCTCTGCAGTATATCGTGTTCACACAACCAATTAAAAGAAATGCCATCTCGTTTGGAAAATATCTATTGATTTCCCAGTTCATCAGATCAGCTTGATGTGTCCGGCAATGGCTCCTATGACATCATCAATATTTTTCTATTTAGAATAATGACTTATTTTATATGCCAAGAGCTATAAAAAAGTCCATATACATATATTTCTAAAGACATCAGCTTAAAAACCATCTTGATTTCCCTTCTTAACATACAACATTTTTTATCCAATTTTTAAAAAAATTTGGGGATCTTGCCATGAGATTCATTTATGAAACTCAGTAAATTTGTTTAGTTTATAAACTGACCTCTAAATCATCTTTCTCCTATTAGATTCTGTCGCTTTGGCCTGCATTTAGGGTCCAAATTACACACATTTTTCTTTCAGATTATGCAGAACACATTTCAGAGAAATTCACCCAGCCCTGCTTTCCCCCTCCTTCTTTCTTCTTTTCCAGCCTCCTGTATCTTTTAACAGCTACATATACCTCTAAATCCTTCTACAGAGTCAAAAAGGCATCCATTCAGCTAGATGTTTATTCTGTTCAATTCAGTCATGTATGTTTTTTAAGATATACTTGCAGCTGACTCCCAGCCCATTTGCTAGCAATGGAAAAGAATATTTATATGCCCTGGACATAGATATGCCTTTAATCAGACCTCTCCATAGGGCCAACTGGCATATAAAAACCAGGCAAAATCTGAGCCAGGAACCAGCCATGAAACAGTTCTCATATCTAACGCCATGCAATTCTTTCTTCCAAGATTCTCACTCTGGGAATGGGGGAAATGGAAGAAATTCCTTATCTTTTCCACTTCTTCTCAGCGTATTCAGCATAGTAGGCTCTCAAGTGCCCCTGGGACACAATTTCATCATGGGCCATGATGAAGTTTAGCAAGCTTGGAAAGCTCCTTTTCCCTGCAATTGCAAGAAAATTGAGTGGTGTTGCTATTTTTGAATATTTTTGAATATTCCTGGTTTGGACTACTTCTGTGGAAAACAGCATGTTTCAAGGGATGTGGCTTGTGGGACCCTGTAGAAAGCAAGTTAAAGTACAATGTTTCTACCCTTGCAGCAGGGCTGACTGACACAGAACTAGCTCTTCTGCCACTAGCAATGCCATCACCTACTCAAACTCTGTCTGGGGCCCACCACAGCGCTCTGAATACACCCAAAACAAAACGCGTGGCTCCAAACCCAGTGATTTATCTTACCACTTTTGTAGTCCCTGGAATGTGGTTTGCTGACCTCTGGTGGTTATCCAAGCTACAAGAGACGTGGCTCGCCTGTCGGACCTGGAAAGTCAAAAAGGAAAATTTATTAACTCCTAAGGGAGGTGCAACCATGGTGTTATACAGTGGGAAAAGCTAAAAATTTAAATCCCAAATTTTCAGAAGCTACTGGCAAATTAAAGTGTAAGACTTAATCCTGTGTTGCTTTATCATGGTATCATTTTACCCAGCAAAAAGAACTGAAGTAAACAAAGCATGATGGTTCTTCTGTGACACACACACTCTCTCATCTAGCTTGTTTCTTTTGCTCTTGCTGCTTGCATGGTTCATCACTCTAATTCCTGATGGCCCTGTGCTTCCATGGAAAGGCTGATGGCCTCTAGCACCAGACAGAAGGGATTCCTGCAGTGTCAGGTGCTTAAAGCCACAAAGGCTGAAGAGCAGAAGCAAGTCATATCCTTTATAAGGTTACACATTGTCTGTCCCAAGAACATTCTGGGTAAAGCTAAAGACTACCTCTTTTGTTTTGGGCCTAAACCTCTCTTTTGAACTTGTCTTTGAAAGCAAGTCTAAGGTGAAACTGAGTCAGCAACAGTATATGCAGGATCTGAAGAAGGCCAAGTCCCCAGAACCATGTTCAGCTGGTGGAGATGCACTGCTTCCCCCTCTGTCCCTAACAGCTCTCCATACCACACAGTCAGCGAGCAGCCCAGGATTGTATTAATTTCATCCTCTGAGAATGAAAAAAAGCAAGCCCTTCATCTCAGACATCATTAAAGTCTGCTATGAGTCATGTTTGTCCTTGGTTATATTCCTTCCAAGGAAGTATTTTCCTCTGCCCATGGAAATGTATACTAAATATAAACACAGCTTTACAGTGACATTTGACCAGTTTAATGACTATACCATCTTCAAGGACACTTTCTGTTCTCGTGTACTGAGTTCAGATTGTTTCTATTTGCATTTTTCTGACAGAATAGTGGCTAAAACAGACTACAGTCTATTTGAGTCTGAAATAACTTCTGGTTACATGACTGCCTGAGATTTTCCATTTAAAATGTGACAAACATTCTCTCCTTTTTCTTGTTACCAGTCAACATGCATTACTCAATTCAACACTGTATTGTCTAATCTATTTTTCTAGCCTTGTCACTGATCCTTTAAACTCCCTATCTGTTAGCAGTGTTTCGCATGATTTATTGAATAACAGTGAATTATTTGATACAGCCAATACCAAAAAGGATTCCAAGGAGTATGTATACTTTTAAGATCAATCTACTGTAAAAAACTTGCTCCAAATTAATTTTATCAGCCCAGTCCTGACTTAGATAGGAAGGATAGACTACTATGCTAGAAAATAATGTAGCAGATGGTCAAAAGAATAACAAGGTATCGTTCCTCAAGAAAATGAAAAACCACATCCACACTAACCATCCTACAAATGGCATTCATGTTGTGCTAAAGAAATGTAAAAATAGTGTGAGAATATGGCTTTAGAGTGAGTAGTCTGACTTAATTTACACTATTTTTCTGGACTGAGTTTATAAAGAATTTATAGAATACCACCCTTAGAGGGGACTCTTGGGACAAATGATCTATGTAAACAGTTAGGTGACAATTCTCTTGTGAAGCCAGGTATAGGCCAGCATTTGCAGTATCTGCTTGGTGAGACAATAGTTTATTTCTTTATTAAAGGCTAAAATTTGTTCTCTGATATGTGTGAACGGCTCCCAGTGAAGTAAATTAAAATGTCAATTAATTATTCAGCTTAGTTACAGGAGTATAGCCAGAGCAATAATGAGAAGAAATTAAAAAAAGAAAAATTTAGATTGACTATCAGAAGAAAATCCCAGGCAGAAAGACATTTGCATACATCTCGGTCTCAGTTCTTGAACTAGATCTGGACTACATTTCACCCATCACCATCATAACATTAGACAGTGCAGTAATTTCTCAAGGGAAAAGAACACTTGGGAACATTTAAAGTAGATTGGAGAAACATCAGGAAATACAGCACAGAAATCAATTCCACATTAACAAGAAGATATAGTGGTTGATCTTTATCATCTTTGCATTCCACGTCTTATAGCTTATTTCCAGCTCCAGGATATAGAAGTCTGAGGAGGTGAAAGAAGGCAGTTGTAGTTACTGGGTAAATAAATGCTTTTGCTCCTTACAACAAGTAATCTCCTGTAGGGAAAGTGCCTGGAGCCCACAGAACAAGGTTCTCCCCTTCTTTCTCAGCAATTTGAAGAAGCAGATTGATAAATCCAAGGCAATCTTATTGTTCACATGCAAGATACACAGATGTTACAACTACTGGAGGTAAAGTCTGATAGTGAATCAAAGTGGCTCTGTATGTTTCCATGATGTGTGTCCATGGATGAAAGTAAGCCTTGCCCTTCCTGTTGAAGTCAACCAGAGTGAGCCTGTTGATCACTGGGATCATTTAATGATGTTTAAATCAGAAGCGAGGCATACAGACAGATAGTGCAGCATTCCCACTGCTATGCAACTTAACTCCAGAAATTTTGCAGTTAGCTTCCTTGAGATAGGAAAAGAGTGCACTACATTTGTGCAGCTTGGGAAACTGGAATACCATGCTAAAAATTACTTCTGCTAACCTTGTCTGCAACAGAGAATATGTACCTCATCTTCAGCACTTGAATAAAACATCGAATCATACTTCCTCAGTATAAAGAAGCTGAATATCAGATGCAGAGGGTAATATGTGAGTCATACAGACTAAAAACTTTTCTGCAAATACACTCTCACATGCATACTCTAAACCACAGCAGCAGAAATTATGGCAAAACCTTTATGTTTTCTGATAATACAGTCTTTGAAACACTGCTAGTGGACTCTCCATCATGTCACACAGGACAAGGAATGGGACAGGGCCGTGGTGGTTCTCAATTCAGAGACATGCCATACAATCCAACCAGCCAGCTTTAGAAAGGCATCCTGAATGAGGCCCTGTGCCTGCAAGGGAAATGTAATTGGATTTCTTTACAGCTCGCAACAATCCAATAAAAAATTATGTAAGAATAGCATGATTCAATTTCAGCATGAACTTGAATAATAATACTTTTCAAAGAAAGAATTCTTCATGCACATATAGGGAAAAAAAAGAAAAAAAGGTAAAAATGAAAACAACGTAAACCAGCAATTTTCAATCCAAACAGACTGCATGGCTTAACTTTATCCACAACAGCACAGACATTGTATGTGTCACTGTCCCAAGTCAGGATATAAAAGCACAAATTATACACCATTCTTTGTGAATATACAAACTTCATAGCTTCTGGATTTGATTTCTAGGAATAATAATGAAATCTTTCATTTTGTCCTAATGCTCTGAATCAAAGACACTGAAAAAATAAAAAAAAATATTGCTTCATCCAGCTATCAGATCCAACTCAACAAATAATGACAAATTTCAAGCATTACAGATTTGTGCTGCTTGGGCGTAATTTAAATATTTCTCTGCTTTTCATCACAGTTTGCATACATTTTTCACATTAAGTAGTAGCCAAATACAGCCATACAATCCTTGGGTTTCTTAAGGCCTCATGCAAGGTGCTTGAAAGCGTGCTCCTATGTGTGTTTGTGTAGCTGCTGTATGGCACATGTGCCTAACGATTGTACCCCACAGGGCAATGAGTCTGGTGAAGGATCTAGAGAACAGGTCGTACACAGAATGGATGAGGGAGCGGGGGTTGTTGAATTTGGAAAAATGAAGCTCGGGGGGACCACATCACTCTCCACAACTGCCTGAAAGAAGGTTGTAGCAGGGTGGGTGTCAGTCTCTTCTTCCTGACAGCTGGTGATAGCACAAGGGGAAGTGACTTCAAGCTTCATAGAGGGAGGTTCAGGTTGGACATCAGGATAAATTCCTTTCCTGAAAGGATGATTAAGCATTGAATGGGCTGCCCAGGGAGATGATGAAGTCACTGTCCCTGGAGGTGTTCAAGAAGCAACTGGATGTGACACTTTGCCAGGGTATAGTTGGCAAAGTGGTGATTGGACAAAGATTGGATTCGATGATCCTGAAGGTCTTTTCCAACCTAAGTGATTCTGTGATTCTAAATACTATGTGAAAAGTAGCACCTAAATTGACAGCTGTCTGTGGATTTATTTTACATCCAGATAGAGCAAATTTTACATCCAGATAGAGTAAATCCAATAGTAAATTAAAATTATTCTGTTGTATATAATGTAAAGTGAGAAACAGGACTCAAATTATAATCATAACTGCTACTTAACTTCACTTAAGTTTAAACCTGCCTGTTTTATATTTTTGTCTTCCAATGCACAAGTTTTGAACTGGTAATGTAAAATTATTTTCCATCATTTTCGGTGATTTCAGCACACAAGGAGGGAAAAAAAAGAGATTTATGATCCAGAAAAGAGCAAAAGGAAGTCTGAAACTGTAGAATGAACACGTTAGTTTTATGCTTCTGGTAAAATTATCATCAGGCTCAGTAAGAATGATATTGAGAATAAAGATTTATCATTAGTTTTTAAAAAGAAGGCTGTCTTTCATATATGGCTGAGCTCTTTTTTAGAAATTACAGTTCAAAACATAAAGCCTTTGAAATAGAAAGTAATAGCAAGTGCCTAATATTGCAGGAAATGGAAAATTTTGTGATCAAGTTCATAACATTGACTTTCCAAACAAACAGACCAGTCAGGACTACAGGAGAGATCCCTCTCTTCTGTAGCTCTCTTATTAACATTCTTTATTCTAAAATTTCTTCCACAAAGTTTTTTTAAAAACAGCATTCTTATCTAGTGAGTCCTGATATTTGTTCTTGCTCCAGATTCATGCTAGGATGGTTTATGGTCTTATATTTATATTTATACTTGAAGAAGGATTTCCTCAGACAGCCTGCCCCCACCATTCAAGTATAGAGGCTGATTGAGGCTGACAAATTCCTCTAGTATGCTTTGACTGCTGATCTGAGGATTCAAGCCCCAGAGGTGCCTATAACTGGCCTCATACTTTTGACATTTTCCCCCACTAATATTTAATTTTATGCCCCTTCTGAGCCCTCACTTTGGAGGAACTATATGAAAATTAATATTATTCCTTAAAGTGTTAAGATTTCAGGGGAAAATAACAAAACTGAGCCACAGACCAAGTGGGTTACGCCAAGCCATTCTACCACCCAGGCAGCTTAAAGGATTCTACTCTGGTGGCTCAGCTGGTGGACCCAACATGGACCTGCTGTGCCTTATTGTACATTTAGCATTAAGGTCCTTGGAACTGAGTAGGGGAGGGAGGAAAATTAGGCTTGTTGGTACAAAGTCTTGCTGTCAAAAGGGAATTTTTGCATTGTTTTGGGACAAATCTAACCTAACTGCTGCAAACCTGTGAAGCAAGGCCAAGGGAGGGCCATGAATATGATCAGGGGGTTGAAGCACCTCTTCTATGAAGAGAGACTGAGAGGGTTGGGGATGTTCAGCCTGGAGGAAAGAAGGCTCCAGGGAGACCTTAGAGCAGCCTTCCAGTATCTGTAGGGGCTCTACAAGAGAGTTGGACTTTTGACAAGGGCATACAGAGATAGGATAAGGGTAAATGGCTTTTAAGTGAAAGAGGATGGGTTTTAATAAGATATGAGGAATAAACTCTTTGCTGTGAGGGTGGTAAGGCACTTGAACCATTTACCTTTAGAAGCTGTGACTACTCCACTTCCAGCAGTGTTCAAGGCCAGGCTGGATGTCAGTTTGAGAAACCAGGTCTAGTGAAAGGTGTCCCTGCCCAGGGCAGGGAGGTTAGAAACTTAAGGCACCTTCCGACTTAAATCATTCTATGATTCTGTAACAGGAAACTATAGTATTCAAAATGTGCAGGTGAAAACATATAAATACTCCTTTTCTAGAAAGAGAAAAGGAGCACCAATAGGAAGTCCCCAGATTTTCAGAACTTTCCCTGGCAGAGTCTTTAAGAATAATGGAGAATGCAAAATTACTCTTGCAGCTTAGTGGAGTGCTGTTAAACCTAACTGTCTTCCCTAATTTAACATTTATGGCCTTGAACACTTTTGGGGATGGGACATACACAGCTTCTCTGGACAATATATTCCAGTGCCTACTGTAATCCAGTGTGTTACTGCCCTGTAATGTTCCATACATATTCACATTTTTGAAAAAAATTCTTCTGGTTTGGAAAATTCAGCTAAGTGGAATTTACATTCTCCAAGGTCCAGAATAATTTATTGAAATATAAGGAGATAAAGGTCAGTTAGCATTTAAACTTTGATAACTGCTCTGCAGTGGTGGATGGAAATTATGCCATGGAATCTCATGGGTCAACACTGGGCCTTATGAAGCTTAGAACTTTGTAGCTTTAAACTTTATGGATTTTGATTATGATTTGTTAATGTCTTTTGTTTGGAAAATGATGGACAAAGTCAGGTTCTTTCTTGACCAAATTCCATCTTCAGAAATATTTATCTGCAAGCAGGGATCTCTGATGATATTAATATCCATCTCCACCAACCTTCCATCCACAGTAGCACTCTCAAAGTTGCTGTTTGTTACAAAGCACATAGGTTATCCTATTCATGTCAAAAAATAAGTCACTTAAGCCCTTGCCCTCTGCTAGGTGTGTTGAATATGGGTTCCTATTTGTCTTTGTCTGGCATTGCAGACACAATTTGATTGGAGGGCAGATGTGTAGGCCGATACCATAATTATTTTCTGTATAAATATTGTTATGAGAGCAAAGCACACAAAAACAATAGCCTGTGTCTGGTGATTGGACAGATCTAGCTTGTACAAATAAAGCATTTACATATTAATTATAGTTGTGAAAGAATTCTTTAACGGCCCTACTTAAAAACAGACACCTGCTATTTAAACTAAATTCCTTTTTATGTTATTTTGATTGGCATATACTTTGCTATACTAGTTTGTATTGCATCAATGTGCTCCATGTCACTAATCTCCATTCTTTAGATGCTTAAGACTATGATACTTTAATTTAGAGGAAACTCAAACTAAATGAACAAGTAACCCCATGTGAAGTTCTTTGACATTTCTTGCTATATATATAACAGCAGAAATAAAGAGCAAATTGCATTACAGACTTTTTTTTTTTACTTAAATAGGTGTTCTATGATGTAAAATGCAATTTAGAAGGTACAGATTACTCACATGTATTTAGAAATTTAGATCACAGAATCGTCACCCAGCAGTCATTTCTTTTCCTTTGTCAAAATATTAGTGTAGCTGGTTTTATGTTAGGCAAATATACTTCACCTGACACATACTTCAGACAGAACCAATGATTAAAGACTACTGAGCTTTTCTATTTTGTTGCCAACACAGATGTCATCTTTGAGCATTTGCTTTGTCTTCCTTGACATCTTCCCTTTTTGCTTCAGTAGCAAAGCAGAAGTAAAATGTGAGTGGATTGGAGAAGTGCTGAAAATTTGCAGCCCTTCCAATCCATCAGCTCTGTTGGATGGAAAACACTGGGAGTGGAGTGGGAGTGTTACATGGACCATCAGCTTCTTTAGGAAATGAAAGTTCAGATCCTAGCAGAGGTCAGACCATGCTTCCATCTCTAGGTGTTCTGAGCAAACTGCAAAGATTTTGAGCAACTGCCCCTTAGTTTCTTCTTAGTGTTCAGGTCAGCAGGAGCTGAACGAAAGCAAATGGACAAACCTGTGACTTCAAGGAGAAAGTTAGTAAGTGTGTCTTGGGCATCACTCTGAGAATGTTCAATAATGTACAATACTAGTAACACCAAAGGCAACAACAAACCTTGAATAGATGGAGCATATAGGGAAATTTATTCAGATTAGGCATGTAGACAATAATATATGAATAATAATGCTAAAATTGTCTCTCAGGCTAAATCACATCCATAGTACTGAATTCTCCCAACCTCCAATACAGAGTCAGCTTGTGGAAACTCCTGAAGCCTTCCTGGTAACCACCTGGGAGAGCAATATTTGCCATGAACCAGGGACTGTGTTGAAATAATGAAACATTATTTTACTCTGTTGAAGAGTTTCCTGGCACCGTTCACTAAATGATGAAGGCTCATTAATGAAATCCATTTTAATAAAATCCATGCCTCAGGGTCAGAGAAGCCCTCAGAGCTGCCGTTCAAATGGCAGTAGTTCTGATATTGCCTCCTATACAATCTACTTGGCAGTAGATGATTTCTCCTTTAAAGCTAAGGGAAGCTGCTGGAACAGGAGACACCCTTCGCTAAACTGTGAGATTTTGAGTCTGTTCAAAACCAAGGAGAAGCCTACCAGAGATGGAAAACAGGACAACTACCAAGAGAACTACAGAGGCTTTACCAAAACATGCAGAAATGTAGTTAGAAAAAGCAAAAGCTCCACTTAAGAAATGGCCAGAGTTGTCAAAAACTGTAAGAAAGGTTTTTTTCTGTACACAAGGTATGTAAACAGCAAGCAGAAACAGAAAGAAAATATTGCCTTTCTCTTAGACAGGAGAAGGAATTAGTCACCAACCATGCTGAAAGGCAGAAGTCACCAGCACACTTGGGAGCAAAATCCAGGTTGATAAAAACATAAACCCACCATCAGTTAAGGAGTGTTGGGATATGAACTTTTACACAAGCTTGGGCAATATAAATTCATAGGGCCTGACCATATCCATGCAAGTGTTGGAGAGCTGGCTAGTGTCACTATGAGGCTGCTTTCCATGGTATTTGAGAAGTTGTGGAGGCTGGAAGATGTCTACAAGACTGGAAGAAAGGTAATGCCACCCTCATTTGAAACAAGGGCTTAAAGAAAGAGCCAGGAAATTATAGGCCCATCACTCTTACCTCATTCCCTGGAAAAGTTACATAATGAATCCTCCTGGGACCCATCACAAGTCAAATGAATCCCACAACTGGGGGAAGACGGCATGGATTTGTATAGATACTCTCCTCCCTCCTCCGGGGGCTTTAGCTAGCTCAGTTATTAGGAGAATTTGGAGAGAATTATACCAAGGACGAGATAAAGATATCAGAAGAGGCCCTTTCCCTGGGACCTTTGTCCCAGGCGTTTATTCTTCGAAATTCCAGGGGGGAAAGAGAGACAACAAGGAAGGGCAAGGCATTATATAGCCTCCTGCTCAGGGAAAAGACAGCTAGACCAGAGCCAATGGGGTCAGAGAAGGAAGGAAGGGTCGCTCTATGTGGTAAGGAACTCCAGGGGGTCATAAAGGAGAAACCATTCCCCTAGAGAATTACAACATGGATTCACCAAGGACAAATCACGCTTGGTAAGACTGAGTGCCCTTCTATGGCTAAGTAACCTGCTTGGTTAATGGAGGGCGAGCTCCAGCTACTCCTATTTCTCCAAGGTTTTTGATATGGCTTCCCACAGCCTCTGGCTACAGAAACTGATCCATTGTGGTCTGGACAAGAGGTCCATGAGGTGAGGAACTGGCTGAAAGGAGGCACCCAGAGCAGGATATGGCTTGTTTTCCAGCCAGCAACTTGGAAAAGCTGGAGTTCCCCAGGGATGGATTTGGGCCCAACACTGTTTCATATCTTCATAAATTACGTGAAAGATGTGATCAAATTTACTCTGGTGAAATTTGTTGAGGATATTAAACCAATCAGAAGGGTAGATGCTGTGAAAGGGACAGCCACTCTGCAGGAAGATCTGGATAGGCTAGAAGACTGAACCACATGAAATTCAACAAGGTCAAGTGTAAAGTTATGCATCTGGAAAACATAGTACAGGAGTGCAGCACAAGACAGGATCTATCTGGCTGGGGAGCAGCTCTGTGGAAAGGGACCTAGGGGTCCTGCTGGACATTATCCTGGTGGGCATTCATTGATATGAATGGGCAGTGTGCTGCTGCAGCAAAGTAAGACAGTGAAATCCTGGGCTATATCAACAAGGGCATCACCAGCCCAGATGAACAACTCACTGTTGCCAACACTTGTCAGGCCACACCTGGAATACTGTGTTCAGTTTTGATCTCTGCTATACAGAAAAAATGTGGACAGGCTAGATAGGGTCCAGAGAATGGCTGCAAAGATGATCAGGGGACAGAAAAGCCTGCCATGTGAGGAAGGAGTTATGGGAGCCCTTATTACCATGCTTCAGTATTTGAGGGGTGGCTATAAAGAAAATGAAGACTTGCTTTTTACAAGGAGTTGCATAGAAAAGATATGGGGCAATGGGTTCAAGTTTCTCCTTGAGATATCCCATTTAAATACAAGAGGAAAAGTTTTCTTAATGGGAACAATCAGCCATTGGCCTAATCTCCCTAGCCCCACCTTTAGAAACTTTCAAGGTTTAGCGGGAGAGGGTGCTGGCCCATCTTGTCTGAACTGTGCTTTTGCCAAGAAAGAATGGACCAGATGAGCTTTGAGGTTCCTTCTAGCTGATGTTCTATGAGCTTAGGATTCTATGGTTCATACCGAGTACAATCCCGTATAGTCTGGGGAAAGTTCTGTCACCTGGCTCACAACATTGCTCCCGGCAAAGAAATGTGGGAGAAGTGACTGAAATAAGGAGACCTCAGTCTCAAATGGGATATCTACAGTCAATATACTGTTTTGCTGTTGAGAAAGAGGTATGGGAATGGTCTCCTTCCTTTTTACATTTTTTGCAGCAAGAGTCACACACTAGCTGTGTACCTGCTGCAAGCTCAGTCACTCTCCACTCTCCAATGGGAGCTGGTACCAGCTGTGAACTTGGAGGATGAACAGAAGAAGAAGTCAAGATACCTCATTTGACAACAGTGGTAGGTTATGATGGATGAGCATTTTGGTAAACTGAAGCCTGAAATACCTTAAGGATTATTTATCTCAGTCCTTACCTTAACAAATATATTCTTTGGAAAAAGTGTGAAATAAATACCAACTCAAGAAACTATTTCATCCATCTTGTATAAACCAGACAACACAACTGTGGTTATTTTAGCCTATTAGTTACCCATCTGTTACCCACACAATTATTCAATTTCCATTACTGCTGGTTCACCACAAGAGATGAAACTCATCTGTAGTTTATGTTGCCCTTTGGAGAAACAAAAGGGAAAGACAGTGTCTAAATTTTGGGAACCACCATAAACATTTTTCTCTGGTGGATGCAACTGAGAAAGTGTGATATATAACAAAATATTTCCCAACACTGGGAACTTGAGCTGCATCAACTGAAGTCAGCTGCTTGTGCTAGAGTAAACAGGCAAAACACAGCCAGAACCAGAATTCCTGGTAAAAAGAGAGCTGGTTTTGGTGAGCATAGATCCAAGTGAATCTGTGTAGATATATCAACTTACACTGAGTAAAAGCAATTTAAAGGTAGGAGACGCTTCTTGCCATTCAGACCAACTTTTCTGCTACTGCTTCTGCCACTTTGCCATCTCTTCCAAAACAAAACTCATTATAAGTTTTCTGGCTTGAGTTGCTCAGATTTTTTGTACTCTTACAGCATGGGTCTGGAAACTATTAATAGAGGAATGCTGATCAGCTCAAAACTGATTTATATGGAAGAGATCCTGAAAACTGTAGAGTTAATAGGATTTAGGGAGGAAAGGACTCGGAATAGATTGCAGGCACCAAATGGCCAGAAGCTGGTCTTGTCTGATGCAAATTGTGTGACCTAGACACCCAGTTTCCATATACTCTAAGATCTGGTCTCTCAAGGCCTTTTTACTTAAGAAGACTCCATTCCCTTTGGCCTATGAAACATCCCATAGGGTTTTCTTTACTAATTTGCCATTGTTTGTTTCTAGAAAGTAAAAAAAAAAAAAAAAAAGGTGTTGGCATGCTCTAATCTTTCCTGCTCTCAAAAAGTCTCTCAAAAAGGTGAAGAATCCACCAAAAAATTGCCATCCATGGTGAGAAAGGGGTTCCTCTCCTCCAGTCCTCCAAGGGCTAGGTGTATTACTTTGAGCATATGGTGGTGCCCACCTCTGTGCTCAGCAGTGCTCTGTCAGACTCCAGGAAACAACATCAGCAGCAAAGTGTCTTTCCAGACTGAAATACAAATTAAAATCTTGTGCATGGCCACATGAATTATTATATTTATTTCAATCAATCCATCATATACGGATTTCCATTCAGGATTTTAATGGAGAAATGTTTAATATTTAATACTAAACCGTCTTGTAGGTCTTGTTGTTACAAAACTCATTCATCCTCTGGTTTTACTCAAAGCTACACTGAGACTCTCCCTAAGTGACTCCTTTACAAGCAAATCCATCACTTTCTAAATATAACTTTTTAAAGGTGCAGATCTTTCCAGCCGCTGACATGCTTTAAAACACATATCTTTTCTTTAATGAGAAACATTTCAAGTATCATACAGTCCCCAGTGGAGATCAAAATCCTTTGCTATTTTCTTAGCTTTCTTGGGATCAAGATAATTGTAATAAAGAGCACACACTTTGCAGCAGCTGTAACTATTGGAATCACTATATGAAGCAAGTAAGTGTGTAAGGGTTGGCACCTTTTTTTTTTTTAAATGTACTGCAATAGTAGAAAAAACCAAGTGATCCAGTGAGTGGAGTCTTTATACGTTGTAGCTCACTTTGGTGAGCGTGTGGCTAATAGCCAAAGGGTGCTCCAAGAGAGGAGCATTATTTCTCTCTTTGCCTACTTTTAGTGAAAGGAAGATGGAGAACATGGCTTCTCCTCCTCACCTTCTGGTTTGGTTGTTCCTTTGTAGGGTGGCTAATAATTACTGCAATATCCCCAAGGGCAAGTGTTCACACAGAAGAAATTCCAAGTCAATACCCGACATGCGTCTGCATCTTATGTTGGGTGTAAGTCCATATCACATTTGGTATATAAACCTGACAGTAGAAAGTAACAAATTTGAAGTCAGACAAATTTTAAATTGCTAAAGATGGCAGGGCAGAAAAGGTATGCTGGCTTGTAATGAACATCAAGTTCTGGGGTATCAAAGATATCTTCATCCTACAGAGAAAGTTCAATCTTTGTAATTCAGATCTTCTGGGCTGTAACTTCAGGCCCTTAACTGTAGCTCAGAATTGGATTGTACTTGGAGCCTCCATTTTTTTCATAAGTTGCTTTCTTCTTTTTTGGCAGCTTATTTGGTGAATAACATTTCAGGTTTTATAATTCTGTGTTCAGGCAATAAAGTGCCTTTAGTGTGATGATAGATGTTTCAAAAGCTTTTCTCAGAAACCGATGCAGGATTTCTAAAGCTGTTTTGAGCCTGTTATCAAGATGGAGAAGTAAGAATTGACATTTTTGTTTTCTTTTAAACAGACACCTCTTTCTTTCCTCTATTTGTCTTCTGAATTCCAAGCTGGAGAAGTCAGCAAGATTCACTTTCAGGGCTACTGGATACCTTTGTCACTATAAGAAATCAGGCCCTGAGTATGCCTTTTATACACCAGTATAATTTATATGTCAGTGAATTTTGTAAGAGAAGTTGCAAAATAGCAAGGAAACCTCATAATTCCCCAGAGAAGTACGCACAACCCATTTGTTTTCTCACAAAACAAAATCGAATTAACGGGCATTGTGGAGCCACAGTCCCTGGAAAACATCAACACTCTGACAGTTTCTTCCAGTTAACTGTTCAGAACATAACAGTTTCTTCCAGTCATCTAATCAGAAATTAAGTGTTTACAAGCCAGAGCACAGAATCCCTTAATCTCATTTGCAGAGCAATTGTGCATCAGGACATCAGTATTTAGACTAATATTATCCTGTGATTTTTTTCCTAATCTATCAATTTCAAAATGATGGGCGAGGATAGGATAATAATAGTATTTTTGGCAACTGCCATCAGCTAAAGACCATTCCTAATTTGTACTTCACCCTTTTATATTACCAAAGGAGTAAGGATATGTCTATCTATATCAACATGTTACCAGCAGGTGCCTATCTGTTCAGCCAGGTGTTGCTCTTTGTTATCATGTAATATTGTGTTTTAGCAAAAAAAGTATATATCCTTAACCATGTGTATGTGTACATACAGAATTAATATACAGAGAACTGTATATTGAAAACAAATATACATTTTTTAAAAATGCAGTACTTTGATTTTGTCAAACTGCTTGATGAATTTTGACTCTTCAGCTTCGTTTTTTCTATAAGCACAAACCAAAATGGATGCATATGAAAGCACTTATGAAAAGTGAGGTGAAATTTTATGACACACTCTTGTCTAAAACTCTTATCTAATAAGATACTTCCCAGGGAAAAAGAAATAAGTAGCATTTAATTCTCCACAACAATTTGTTTTCAAGAAACTGAGCAGTGCAGCAGAGGGAAAACACAAAATTTCTGCTTTCTTTGGAGACATACAAAGAATGAAAATAGATATTAAATTGTCATCAGCATAATCCTCAGCATCATCATTACAGAGAAAGATTTCTGTTTCACTTTTTACTCAGTAGGAACTTGAAGAACTGAAAGAATATTTAGGATTTGGTCCCGTGCTTTCAGAGTCACTGTTGTGAGATCTATATATGGTCCTTCACAAAGAGAAAGATAATGACTGAAGATTTAGATAGATAGTTTTCTAAAATGCTACAAAGCTTTGAATAATTCACAGTTATATCCTATGAATGTATTTTTCTCAATCATACTGGAGGCTTCTGCATCCAAAATAAAATTCATTACTGGATAGACACATGTGACTCCTCCTCCACATGTGCTACGAGGAAACCTTGCAGAAGCAGAAACAGCCTCTGACAACTGAGGAGGGAATGAACGAGAAAAAAAATACCCTTCTGTGTTGTCAGCAGTAGCTCTTATACTTGTTTTTTTCCCTTTTTTTCTGATTTTTTTTTTGTTTGTTTGACTCCTGGTACTACTATGGTACATACGTGTTATTTCCCTTTTTGGTTATTGTAGGATTTTAAGGGTGTTACTTTCATATAGTCAGTTTTCCTGTGTTGTACTAATGGGTGGCAACTGTGTGTTTTCCTAAGGAGTGGTTGTCATTGCAAATTTCTCTTTATAGAGACAGTTTGCTTGTTCATTTGTTGGCTGTTGTCACTAGTTTTCCAAAGGCACCCACCTCTTTCAGCAGAATACAATTAGCAGAAGGTGTTTACTTTCAAACGAAGAAAACTGAAGTGATGCAGACTAGTCCAAAAGAACTTGAAGTGCACTGAATGACCTTGGGCCAGCCATTTTGTGTCTTAGCCTACCAATGACTGAATAATTCTGTCCTGTCTTGACTCTTCAAATATTCTGAGTTTCAATATGGAACTGTGAATGGAAAAAGGATATGTATGTGGATATGTATACATTAATATGGAGAAATGAATGTATGTGCGAGTGCATGCACATGTGCATTGTAAAACTAAGTTGGTCTGGCAATTTCAGACTCTTTCCCTTACAGATAGAAATTATCCAACTAACTAAATGAGCTATAAATATCAAATAATTGCTATAACTGTTAAGAATTACTAAAACTGTATGAAAAAATAGAGGACTTTTTTCCTAAACATTTTTTACCTGGAGTGGAATTGAAAGGAAAAATGGCTAAAAAGTGGACATAGACTCTTTGAGGAGTGACAGAAGGATTAGAGGAAGGCTAGGAATGTGAATTTGCTTTTCTACAGAAACTCCAAATTATCTTTGTTGTGAGAAACAACACTAATATCACACTGTCATTTACTGATAGGTCATATTAGAGAGGGAGTCTGTCTTATTAAAATATTATTATTTTAAAAATCCCTACGGATTCATTGAATAGAGACATTTCCTTAAGGAAATATCTGTGGATATCGTATCACCCTTCGCTAGGAAAATTTAACGGACTAAGAATTTAGAACATAAAATTAGGCATCTTCCAGTGTGGTTTGCATCCTGTTTTAAAAGTTATAGATACTTAAGAAACTTCTGTGATATGCCTGCACAAACCTGCCTTATTATTTTTCAGCTTTTCTCTGCTGTTTCTGTCAGATTGAAATACTACTGGTTACAAAATGATTCCAGCTAAAGATCTAGTAGTAGGATAAAATGCCCATCAAAAAATCCCTTAATACAGACGTGTGAAGTGAAACCAAAAACCTTGTATCAAAAAGGAAAATATAGTTATTGTTAACACATCTGTCAAAGGAATTACCCTGTTTCAGTCAAACTCTTTTGCACTAGTTCCTGTAATAAAGGATCTAAAGGATGACTCTAGGAAGAGATCAACTTGTTAACAGAACACCATATATTGACTGTGTTCAAAAAGTCTGTATATTCAGCAAATCTCCATTGTAATACACCCTCTGCTATTGTAAGAACAGTAGTTCCTGTGGTGAGTATTTGACTCCAGTCTGAACTGTATCTTTTGCACTACAAAACTTCAAAGTCAGAGACTTCAGAGAAACGAAATGGAAATGCTTTTCCTTTAACTCTGTGCTTCACTGTTTAATGAACAGTTCTGTCTTTAAAAGGCCAGTCGAGCTAGAGCAACAGAAGGTAAGGACAGAGTTGGTCCAGACAATGTTTAAGAATAGCAAATTTATCCTGGTGATATTGAAAATATAATTTAATCTGTACATAAATAAGACAGGTTCAAGATCTTGATCACTTATGTCATTGTAAAAGTTGTGCAACTCTGCTGAGGGAAATGATTTTGGGGGACTGCTTGACACTGGATTTATGCCTGCTCTTCCAGAATCTGTAGAGTTTTTCTAAAACTTCAGAAGAAAAATAAGTGTTTGGTTTACTCCTCCCAAACCTTTCCTCTCTCTGCAATAGGAAGGATTGAGGATTAGCTGAATTTAATTTACTCTGGCTCAAAAGTCACCAATGGCAGGCATCTTCTGGGTATTTGACCTTTAGCTTGTCACTTTCTAATTAAAAAATAAAGGAAACATAAAGAGGACACTTGTGTAGAAGCTGTAAACTCTTGGCTCATCCTTTTTATGCATGCACTTAATATTTTTGTTTTACAATCTTACAACTCCCACAAGACTACAACTGTTACTATACAGGCACAAGCAATTGATGTGTGCTGATTCTGATGGTCACATGAAATTGACTACATTAGAATGCTCTGGTTAATAACAGATTAAACTCTACACTCTTTGTCAGCAAAAGTTTGTCTGGGGCAAACACTACAATTCTTTTTACAAAATCGAAGATCTAAGGTTAGAGGTAGAATATGGTTCTGTCCTTGCTTATCTTTCTTTTACAATGCATTTAGGCTAGTGAAAAACTTAGAAGAATCAGTATGAGGGTTGGTGTTTGTGTATATGTGTGTGTGCATAAGCATAAATATACAAGCCCTGATTAACATAAGATTTATTTTTATTCTTGATCCTGATTGAACAAAATTTTACAGTTATGAACAATATCATAATTTTGCCAAGAACTCTATTTAAGAGAAACAGCTCCTTTGTGGTTTGGTTAGTAATTCTGCAGGTTTATTCTCTTTTCATCAAACAGCAACTGGTTATCATAATTAAATAAACCAGTGTAACCTAGTGTGATTACAAAACCACTTACATAAAGCATGGTGTGTAGGACATGGGACTTAAAAGTCCTAGCCTCCACACATTTGTGCAGTCTTAGAATAATACCTTAGCCATGTGAACATATTTTTACATAGTAAGTACATTTTTAAATGTCAGATATTGAAATCATGTTTGCTGGTGTGTGTGTGTGTGTGTATATATGTGTGTACAACCTGTAAATCAGGACAGTTTAAATTAAACTAACAGAGCTATGCTAACTGGCCCCCACTGGTAATCAGGAACCAATTCTTTTAATGTTGAAGATCCTGCTCAGAATGCACTTATCACCGAGAGAAAAAAGATTGGACCAAACATATGACCGTTTTAAATGAAGATAGCTGTGCTGATTTCAGAGGAGCTCCAGCAGCATATACCACCTAAGGGTTTGGTAAAATAGTTTCAGGCAAAGAAGGTACATTCCTTTCAGAGGATTAATTATGTTTTATATGCACTTACTGGGTACTTTGGGGGTAAGTTGGCTACATTATAAAAAGCAGGTAATAAAAAGAAAAAAGTAACCTGAATTTGTAGGTGGTCCATTTTATTGGATTAAAAATAAAAGGCAAGCATTTGCAAATCACTGTGTCTTCCTCAAGAGCTGGAGAGGAGGGCAAGTTGGGGCAGCAGAAATGAGAGCCTGGTTCTGATTCAGACTTCATAATTATATTCTGAGACAGAGATCAAAGCAGGAGTTGAGCAGGAAATGGCAAAAAGAAAGTCAGGTGCAAATATCACACCCTTCTCTGTCGCCATCATGAGCCAAAATTTGGAAGCCAGTCCAGCGTGGTGAATGTGTGTGTTAGTTTAAAATAATTGCCTTTACTGAAGTTCATTATTGTTTTCTTCTGACTTCATTAGATGGGAGTTACTGCCAGCATGTTTCTGGCAGTACAGGTAGCCAGGTTAATACAGCTGCCATCATTAACACTTAACAAAAAATCCTGGAGTCCTAATTCAGCTTCTAGTCAGTCTTTCCCAGGTAAACTGCTGCTGAAATGGGAAAAGTGGACTTGAAGTAAATGAAGACTTACTTTCATCTTCCATAATATCCTAGTGGAAAGAGAAAACATCATCCAGAGATTTCAGCAGGTTGATTCACAACGAAGCAGCAGGATGTACTAGTTCAATGACTGTGGATAGGATTTTTTTTTCTTTCATTCATTCTTGTTTTCCTACTCCAACTTTGCATAGAATGCCAGATGAAGAATCACTTTTGGCAAGACAATAGTGAAGTGGATCAGTCTGCACACCCACAATTTTCTAAAGGGCATGAAGGCTGTAAAAAGAACATTCTGGATGCAGGTTCACCCTGCACACCAGCATCAAGGTAAAGTTTGCTAGCTGTCCCAGCCTTTATTTTATCCTATGTTTGTTCCATGGAGTCTGTGCCCTACCAACTGCACTAGGTGGATGTGTGTAATTAGCTGTTTCGACCAGGGAAGATGAAACTGCAGTTCTTGTCTTTGCAGCTAATGGAAATGCAGCAAAATCTGTTGAAACTGGGGAATCTAAATTTTTAAACTTCATCTTTGTGCATGGAGATATATAATAAATATATATAATTCAGACACACAAATTTGAACTGAGTTTTATTTTCTTTGGTGCCACATTCATTTGCTAACTTGTAGGTTGCGTTTGGAATACCAATAAGTTATTTGCTGGGAAGGAGTGAATAGCTGGCTCTGGAGGTAGTATCTAATCTGCTCACTTTTGATAGTTGTCTGCCCTGGGGAAGCCCCAGCTAGAGGGGCAGACCTACTGTAAAGACCTAGCTAAGCCTCTGCTCAGTTTCTTCCTGTTAAGCTTTACCTCTTGAAAACAGTCATCTTAAAACTCTTTGTAGAGGTGCACAAAGGGTTTAGAGCAATCCCTAAGTTCTCTGTGCATACAGCACAGTGCACTCATTATAGAATAAGTGAGGCAGGAGCCTCTACACAGAAAAAGCTATGATGTATGATAAAACAGGGAGGCTCAGGCAAAATGGAGAAGTCTGATAGTGGGTACAAGGAAAGAATCTGAGAGGACAGGCAGCATTAGCTTATGGAAGTGGTCAATTTTTTAAATGATCAGAACATTAGTAGCCACATTTTTTTCATGTTAAGATTTCACTCTTTAGCTTGCAAGAATATAAAATCTACAGAGGCTTTTGTGATGGGTGCTAGAGCAGGTTTCATCCCACTCCCACTTTAAGCACAGTCCATACAAAGCTGTACAGCACAAACTCAGACCTTCGAGGTAATCTGGTTTTCCTCACACAACAGAACATGGTGAAACTTTCTTCTTTGACTTCACACAGTTGCTCACACAGTAGCTTATGCAGTTCTTCTGAAATGTTGCTCAGTCTGTTCCCTTCCCTCCCCTTCCCTTCCCTCCCATACTTCCCATTTCATTACTGCCCATCTTTTGGAAACAGAAACAGCTATCTATTCAGGTGCCAATGGCCTGAACTTTGCCATTCAGAGGATAGAATAAGATAAAAAATGTTTTATGTTCATTAACAGAACCACATTTGAAAACTACATGCTGACTAAATGCTGGAAGTGAATGTGTAAAAGCCTTATGGCCTGATCTTTCAAGAAGTTTGAGATACTACTGTCTTTTCAGCTGACAAATTCCAGGCTGCAGTTATGACTGTAGAAAACTTCAGATTTCTTCCTTTCTGTTGCTTTTGGAGAACTCTCACCCCTTTTTAGGACACTGACAAGATTCACTTGGGTGTTTTTCTTCCTATATAAGAAATATTTTTCTATTTTTCAGTTTTCTAGATTTCAAAATCACTCACATATCTAAATTTCACATTCCTAAAGGAAATTATCAACATATACAGCAGCATTACTTTCATCTTCTATGTGTGGACAATGAATAAAAAAAGTAAAGAATTATAGAGAAATATACTTCTGTAAAACTAAAAATCACAGGTTTCGGAAGACTTATTAAATATAGAAGGGCACAGTTTTCACAATGTAGTGATTTCTGTGACTTGTTCTCACTAAAAGTAATTTCTAAAATAGGCTGAGCAACTTGTGTTATTCAATGTGTTGTGTGGGGAGGCATCAAAGTTTATTACTAGTATTTTAATTAAATATTGCTTGCAATTAAATGTGTTAAATCCTTTTATTATCTCCCTCTGTGTAGACTGTAGCAAGTCCAGCCTAGACCAAGTGTGTGAAATATTTTTGGGACGCAAAGACATCAGGCAAGCCCAAGATACAGTTGCTGAAGGTGTCAATGGCAATTGTATCAGATATGCATTTGTTTCTATAGACAACACTCTGGAGTTTTTTTCCAAATATTCAGACTAGCTGTTTGGCAAGAACAGGCTGGAGTTTGAATTGCATTGCTCAGTGGAAAAGGGAGGGAAAGAGTGACTGGATCCTAGAAGATATTCAGAGACTGAAGATTGACAGGGTTAGAATGAATGTTGTGATTTCTAGTAAAAAATGTTTCAATTTGTGCTTGTAGGATTTTGGGATCAAATAAATTTGAATTCAAAGCACCTAAAGCCTCTCAGCAATGCACATTCTTGCCAATCAAATCTCGGGATTTCACACAGCTCTGGCTTTTATCCCTGATCCCACTTGGCTTTCGCCAAGTAAGTGAACTTCTGAATTTCTTTCTCTTTACCTTGCCCAAGAGTTTCTCAGGGTTTTTGGTTGGGTTTTGGTTGGTTGATTGATTGGTTGGTTGGTTGGTTGGTTGGTTGGTTTGGGGTCTTTGTTGTCTTCCAAGTAGATTGTAGGATTATATCTTTCTCTGAGAAATTTTCCATTTGAATCTCCTAGATAGGATTGCTTCTTTCCTTTTCAAGTTTGTTGTGGCAGTGGTGGAAGGGGGCAATCTGTCTTGTCTTCTGCTTTTGAAGATTTTTTTCTCTTGTCTTCTGTAGTTTTAGTCCTTCTTTCTCTCATTAATCAAAATTTCAAATGAGCCCTTTACTTTTGTCCCAAAAGCTCTGTTTATCATCAAAGTCTTTCAATCCTTCATCATTATTAAGTTATTTCAACTACTATATTAATTTACCACTTGTACTTACAGCCAGCATAAGGCAGGAAAATCCCTTCTTCTGCCATCTGAATATTATTGCAATAACAGAAGAAAAGTATATAAAAAAATCAGTAATTCTATTTTAAACCTAAAGAAGAAACAAGACACCAGTGTTTTTAGCTTACAAGCAACTGACTAGGATTTGGAATATGGTTTTTTCCATTCTTGTAGCAAATGTGCAGCCATATAACTGTGCTAATTAAAAGCCATGAGAATGAATATCTTGCTCATTTCAAGTCATGTTTCCCTTACTGATCCTTAGCAATAACTGTGTGGTGGCTGTGGCCACTCGCTTGCTGAAGATATCAGTGGAAGTGTGGCAGCTGATGGGCAATTTGTCCCATATTCTCACCCCTCCAGCAAAAATCCTTAATGTTTGTTCAGCACTGACGTAAGTCACCCATTGCTGGCATGACTCCTCTTTCTTCTCTCTTCTGTTGGGGGAGCCACCAGAGAAATGGGAGAAGAAGTGCTACAGAGAGAGGCCATCAGCAAGTATCATGATGGATGCCACAGTGATGGATGGCAAAAAAAGAAACAGATTTTGGGCTACATTTGGTTCACCTGTATGTATCTGTGTTTCACTTGCATTTTTTCACTTTAATTAATGTAGGCTTTTTTCTCCAGTTCCTGGAGCAATATAAGTCACATCAGTCTGCATGCTTCTTATGAGTATTATTCACTTGATTCACAGCCGTGCTATAGACTAGGCACATTGCAAGTGAAAAATCCAGATATTTTGCCCCGAAGATTTTGCATCTTGTAGTCCCTACACCACAGTCATTTAGGACTGTATATATGCAAAGGCCTTTAATTTCCTCCAAATAGTGCACAGTCATGGGCCTTTCCTGGGAAATAAGTGTTCTCTTTTTGGAAGAAAGGGTGAAGGAGAAATAGGCTTGCAGGTCTTGAAGGAAACTTCTGACTCACCAAGCTTGGCCCACTGCATCCTAAAAGGACAAGGTTTGTCGTGCGAGGCCCTTAAGACATCCATTCCACATATCATCAACAAAATACCACAATACATCACAGTAGACTTACGAGATACCAGACGGACTAAAATATGGATTTTGCCACAGAAATAAAAAAACGGAAGGGATCAGGGAACCACAGTCTTGCAAGTAGTAAGCATTTGCACTAACTGAACATCCAGTTGCTTTTATGTTGTAGGCTACACTTGCCTTCTCAAGATGAGTAGCAGATGCAGTAAGAGGTGCCTCTCAGTTTAGTAAAACACAAAGGAGTTAGGAAATAAAAATTTCCTTTTGTAAAATTGTTAGCTGATGAGCCTGATTAGTCCAGCAGTGCACTTTGCTGGGAGAGGTTGATGCCACTATAGGCAGCAGTACAACTCAGAACCAAAAAGGTATTATCTTTTGTCTGAGCTTCATAGTGTTGATTACTTTTGATTTTATTTCATAGAATTATTTCATTTGAACCACACTTAGGTAGCTTCTTCTTAAGTAATTTCAGTTACCTAGTAATTTTCAAGATGTGTTAAGAATTTAAGGAAAACTTCAAATATACAGATAAATAAACGCTACTGCTTAGAATATGAATCTGATTTCATGATCATGAAATAAAATATACCTTAAATGCAATTTTTTTTACAAAATAGCCCTTCACATATGTATGAAGGGACACCTTTCTGCTGTCTGTGCTCACCTCTAAATATGGCAACCACTGCTATGAGTGCAGTCCTTCCACAAATTGTAGAAGAAGAGAGATTTTATCTAGCTCCAAATTCCCAATGAGATACACAAAACTTCTGTATTTGCATGACTTCTCTGCACACATGGTTAAAATAGTATGAAATTGGCCACTGTTCAGATGAGTCAAAATAAATGATAGGGTCAGTAATAAAAATATATTAATATGTCTAAATAGTGACTTCCCCCAAGCTCTGCAACTTGTGAGATCAGGCCAGCAGACCACCACCTATCTCCCAGATGCATCACCTGCTCATATCAAACTCTTCACTGCAATGCTTGAAAGAGTCCTGATTTCCAAAGAAAATAATAGATGGTCAGGAAACTGTGTGCTAAGCTCAGAAACTATTTCAGATGTAGCGTATAGTGCCTGAAAAGAAAGTGAACTTATTACTCACAGCTGCATTGCATGATATTCAGAAATGAAGTTATTGGGGGGCCCCCTCATAGTTTCTTTGGCATCCACACAAATTTTTGACATCATTTATTCATTGCCATTCATCTCCTGCTGTTCTGAGTCTAAAGCTGTATTTCAAAGATGGGGGAAGGTCTCGTCAATCAGTGGAGCAGTTCCTCTGTGTACTCCTGTGCATTTCGTATTGCCTGAAGACTACAAAAAATTAAATCCAGCAGTCATGGATACCTTTAAAATTTTTACTCAGTGAATTCAGGGCACTAAAAATTCAAATAAATAAATAAACTCATAAGAAGAAAAATAATTGCACAATACCTTCAAAGGTATTTATGATCTTCATATCGTCTCACAGAATTGCAACTAAAAATGTGACTGAGGTTGGAAGGGGCCTCTGGAGGTAACTTGCTTTAGCAAGGACATCTAGAACTGGTTGCCCAGGCCATATCCCCAAGGATGCAGACTCCATAACATCCTTGGGCACCTGTGTTTGAGTTCATGCTCATAGAATTCTAGATTATCTTAAACTTGGGCTATCAGCATTCCATGGATATTAGTCCTAAAGCACAAGTGGTCATATTGACTTTCATAATGCACCATGAAGAGAGAGTGAGAATTCAAGGATGGCAGCAGACACGAGGAAACAAAACTTCTGAATTAATGTCTCCAACACTGACTTGCACAAATTATTTACAACTGCTATGCAACGACTTTTCTGTAAAGTCGTGACTCAGAAGTGAGTTAAGCCACAGGCTAACATACAACAGCTCACCTGTGATTATGAATTAAGTGCTCAAACATCATTAAAGGTCTTGGCTTAGCTGACTAAATTGCTATTAGTTTAAACTCCAGCACAATGGTAACTCTATACACTATACTAGTGTAAGTGGTTACTGTTTTTTTTTTGGAGGTATGCAGTATCATCCTTATGTAGATGAAGTTGCTTTTGATGTGGAGAACCAGGACAAAGCTCAGCAGAGTTAGGCAGTGCTGTATTTCACACTGTCATCATTTAACTAGAACTGGGAATGCATGGAATTTTACATATCCAAATTTAAAGCATGGTGGAAATGGATGACCTGTCTAACACAGTAGGTTTCAATTACACTGCAACAGCAAAAGAAGTACAGTTCCTGCACTGTGCATTGTCATTTCAAAAGGTACACATAAAAATCTTAAGCCTTTTCCATTTTGGTCAGACAAATTTTCTGAGATGTCACTTTTTGCAAGGTCTGTTTTTCATTGAAAAGTACCTTTTTTTCTAATAGATATATGGTATATGTTTGCAGTAATTACAGAAGATGTTGTCCTTTTCATTTATGCCTGCGCAATGCAGTTTGACATCATGTCATAAAAGTTTATGTGTTGTGTTCTCTGAGCTCCTTACTAATATCCCTGGCATTCTCCCTGACTATCTAAAATCAATTGCATTGCTCCTCTCTCAATAAAAAATGGAACATTGAACAGGGTCCAAATGTGCTCACTGACAATTTCCAGCAATTAGATGCTGTGCTAACAAATTACCTTCCCATGGGGTAATAAAAGTAGGACCAGAAGAATCACCAATGTCTTTCTCAGGGCAGCTTGCAAATAACTGGAACCTCTAAGATGTGGATTCAGTCTCTGTCCCTGTTTCTGTCATTGGAAATTCACAGAAATATTGAAATCAAGACAGAGAGGCATTCATATTAGGAACCTTGGCAATCAATTTTTACTTGCAGATGGCAGATTGTAATCAATGTTAATTAACCAGACTCCTTTTCAGATCAGGCTACACTGAGAGACAACTGTATACACTTTTGACCAAGACAACTGATTTTGCTGACCTTTAGAAAAGGATAGCGACGGCTTTGTGGGCCAGAACAGAATACAAGACTAGGGAAAACAAAATAAAGACACTGCAAGCCCTTTATGACAATATGCATTATTTACCTTCAGAAATAGATGAAGCAGCACAAATCACAGGATCACAAAATATTCTGAGATAGGAGGAATCCTCAAGGCCCATCAAGTCCAATTCTTAAGTGAACAACCCGTATGGATATTGAATCAACAATCCTGGGGTTTGTGGAGGTGTCAGTGGGACAGTGCAGGCCTGACCCTGTGGCTCTTAGCTCAAATTCAATCCTAAACGTGAAGATCTAAAATTCTTCCTTTTTCTTTTCTTTTTTTTCCTCCAATGAACTATGCAAAATAGACTTTTGGTCTCAGGTTAAGTTCAGGAGAAAAAGAGATGACGCAGAAGTGTCTTGTGAATTTCTTGCTGCTCATGAAGTCTTATTTATTTTAAGGTTGAAATTAGACAAGAATTTTAAACTTCTGCATTAAAAAATAAATAAATAAATAAATAAATAAACCACAACAACACCTAACATTTTAATTTTCCCTGCTGCAGGAATTCCCCGCATTTTCTGAAAACATGGAACCCTGAAAATTGCTGTAAGCCTATTTCTTTTTCTATTTTTAATAAAGAGTGAGAGAACAGTAGGACAAGGGCTGCACAGTGAACTCCTGAAAAGATAACCAAGGCCTGAACATACAGGCTGAGTTATTATCTCTTTTCCAGAAATTCTTCCTGCCAGGTGGGTGGGATCAGTCAAAGAAAACTGATACTGCTTCTTGGTTCATACCTGTTCTTCAGAAAAGCAAAGGAGCACATTTTCTAGTGCAGGCAGACTGTTGCTTCTTTTTAACACAAGATTCTTTAAAACTTTGCAGTGCAAGAAAAGGAACATATACTAAAAAGCAGGATTTATATACCCACCTGTATGCAAAGCTTTTGAAGCATCTTTGACTGGAATGAAGATTGAGGTTTACAGTGATCTCTGAGTGGCAAAAGAATGAACTCCCCATAACACCAGAAAATTCTGTTATTCCTCAGGTTCAGCAGGGTTCTTGGCTGCAAAATCACTCTGACAGAGACCTTTTCTGTTCTGTGTTTGTTCTCTGGAAGCCATCAGGACACGGTTTCCCATTAGTTCTTCTTAATGCAGCAATGACACATTGGCATTACTACAAAAGTGGTATAAGTGACTTGGTCTAAGAGAAAGCAAAAACATAAATACAATGTGCTGTATCGCATGTGCAGTTGCAGGTAAAACTCTTGTTTCTTGGACGCAGTTACCACAGGCAAATCAATCAATGACTGTTGCTCAGTTTCTTTTGCATATTATTATGACAGAATTTCCTTCTATCTAACCTCTCTTTTGTCACTTGAGATGTAATCTTGCAGAAAACAATGCCTTCTTTATGGATTTGCATATGAAGGAAAAGGGTACAGAGGAAATGTCTTCACCCCGCAGGAGTTTGTTTGAATTGCTTAGATGTAGGCAGTATTATCAACTTGGGGGGGGGGAGGGCGGGGGGAATAATAATAAAAGAAACCCAATGTTGACTAGTCTATGAAGTTTTATAAAACACAGAATATCATTCTCATACTTCAGATATTTAAGGGTATTTTTTTTTCTAGGAAGCATAAGGAGTATGGAGTGCATATGACAGGAGTGTCATTTATTCCTGTTTTGTTACAGACTGGGCCTACTATCGCCACCCGCCTCTGCCTCCGGCTCGCTCTTCTGAGGGCAGCGACCTTCCCTAGCGAGTTGCCTTGAGTAAGGCAGCCTCAGTCCAGGTGGCACAGGGCACCTCGGTGGATTTCAGCTCTTTTGTGAAGTCCAAGACTGTCAGTCCAGACAAGGCTCTAGCTGTTAGAGGCTGCTCTTCCTGAGGGGGTGATCCCAAGCGGCACAGAAGGAAACACAAGATCCAGCGATGGTCTCCGGGAGGCTTCTTCACTTCATCTCCACTGATGAACCGAAGACCCCGAAGGGCTCGGCTGTCAGGGTTTTATGCACCTACCAAAGGGGATGGGGTTTCACCAACAACCAATGGGGTTAGAAACTGAGGAAATGGACCAATCAGGGAGAACATTAATAAACAAATTAGGGGATTGAAACTTGGACCAATCAAGGGAAGGGAACAGAACTGGGGTAGCCAATCCATAGCTGGGGGGTGCTCATGCACTCTCTGCTCTCCAAGGGAGTGCAGGGTGCATGGCTCTTTCAATGTCCTCTTCAGAGGCAGGGGCCTCCACAGCTTACCACTACTAGGAGAAAATATTCTCTGTCTAATGTTACTAATGAAGGAGGTAGCAGTATGTGCTTCATGCAGTATGACTACCCACACAGCAGAACGATCCAGAGGAGAATTCAGTGATACAGGAACAACAGCTTGTTAGCTTGTGATTTTCCGTACAGAAGAAAAATTTTCACATAACATAATACTGTAAGTTTTAGCTGTCATCAACCCTCATTCTATCCTGAGCTGTAAAAGGATTGAATGCCCTACTGTATGCAAAGGTATTGTGCCTTATGTAAAGAAATAATACCATCATTTTTAGAAAGTTGAACAAAAATCTATTGGCAATAATATTTGAATAATAGTCTGGTTTTTTCAGGCTGAACACTGAAGTGATGTTCATCTTTAAAATTTGAATTCTGACTTATTTCTAAACAAACTTAAACCAGCTTCTATGTCTAACATGAGGTTCAAGAACAGACCTTCACATCTTTTGGTTAGAATTTGTTTAGAGATTTTGAATAAATTTGAAAAGAGCAGCAGTCAGAGAATGCCAGACTCCAACAGTTCTGGATTAACAGTGGTTTTAAAGAAGAGCAGCTACAAATGACACTGAAGTTTCATTCTATGCTATCCATCTAGGAGTCAGCTAAGCAGAAAAGTGGATGAAAAGCACCATGAACCTTCCTCAGCACAACTAGGGTCTGTCACATGCAGGGACACCAAGGTTAACTGAATACTTTCCGACTTGATTTGAATTTCAAGTCAAAGAATGATACATACGCTCTTGGAAATTCAGATTGCGAGCCTTGCCAAATTTCAGACTTACCCTGAATCCTCACAAAAGCTCAGCAGTGCAGAGGTTGGAAACATTTTTCATTTATGCAAGTCACCCTGCCCTGAGAGAACTTGCAATGGCAGAACATTTTGCTGAACTAAATGGAACTCCAGAAATTCCATCCACGAGCATAGACTAATACCCCATAAGTGCTAGAACAGCTGAAGTCTGTATCTAAATACTAGTGAAGGATTAACAAAGTACAGTGAAACTTGCATTCAGAGTAGTCTGAAACATACCAAGTATTTAAGAGACATTTGCAAAAAATTCTCATCTCTTCTTTAACAAAGACAGCATTCAGTACCTCGAAAGATTGAGAGTAACCTTTTACTATCTCATAAGTATCACTTTGCAGCATCTCCAGTGGTTCAATCAAGGTAGTCCTGAAGACTACCTTGCCCAAGCAATTGATGTATTTCCTGGTCTCTTGAGCAGTTCCTTAAGACATCGGGGTTAAAGGATCATTTTATCCAGTGCTGAAATACAGCCTCCCTTATGGTGTAACTTGGCAACTATTTAATAGCAGACAGCAAAGTTGTACAAGAGGTTTAAAATGGAAAGTGAAAGCCATGAGAAGGAAGCCCTTCTTTAACAGCAAGTGGCTAAGCTACTTATCTGTTTGTACTAAAAACATCTATTTTAAAATGGGTAAACTCAACACCATGATTGGTCAAGCACCATGGCTTTGCAGATTTAATACTAAAACATGGGAAATCACTGAGAATTGCCTACATACGTTCAGTCTCTAGAATTTGTGTTTCTAATTTTCAGGGCATAAGATATTTCTGGAGCTTAACACCCAGGAGACGATTGCTAGAGAGCAGCGTAAATAGGGCTCTGGATGAGTACCATGTTACATAAGCAAAAGGCTCAGGCTTGCTTTTTGAAAGGTTACCAACAGGTAGATTAAGCATCTTAGGTTTTTTCATAGAAGTGGTCTGTCCTATTTATTTGCATTGTAGTGCTAGTTTTCTAATGCCTTCATCAGCAAAAATACCCTTGGCATAAATGTGTGTTATGTTTGCCATTGGATGAGTTCATTGCCATGTATTTGTCCAAGCAGAATTCCAGTGATATTGTCAAAGACACAAAGCAATGCAAGTGAATTTTACCTTGCTGACACAGTATTTGGTGTTAACTGCAGTTTCTGTGAAATGGCAAGCTTGTTTAAATGTAAAAAATACAATAATTTTTGATTCTGTGACAATTCTCTTTTTAGAGCTTACATGACAATCACATTTACTCACAAGCTAGCTTTCTTTCAACAAACTCATTCAATGTTGGCTGGAAAAGAATGGCAGGTCAGTGCCAGACCTTCTCCTCTACTTTCTTTCCTAGTTGCTTCTTCATGGGTCTTGGTCACTGAACAGTACTGATGGCCAAAGGAAGGGATCTGGACCCTAGTATCAACCATTTAACTTTCAGAGAACTCAGGAAAATCAGGAGATGGATCTTAAATTGCTGAACAGAACCTGATCTTATTAAAGGGTCAGTCAGATCTGACAGGGGCTCAGCTGTGTTTTCACCATCTACAGCAGAGTTAACCCAAAGGGAGGAAGCCCCTTAATTAGATGCTTCTATATTAATGTCTTAAATTGGGTAGGGTGAACAAAGGCCAACATGTAGGTTAACATTTCAGAACCTGGTTTGGCTTCCAGAAACTTAGAAGCCAGCTTTTCAACATTCCTGTGCTAAATGGAGGTAGTATTACCAATCACTGTAAAGCAGTAAATTTCCCAACATAAGGAATGGCTCATGAAAATATATCTTTAGTATTTTACTACTATTGTGTTGTGCTATAAGTAAAAAGCAGTCAAAGCAGATAGGGAAATACATTCAGACATAGCTTCATCCAGAACACTTAAGATTACTATTGTCTGTATTCATGGATGGAAGAATGAGAGAGATATCAAAGAAAAATAATTTCTGTCCGCAACATCTTTCCAAAAGTTTTCTGGAAGAAAACATACAATAAGACGAGGAGACTTTGTAAAAACGTTGGATGCGGATTGAGGGGTAGGATAATAGAAATGGAGTTTTTCTGGAACACAAAAAAGATCTTTCTTGGGAAAGAAGAGTGACTGGAGCCTGGCAGCAACACAGGGTTTGGTTTGTAGGGAGGTGAAAAAAACAAGACCAAAGAGACAAGTTAAAAGTGACAATGCAGAAAATTTATCTGCAGAAAGAAGCTAAATGCAAAATATGCGTTTAGCCAAGTAAAGTAACTCTGCAAAATTTCCTAACATGAGCATTCTGAGGCTGAAATTTTATTTTCTCTTTATTTTACAAGATGTAAACTGGACTTTCAGTTAGAAAACAAATTTTAAAAGTTTTTTCTAGAAAGACTAGTGATCTTACTAAAATTGCAGAGGGTTTCACACTCTCCATGAGCAGTTGTTGGGGTTTTGTGCTCTTGATCTCAAGTGAGGGCCAAAATCTCTGTTAATTATCAAGCATATCCTGAAATATGCATACAATCCCATGCAAAGTAATCACAGATTGTAATGCTCACTGTATCTAAAAACTAAAATGCAGATGTTGAGAAATTATAAACTAACTACACTAGCCTGGAGTTAAATATTTATATTTGTAAAGACTGGCCTAGCTCTTGAGTTCTGAGAAGATCAGAGTTAACTTTCATCTTGTGTTTCAGTTGTAAAACAATGCCATTTTCTATTCTCAAGCCAGCAGATAGCCCTAGTCAACACCCCTGGGAAAACATGATGCTTAAAATGGGAGATTTTCTTCCCTGAGTTTGAAGACCAAAATTTTCAGATGATTTTGTGTAAGTCTCTATTATTTATTATTTCACCAATGGAAAAAAAAAGTAGGCGAGAAAGAATAAAGACAATCCATCTGCTACAAATTGTATCCTGATTCATTATCTCACTTGGCTTTAATTTTTGGCTGAGTTGTGGGAAAGAGTCACCGCTGTCAGGGTACTCCTGCTCATACAGACAAAAAAAGGAAAAAAAAAATCTTTAGCAAGGCCAAGCATAGTATGCAGCAAAATAAAACAAAATAAAACCCCCAAACAAATAATCCAAACTAAAATGTCAAAGCGGATAAGAATTTTTGTCTCCCATTCCAATAAGAACATTATTTAATGGCATTGTTGCAATTTTTTATGATCAAAGTAGTCATATAGTTGTGTGAAATTAAAGTATTATTTTAATCAGAAAAGCTGAACTTTGTGAAATATAGCTGATGTAGAACAGGAGTCAGTATCATGAGTAAATGTGTAAAGGAACACTGCAAAATTTGATACAAAACCTTCTCTTATTTACACTTTCCTGGATGATCAAGGAAAATATATCTGAGCTGTCTTATTAATAGAAAAGAGATGTTATTGAACTTTGCTGAAAACACAGATATTCAAAGCTGTATCAGCTTTTAACCTTATTTGCAGAAATAAATTTTTAAATATTCTTTATGTTTGGGCAAGTCTAGGCCAAAGTTTGAAAGGCCAACGGCCTGGACGGCTAGAGGCCAAATGTCTAACCAGTTAGACTGTAAGTATCACAAGAAGACTCCATTTGGAAACATGTATAGCAAACAGAACTCAAGAAAAATAATTCTATATCATCAGGGGGCAAGTTTTACACAAGATTCCTCTTACCTGCATGGCTCACTGGTGCTAGTTAAGGGCTAGTTTGCAAGTCACAGATTCTGAGTCCAGAACAGATGCTGCTAGCATTTGTGTTCAGTGGCCATCGGTTCATTTCAGTCCAATGTATCTCCTAAACTCTCTTTAATTTTCTAAGTCCTATAGAAAGATAAACCAAGAGTTATTTTCAAACCAGAGTTTGTTTTTTTCAAGATGAAGTCTACTTCTGAATAAGTAGTTTTCCATTTTTAAATTAAATTCATAGAGTTTTGGGATCTTTGTATTTGATTATTTTAGGGGTGAAACATGCAAAGAAAACAAAGAAAGGTTTGTGCCTTAGGTTTTGCAAGTCACAAACAGCATCAGTTTCCTTTATTTATATCTTGTTCATAAAAACTGCTGGCATCCAAAAGATTTCTCCAGGCACACGTTTTGGGAAATACTTGTGATGGGATTGCCATTGAATGACCTCACTCCCAGAATTCTATTTGTAATGAGTAATAACAACAATGAAGATGTCATCAAGCAATAAAATCCCCCAAAGAACTGAAGCCTGTTCTCAGCTCACAGTGTATGTAAACATTGGAAATAAATGTAGCATTGCAATATCCTATAGTCCTGCTTGTAAAAATATAACAGGATAACTTTTCCTCCATATAGAACCACATGAAATTGTGAGAGGACAACTGTACTCTACATCCTTTTTCTTATCCTGTGGCACTGGAAATATTGGGTTAATGTCTAATCCTTCAGGCTGTAGCCAGTGTACCTTGCCCATTTCAACAGTAAGACATGCATTCTTCCAATGCATATGTGGAGGCTGTAAGTCAAAGGCACTGACAAAAGCCAAGTCTCCTATCTGTCCTGTGTTAAACACTAGTCTTTCTCCCTTTATTTGGTTTTCTGTAGAGTTTACAGTTACTGCAAGGGAACAGCTTGTGAATTGTCATTTTTTCCCTCAGCTTTCATTCCACAGCATATGTGTTCCCTGCATAAAGACCTAGCTATTAAGGCTCTAGAAATCCATGAACACTCATAACTAATTCTAGAAGCAACATTTTGCCTAGAACCATACTACCATCACAGCTTGCTCAAGCTGTCTGTTACAGTCTGGATGTTTGTGAAGGGGCAGTAGGATCAGGTGAAACTTCTTCAATCTCTTTTTCATGCAGCTAGTGGAAGCAATTTCACATATTTTTGAAAAGTTGTCCAAGCTAGTTTTATTGCAAGCTCATGGGCACTAGTGAGTTGGAGATCAGTGAGGTGCTAAGAAATCTTATTCATGCACTTATCCCTGGCAAAGAAGTTAACAACTGTTCTGAGTGGGAAAGCAATCCTGTTTAGGAGCTCCTCTTCCTGGCATCCTCACCCAGGAGTCTCTTGACAAGGCTGACGGATTTCATAAAGGAGAAAAATAACACTGAAGTCAAATTTGAAGATATATCCAGGAAGAGTAAAGAGTATTTGAGATGAGAGATTTAGCTGCACCAAGCTCCTGGCAGGAGAAATCAGACAGGAGGAATGCAGCAGTCTGCTCATCAGGTTACTGTGGCCATCCCAGCCCAAAATTCCCAGTATTTCGAACATCCGAGGGACTGAACTCACATGGAGAGCAGATATGGAGATAAGTAGGCAGGGCTGGCAAACATCAGAGTCCCACAGAAGCTTCCACACTGGGGTGGAAGGTGGTATCTCTCCTTCTTCTTTTGCTGTCCACAGGATGAAATTCTTCTCTTACATCTTTAAAGAATTGATCATAGCAATCTCTTTATTTAAAAAATTCAAAGAATTCACCAAGACACATGTGGCTTAACATTTCCCTCTTTTTTTTTTTTTTTTTTTTTTTTTTTTTTTTTTTTTTTTTTTCTCATTTTGTGTGAGCAGAGTCTAGTGTTGCTGGGGTATCCTTTGTTTCTCAAGTACTTGCAGTGGTCAAGACTTGGTAAAAGTTGAAGCTCCCCATAGTATGCTCAAGGCTATAGTTTATCTGCAATTAATCTGCCTGTAAGAGAATCACACCTGATTTCAGATGACCTTAAGAAGACCCAAAATGTATGTGCATATTCTCTTTTTGTCTTATTTTTTTGAGCAGGCAATCCCAGGGTGTCATGAACTGTGAGCCAATTTTTGAGGATTAATTTTGCCAAGAGACTCTTTCTGTGACAGCAGTGCCATATGCATGCATTTGAACACAGATTGTGTGTGCTAGGCACTAATAAACTGAATTTTCTTCTTGGTTTTATATATATGTGTTCTCTCTGCCCAATGGTCTCTGGAAAGGTCATGATGTCCAGTGGTCCCTCTTGCCTCGTAATTTTACAAAGGCAAACTGCTTTGTTGTGTTTTGTTACATATACAGTGTGGAGGCAACAGTTGCAGATTGGGACTGTACGGGGAAGATCATCCAAGGAGGAAGGTGTCTCTGAGCCAGATTCCAGAGAAAGGGAAAAATAGTGGGACATGTTCTTGGATGAAGATGTCAGTTTAGGAAGGCAAGGAGTTACAACTTCCAGGCTCGTTGTAACAACTGTCTTCAATGAAAGAGAAGTAAGTTGAATCTAAGATTGTCTCAGAACCCTTCATGCTGATCAAGACCTTCTTGATAGAGATAATGGCCTTTTCAAAAGTGAGTATGGTATCCTTTGCAAGACTATTGTGACCTACTGACACAGAGCTGACAAGGTAGTAAACTGTTCTACAGTTTACACTGGTCACTGCACAACCAGGGAAAGAAAGGACCTTTTGGTGAAGTCGGCAGGGTCTGGAGAGTCAGATAACGTGGCACTGGGGGCAGCCAGGGCTTCCAGATGTACAATATTTCTGCTGCTGGCTTAGCAGTGTGCCATAGTACACAGGCAGGCCCGTGAAAATCTCCCTTCCTGGGCCCCAGAACACAGAGTGCCACAATGGTACTCTTTAGTGTGAGAGGAACACTTCTCTCCTTGTTGGGGAACTCTTGTTCCTTTTACTGCACCCTACTCAGACAAACCATAGTTTCTCATATGTGAAGATACAGCAAAAGAAATATCAGCCCTCTGGGATGACAAGGCATTTTAGGGAGTATAAAGAGGAGGACTTATCAAGGATACTGGAAGGATTTCCTCTAAATGTGCATTACAGGCAAAGCCCAGGGTCTTGGGAACTGCAATCTGGACCCTTCCATTTTCTGCTGACCTGATCTGTGGGCAGCATTGCTATCGACAGACAGAGTCAAGTAGCCACCTGATTGGAACATAGTTTCAAATCTGAGAGACAAATCACATGTCCTACTCCTACAACCTGTTATATTCATCTACCAGATCTAAAACTAATAGAAAAGTCTTCAGTTCCTCTTTGGCTAGCCTTCCCAAGATGAGAGGGATGCTGAAGTGAAAGATCAAGTCAGGTGTATGTCAGCATTTTTTAAAAGGTTCCTTCCTCACCCCTCAAACTCCACTGACAGTGTTTTAAATTAGGATTCATTCACCTCTAAATTAAGACAATCCACCTTCAGTTCAAGCTTCACAAAGTGAGAGAGTGATGAATTTACAGACTGTATTTGCTCATTCCTTCACGTAAGAAAAGTGATTCCCAGCACCCTCAAGGAATGCCATTGTGAGTGCACAGCACAGTAGGCTTCAAGAGAATCACAGAAATAGTGTGCCTCTGCTAATTTGTCACAAAGCAACTACTATTTCATGCAACCCAATCAATTACGATGGCAAAATATTTGCTTCACACAAATACATGAATGATTTCCAGGGATAAGGCATTTCTTACAAAGAAGATGAGAGGGTAGGGAGGAATAAACCAATTAGCATTAGAGAGAGGAAAGGAATTTTTTTCAGTGTGAGAACAAAATTCATTAAAGCAACCGTAGGAGCCCATGGAGTGGCTCAGTGTGGGTACATGAAGTGAGAACATGTGAGAGATGTCTGCCATCATCCTTTCCTAACCTCACTGAATACTTGTGCTTCAGAGCAAGGTGTAATAACTGTGTAATGGACTAACCTAGAATAAACTGACCCCAGGAGAACCTTGCACCTAGCCCCCTGCTCAATTAGTGAGTGGTTTTTGCTCTAGAGCTTTAGGGTTTATAAGACACATTAGTTTTTCTTGCCTAATAATGATGGATCTTGTAATTATCCCTGTGCTGTCTGATGCTTTGATAGACCTCATTATTCTCTTAATCTCAGTGATACACTGCATTGGCCCAGACACTGGACAGTGTTCCATGTAAGGTTGCATGCTCTCATGTTTTACAGAGTGGAAATTCAAATTCCTCTTCCACAAACTAACTCAAATGGTTATCTTAAAGGAACAAAGCCTACAGCAGCCCCTTTTCTCCAGCCCTGTGCATAGGCTTGAAACCTCCCCTAAGCCTCACTCCTTCCCTCCACTCCTTCCCAGGGTCCAAGTGCCCCCCATCCCCTGGCATAGGCCCAGGGGGTTCCCATTTTTCCTATGAGACTTTAAGATATCTTGCAGTCTGGAAATGCTCCATGGCACCATGCACAACACCTGGCCAGCAGCAGGAATGAAGATAAGTGAGACAGGGCCAGCTGGCTCCCCTCCCCAGAAAGCCTCTCAGGGACTCCCAGGATCACAGCATAGTCTGTGAATTTGGAAAGGGTTGCTTCGGGCCTTCATATCTGAGAAAAAGAAAAAAAAAACACCAAGAACAAATAATAGCAATTACTAAAAAGGAAATTACCAATAAAGCACTGCCATCAGAACTTCCACCACGTAAATTCTGTTACATCATGCTCTCATTCTTCATCTCCGCTGAAAAAATTTTTTGAAGGGAAAGGTTAAATACACATTTTACTTTCTACATTCCTTACAATCTTCACAGAATTGGCTTGCATTCTTGCATCATGGGCTACTTTGTAACCAGTGTCATGGCCTTCTGCTGGTTTTTGCGGTGCAATTTTTTTCAGTGAATGTTGGCAGGTGTTACCCACATGCTCTGCAGACAACCTGCTGATCACATGGAACTGCTTTAATATCTTGCTTCCAGCTGCTTGGTCATGTTAAAGAGCAAAAGGTACATTTCTGAATGCTCATTGCCCATGTAAGGAAATGCTGTTAGCTGTGGCAGGGGTCCTGTCAGCTCAAGAACAGAAAAAATATAACCAATGAAATATGCTATTTAAACCACAATCTGCCATATAGTTACAAAAAAAAAAAAAATCATTTAACTTGATACATGAAAAAAAAAGTTCAAGTGAAAAAGGAAAAGTAAGAAAAGTAAGATAATTTCTCTTATGTTTTCATTAAATGTTTATTAATCTAGATAGGGCTTTTTGGTGTTTATTTGATAGGAAATAATTTGGAGTATTTTAAAAGCATTTTAGAGACATCAAAGCTATTTAGGAAGAGTTATGGAAAATCTTAAGATTGTGTATGCCTTAATTGCTGTCTCACCATAAAAAATTCTTCACCCCATCAAACGCAAGACAGTGGTCACACATGCTACTGCATGGGTGCAACCTCCTGTTGAAACTTGGCTTACAGAATCAGGGCCTTAACATGACATGAAGGATAGGGAGATATTAAGAGATGTCTTTTTTGAACAGACAGGTAATTTCTATTATTTTGGTAGCACTTCAAATACTTAATAAGGTATCTCCAACATGGTGTGATCAGTTGAGAAGCAATAATTTTTCCTTGGAGTTGTCACTTAATAATTTTTTAGGTCCACAGCTTAGTGATCTATTTTCTCATCAAGTCATGAAAATGTTAAAAATGTCTCTCAGGCTACCCACACGTTCTTATCTTACCAAAAACAAGTACAAACTCCTAAAATCTGCTTGAATTTTTGATTCTGATTCTAATCAAGCTATTTTCAGATAAAAAGGTATCATCTTCACTGCTTTTTCTCTTCATATATTTATTGTTAACTTTGGCTCCTTTTTTTGTTTTCCATTATTTCACAATACATTGCTCTAAAATTAGTTGCAATTTTAGTACATACTATATATTTTGCTGCTGTATCCTGGGAACAATCAATGGCCTTTCTTAATAATGTATCACTTTACTGAATGTTACACGTAATTAAAAAAATGAATGCATGCTATATTTATATTTGGTAGTAAAAAATCCCTGTTCAAATAATACTGCTATCAACACGATCAGACAGCCATTGCTATTCATGGTATTACCTGTTGTAACAGAATTTGGAAAGTGGCAGAGGACCCTTCAGGATCATGATATAAAAAACCATCTTCTTCCATGTAAGTAGTAGGACAATTTACTCCAAAAACTCAAACCTGGATCCTTTTACTTTTTTCAATACAGCCATTCTTAGTCATATTAGCCCATGTGGGGAATCATCTGTCATTCCTAAATGTTTCTGGCTCCTAAGACTATATGAGGAAGAACATTAAAGAAGTCCATGGAAACTGGTCAGTCACTTTCCTCTTTTCCTAGCAGATCCTTTTGCAAATATCTCCACAATATATTCTCTATTGTTCAGCTTCCTACTAATTAACAAGATTCTCATGAACCCATGGTTCACATTTCTGCATGTGCAGCCAGCTAGCTCACCTGTGACTTTTCTGGAAAATGAGCTTGTGATAGGCACCATCTCACAGGAACCTTCTCTTTCCATGTTACAACATAGCCTTCCTGTTTTGTGCCTTGCTAGGAGATAGGAAGTTTATTTTGAAAGGTTTAGTAGCTACAGTTTTACACAAACTTTGTATACATATTCATGTCCTAAAGTACTTGGCGTATTAGACAGATATTTGATGTCTGTCTGATTTGATATCTGTTGTAATACTGTAAAATGTTTAAGGAAAGGAAGAAACTATCCTTGCCTTTGCAGGTTTGATTTTCTTTTCATGATTATTCTAATGCTAAATTAAAAGAAATTGAAGTAACTTATTTTTTAAAAGGGGATTTTTTCCTCCATTGTTTATTAGCCATATACAACTGCATAAATGGCAGGTTCACCTTTACAGATCATGCATTTTTGCATAGTGACTCTTTGTGTGTGAATACGGTTTGAGTGTTCAAACTCCAGCACACTATGACTCATGCTACTACTGATTGTTTCCTTACTATAGCCATTCAATTTTCAACAGTGATGCCAAAGATCTCATTAAAGAAGCAGCAAGATGCCTCCTCGACTTAGTGTGGAAAGAGCCCGGTGATGGCCATGAAGTAAAGTGAATTTAGAAAATACTCAGGTCTTTGTAAATAGGTAGCCCTCATTTTTCTGACACTAATTCTGGTTTAGAAAGCAAGTGATACCTCAAGCTTTAGCTTTCCTATTTCTCAGATTGTGTGTTGCTTGTAGTTCTGAGCCTCATATTGTTACTCAGCTCTCTTCACAGAGTAAGTAGAAAAAACAATCCTGCTCCAGCTTGAGGCCAAGGACAGCTGTTACAGGTTTCAGACCCAAAAAAAGCATAAACAGTGAGGAGCTGAGGGGAGAGAACAAGAAGGATGGAACTTTATAACCTGAAGCTGTAATTGGACAATTAACCCCAATATGCAAATGGACCAAAACATATAGAAGTGTGAAATCTGTGACTGGTCATCCATTTTGCAACTGTTTTGGGTCCATCTTGGGTGTAGCTCTGGCCAGACTCTTGTACTGCCCAAGGTGTATCCTTTAAGGTCTTTTAATAAATACCTACTTTATTCGCTTAGTTCTGTCTAGTCTCTGTTCCAGGTCAGCCTCCCCAAGGCATCACGAGCAGTAAGAAATGGCCGGTGCAAAACATCTCTGCCATATCAGCTTGGATAAGCACACACTCCTGCTTTTGGCAGAAAGGCTTGAAGTTCCCACAGATCTCACGGGGTCACTTGGGCACATATGGGCTGTTAGACCTGACAGTAGCCACCCCTCTCTGGTGACATGTAACCCGCATACAGAGATGCCTTGTGCCACCAAAATTGTCAACCTGGGCAAGATGATCCAGGTATCTCCTGGAAGTTTGCTGCTGCCTCATTTTAATTGTGTCACAAGCATATCACACTTACCTGTGATCTGGTGAAGTGTTACACCTCTTTCTAGGCAGAAATCAACCTACATTTAACCAAGAGGCTATGTAAGTGAGCACCATTTATTCCCTCGTCCCTGACAGTAGGACTTAGTAATAGGCTCTTGCCTCTAAACCCTGCTTTCTCAGAGTGCTAAATAAGTGCAGGCACTGCAAAGGAAACACAAGCATGATGTATGTAGGGATTAATTTAGGAGTATTATTGAAGAAAGAAGAGCAGCTAGAGCTACTTATCTGAATAATTTTTTTACTGTTCTAGATTTGGTTGGGGGTTTTTGTGGTTTTTTGGGGTTTTTTTAATAAACACAAGCTTGCAGTAAAAATTATTGCTTTGAAATTAAATAATTTGCCATCTGTATGATGTTAATGGTACTGTCTGTGGAGCTACTGTTACTGAATATGTTCTGTCTAACACTGAGTGTGGTGACAGGGCTAAACACATAATAAATGATAATAGAAAATTTGCTTGGTCAATCTCAGACCAGAAAAATGAGCTCAATCTGATTTGAGAGTGTATTATTTCATCTCCTTTTTTTTTTTTTTTTTTTTTTTTTTTTTTTTTTTTTTTAACTGCTGGCAGTGATCTATTCTCTCTAAAATCAAGCTGCTCTTTGCAGCTGGCTTCCCACTGACATGAGGAGCAAGCAGAGATTTTGCTTCCAGATGAAACCTAAGGAGAGCAAACATCTGTGAAGAATGGAGAATGGTGGCAGCACAGTGAAGTGCCTGGGAGCAAAGTGTTCAGCATGCTCACTAATAAGTGTCAGCTTGATTTGAATCACTTGCTAAAGTGCAGTCTGGCTGAAGTCAAAAGAACATACCTTTCCTCAATGAAATGGAATCCCAAGGCATAAATAAAAGATTTCACCTGGGAAGAGTGATTTATTATCTCCATCCTAAGAAAGATGCCTGTGATTTACCACACGTCCTTGTTTTAAAGGAAAAGCAAAAACAATCCCTTCCCTCAAAATAACTCCTAACCAGCAATCACCAGCACTATCTGCATTAGCTGGAAGAGAAGTCTAGGATGCATTTATACCAGTAATTTAGTTGAAGTCAACAGAGTCATTCAGATGGGATACCAGACCAAGAGACCAAGTAAGGGACAAACTGGGGCCATGGCTACAAAAATCTTGAGAAATTCAGTAATACTTATTAAAAGAAAAAATAATAAAAGGTTGTATCACAGTGGCTTCTATCCAGTCTAAGACTTTGATTGCATATCCCAGTCAAACAAGCCAACTAATTCATTTCTGACCATATGGATGTTGTGAAGTTGTAGAGATCAAACCCCTCCCTGACAGAATCTTGGATCAACAAAAGAAAACATTTCTGCTCCCTTTTGAACAGCCGTTTCGGGTTTTACGGGGAGCCTGATCCATGTTGGGACAATGGTTTGGATGGTTTAGTCAATGCTAAAGAACGTTCACACAGCAGACACAATCAATAAAGCTTATAATTTATTTACTTTGTTCCTGAGTCTGAAGGGTTTGATTTAAGGAGCTGACATGGGATCTCAAAGTGAGCAGTACCTTTCTGGTGTGAGTGGCAGGTTTTAAACACTGTCTAGGTCTTAGTAGATCCTCTGTAGCTTCATGCTCAGGATCTTCATTGAAAGTAAGACCCTATTCATACACACTCTCAGCAGACACTGTCTGCGTCTGCTACTAGCTGTTCCCATAAATTACATACACAAAATACAAAAGCACCAGGCTGGGATGACTGAGCCCCTTTTGATTCAGTCATGAAGCTTGAGATTCTGTGGGTTCTAGAAGGTGGAGGCACAAGAAATGATAATTGCTTACAATTTCTACATCCATCTTCCATCCTTCTACTGACTGAAGTTGCAAAAAAGAAACAGGGTAGAGAATCTGAGGTGAGAATAACTAGGAGTACTTGTCTTCTTTTTTAGCTGTGTACCCCCACTTTTTCCCAAAATGAAAATTTCAGGGAAAAACCCTAAAAATATTATTATCAGAGTCAGTCAACAAACTGTATGCTTCTCTCAAGCAGACAAATTTACTCAGTTCCCCTACAACTTTATCCTTCTTTCCAGAATGTAGTAATTATCTGTGCTACTTGCAGTGATGGAGTGCAGAGCACTTGCTGAGACAGTAAAACATCCTTAGGTGAAACAGTTCTTTACTGAAAAGCCTGTGCTTTAATTTGCTCAATCTTTAAGCCAAAAATGGAAGTCACTTCTGCCACAGGAAGTGGTTAGTATCTTCTTCTTTTCAGTCTTCAACAAAGTGTCAGCCAGATTTAGCACAAACTGGTCAAGGGTAGGAACAGTTTTGTATGCATAGAAAGCCTTGAAAATTATCATGCTGCAGTAAATAAGTTGAAGACACAGCAAGAAAAGTTCATGGAGTGACTTGCTTCTTGTTCTCTCCTTCCACGTTTTGATGACCTCTAGTAAAGATGAATACAGGGTGACTGCATAACACACTTATTATACATTTTTATTTACAAGATGCTATCTATTGCCTAAACCTCTAGTCCCATTTACATTATAAGACATAAATAAACAGCTTAAATTCAGTGAAATAAAGAAATATGACCTTTTGTATGTGCTACATTTTTACTAGTGTTGCCCTAAATTAATTTCTTGGGATTCCCCAGTCATGGGAAAAATTCCATGGGGGTGTAACAGTGCAGGACTGGGAACATCCCTTAGGCCAGGGAGCAGTGTCCTCAACCCTATGGCTACATTGTCTCTCATCAGAGCACACTGCTGATATTCAGCTGGAGACAGCCTGCACACAGTGAACCAGAGTGATAAGACAAGGGAAAAATAAAAGAGCCCAAGTCATCTCTACTTTCCATAACAGAGCAAGAGCTACACCAGAGCATAGGAAGCTGGTGGCACTGAGGCACCTCTAGGATCCATTCTGAGTATCTTCTAAAAAAATCACAGCAGGTTTTTCAGTGTCTAGGCGGAGCCCACACTACTGTGCAGCATTTCCCCCCCCCTCCCCGCCCCCCCCCCTCCCCCGCCATATGCTGCACAGCAAGGGCTATTACTGGTAGTTGTAAAGGCACTAGAGAATTAAGTTTATTGTTGGAGTTCATTGGCCCTCTGCTTCAGCAGCTTTTCTACATTTCTCATGTCCTGCAAGAACTCAACACAGAAAATTATCTCTCCTCAAGGTGAACAAGGTCAAATTTTCTTCTTAATGAACTCGGGAAGCACATTGTCCACCCCAAGCACTTGGCAAGGACTGTACAGTATATGTACATCAAAACCATAAGCAACTTTCGCACTCAGAAAGAAATGTTAGCATTGGCTGCTGTACAAAAAGAATTATAAAACAACAAAGAGAAGCAGAGACCATTTGGGATATTCCCAAATGACAGGAAATACAAATGGCAGGAGTAAGGTAGATAAAAGATTCATGCATCAGACCAAAATATGCTTTTTCTGTTCATAAAATTATACTTAAAAGGTATACTTTGTGTTTTACAACTCAAGCCCACATTGATAAAAATGCCATCTCTCAGCCATCTCTTTATCTAAAAGGTGCTCTTTGGTCCTTCTTGAGTGAGATGAAGGATGATTTATTTGTTAATCAGAGAATGATCTCAAAAAGAAATTTTGCTCTTCTACTTTTTCTCTGGAAATACAAGAGAAAAAAGCACCACTATTCAGGCTAATGTACCTGTGCATAACATGGTCACCAGTCATTGCCATGTGTTCTGGCATTCAGCATCAGAGATATTGAAAATTCTGAAGAAACTGGAAAATTATAGTGAATTTCCAATTTCTGGTACCAATGCAGCACGAAGAAAAAAGTGCTGCCACTCTGCATGACCCAGTGCTGATTCTATCTGGAAAAACTGTGATTGACTTTAAGAACAAATTTTCCCTTTTCTGAGTAGTTCTACTTTACAATAACATCTCTGCCTGCTTAAGTAAAATGAATGTTATTCTGTGTGTGAATGAAATTTATTTCACCCTTGGCAAGAAGTCACCAGTTTATTTGGGGGTATGTAAAGTTCTGTTTATAGAAAAGTGATGGTTAGAAAAAAAGAAGATATGCTCTCCTTTTGGAAGCTTTGGAATTTTTTGAACTACTTTCCATTGGACGGAAGTTCTGGAAATCCCACCTCCATGTAGTCTGATAAACCAGAATAATGCAGGTTTGCTTGCTGCTTTTTACATTGTGTTGGGTAGGTATTGCATTATTGCTGGATTACTTCCAAAAAATCATCAACATAATAATAAAAGAACTTGTTCAGAAGATGTTTATCCAAATATCTAACCAGTCTTTTGAGGAGAAAATCCATATTGAGCAGAGATATCATTTGCAGCAATAATGTCTGGAAGAAAAGAAAAATGAAATGTGTCAGTCAAAGTAAACAGACTCTATAATGCAGCCCCCAGGAGGCTGTGTTACAGTGTATAATATATTCAGTTGCATACACCTAGCCCTATTTTCAAAGTCATATACTGGAGTGGATTTGTCAGAGTTTCAACAATATAATTGTTTAGCTGTAAATTCTCCTGCTGGCAAGTTCCAGAGTTTTCAGATAATCCCAGGCAGAGATTCAAGCTTGCTGTCGCATACACATAGATTGTTCACAAGTAGCATACAGAGCCTGCGAACGATGCTGCCACAGAAGTATGCTGGGGATCATGAGCTCCCTCAAGCACACAATTTAATTTGAATATATGATACAAGATACTTCCAACTTGGTACACAAAAAGAGTGCCATTGTTGTGGATTATATATGGTTAACAGTAGAAGTGCATAGTAGGTTTAGAAGAGTGTAAATCACTCAATTTTTTTAGCATCTTGAACAATAAGATGCATTCCCACTTGAAGCCATGTAGAGAGAGCTTGGATGAGGCCTTTTTTTTAAATAGTCAGGGGAAACCCCTGTGTCTCTGTTAACATGAGGCATGGCCCATAGCTTCTTATTTTGGCTATTTTTCTCCTGACTACACAACTTATGTCCTGGAATCAAGATCTCCTGAGGTTTTCTGTTTCATTTCAATGCTTATTTGCTTGCATCTAAATTATACAATGTGGCTTGAAGTGTTTATAGAAAAAGCTACAAAGATAGCAGTCCTACTGAAACCACTTCTTCATGGGTAAACATGATGGGAGCTGATGTACATAAACTAATGAAGAGGAAGGGAAAGAGAAGAACATTTCCATTTCTCACTAGATTAGGAAGTCAAAGACTATTTGGCTGATTGAACTGGAGCTTTCTCTAAAAACACCATATGCAGAGGCATTTATTTATCCTTAGATGGAAGCAAAGCAAAGCTGGAAATCTCCAGAGAATGGTGTTGTGTCCCATATCTCACACAGACTTCCCTCTTTCTTATTTGATGGGTAGAACAAATCCTGCCAACAAAGACTTTCCACTCCTAAAATTCACTGCAAATAACATTCACCCATTAATTCTTAAAAATCCCAGGACCTACTGCAGTAACTATAAACATCTGTGTCCCAAAAATTGCTTTATAGTGTGAGAATAAGACAGTGAAACTCTTTCCTCTATTTCTTTTTTGATCTACTGCTGATCCATCAAAAAGAACCTCCTAATCTAGTGAGCTGCTATAGCTGCTGTTGGGGAATTTACCTATTCATCTTAGAGGACCTCATGATTTTTGCCCCACTGTGCTGTGGCACAGGACTTGCCACTTTACTTTCATGACTTTCTCTCGATAGCCATATCTGATCACTGCAGTTCAAGGAAACATGTCCCATAGGAGGTCATCCAGAACATCCTCGAGGGCTCCTCTCTGAAATCACTAATTCTCCATGTTCAGCTCAGCTTGGGAGAAAGAAAAAAAAAAAAAAAAAAAAAAAAAAAAAAAAAAAAAAAAAAAAAAAAAAAAAAAAAAGTGTAACCCCAGTGTTTTGAATAGGAAAAATATGTCAAAGTATATTCTCTTCACACTCAAAAATTTGTTACAAGGCATGATGCAGAAATCAGGAAAAGCTGTGAGGAGATTGGGTAGCTTAAAGGGCCAGCATAAATTATAGAACAGAGAAATCTGAGGTTGAATCAGCCTTTCAGGCACTTTCCTGAGGTAGCCCAGAACTTCCACAGCATTCTGCAATACCAGGTCTTCTCCTAACCTCAGTGGTGCAGGGAGACGAAACAGAAGAGGACCTATCATGATGCTTACTCTGTTCTTTGCCACTTCTGCCTCATTTATATATGACAGAGTAGTCACATAATACATCTCCCACAATGGCGCAGCTCAAGTGCTGCGATTTGATGAAGAGCAAGTACTCAATGCTAAATGCAGCCAGTTTTTTTTGCTGAAAACTTCCCCAGTTCTTCAAAAGTAATTGGAAGTGGGACATGGGGTTAGAGCATAATACTGAATGATAGAGAGACGTGTATAAGTATTTGCTGTCTCTTTCTCTTAATAACACATTAAAAACATTATCTTATCTCTCTTTTCTTTGAATACCCCTGAAGATCAAGAAGCTGATGCTTAAAGGTATTATAAATTCCTCTATAACACAGCTATCTAGCCAGTATCTGTAACTCTGTGCTTGCCTCAAGCATTATCCAATAATTAATCAGATTGCCTTGGTCACACATACTTGGACTGTAAAATTCCTCTCCAAGAAACACACAAACCCAGTCCTGATTCCACAAACACAAGGCTCTGATTTATTCATCCATTTGGTCTGACTAGAAGCAAAGCTATGGTTTTTCTGCTGGGATGTGATCCAGCACTCATTGATGTCAACGGCAGTGCTCCCATTGACTTCCATGGGACGCAGGATCAAAGTTTTTGCCCACCAGTAAGTAAAAGTAAGTCATGCTGGTAAGGAGGACAAGGTCCCCAAAGGCAATTTAGAGTGAAACAGATTTATCATTGTATGCTAGGTTACACAAGATGATCCTTATAATCAAGCCATCTAGCCTCATCTTTTAGTACCTGTGCTGATCAGCCATGCCACAATGGATTAACTCCCAAACTTTCATTTCATCTTCTGTTGAATTCAGTGTAAAACTCTGAGGCAATTTCCTTCCTTCCCTCCTTCCTTTCTTCTTAATTTCCTTCCTCATTTCCTTCCTTCCTTTCTCATTTCCTTTCTTCTTTTCATCTTTTTCTCTTTTTTTTCTTTTAACTTTTTTCTCTTCTCCTTCCTTTTTTTCTTGTCCCTCTCATTCTATTCCTTCTCCAACCCTGTCTGTCTTTTATCTTCTTATTTTCCTTGATTGTTTCATAATTTTCTTGTTCTTCTCAGTTTTCCTTTGAAATACTAGGTATCATAACTTTGGTTATTCTTTCTGTAATAGGAAAAGATGTGCTCATACACCATGAGAGAACATACAGGTTCTGGAATATCACATATGCAGCAGCTGGACCCTTCATTGAGACTTTCTTGCTGCAGCTCCCTGCTCTCCAGAGTATGTGGGGGGAAAGAAGTGTAGAAAGGCAATCTGCCAGGCAGATGGACACTTTGCTTGGTACTGGACAGGAGTTCCCCTTAATAAAATAAACTTTTTCAGTTAATGTTGGAGTTCTTTAGGATTTACAATAACTTACTTGAGAGAAGAACTAGGTCTCATGTAGGAATATAGCCTTTGCTTTCCCTAATTGGTTTACAACTGGCTTTTCATCTTTAAAACTGGCTTAATATCTTGATTGTTAGTAAGTTCCTCAAAGAAAATGTGATATTGTTTCTTCCACACACTCCTATTCCTATTTCTGCTTTTTCTTCTTTTTGCTTGGCCCTAAATGCACTAAAATGTCCTATCTCTCATCATTTGAAGGTTAGGGGTGACTGGTTTATCTGGAGTTCACTTCAGTTGTGTTGACATACGAATGCAGTAGCTGGCATACTTGGGCCTCTGGGCTCCAGCTCTGAAAGCCATTTCCACACTGTAAGAGGACAGGATGCAGGCTGTGACCCATCAGTAGGCTGTCTATAACGCTAAAATAATAGAGATAGTGATAAACTGTCACCAGAATACAGTCTCAGCTCCACAACTCTTAATGGTAGAACAACACAATAGGGTCAGACTAAAAAGGTTTCCTCATGAAAATTTTATCAGCAACTTTGGTAAATTGCTGTGGGAAAGGTGCTTTGCTCTCAGGCAGACCTGGAACCTGTTTTTACAAGGTACAGCTCTCATGCATTGCCTCACTCCCGCAAGATATTAAGGGCACTCAAATTGAATTAACACCAAATCAGGCCGGTGCACTTAACAATACAAATGCACTTAAGGGATGCCTCAGAATGATTTGTGACTAAAGAAAGCAAAGAAGAAATCAGCCTTGAAGACCACAGGGGTGGTGTTGTGTGTCATATACAGGAAAAGCCATAAGTAGAACTTAGAATACCGGAAAACCATGAACTTCAAGGGCTCTCAGATACCTTAGACCCAGCCGTAAAGTAGATGGTCTCTTTTTGTGGTATGCAGAAACAATTGATAAATAAATTACAGCCAATTTTCTTAGTGGCATGCTCTCCATTACCTCTGACAGCAGTGTAACTACTTTGCTAAAATGATAAGAGGTGAATAATGGTATATCAGGTAACAGCAAAGGAAATTCTCAGAGTTGCCTATTCTCTCCATGAAAGCAATGACACAATGCAGAAGTGAATGAGATGTGACGTGGCAACTGACAGGGAGCTCCATGTAGACTGATGCTAAGGCCAAAGCAGCTGAACCATAACCTAGTAAAAGCAGGGAAGCAGTGTGGGTTTTTTTTTCTGTTGAACTGTCAGAGTCATCCTTTTCAGGAAGCCACCTCTCTTCACCCCCATTTTTCATCAAGTTACTTAAATTTGTCTCTCTGACCCTGCAGGCACTATTCTACCATAAGCTAGAGGACCAATCCTGCAAAGTTTAGCTCAAATAAAGTCCACTAAGATCATTCCACACTTCAAGATTTCCTTGAGAATTTAGGTTTACAGAGGGATAAGTAAATCATGGCGAAATTGTTCCATAACTGCCTTCTGGTCAAAGAGTAGTATTGGATTAAAAGTATCATGCACTAAAGCTGTCTGTTACATGGATATTCTCATCAGCAAGCATGGTGTTGGAAGCACTATTAATGAAAGCAACATTAGTCTTCCTCTTGACTTGGCAAAATAGTGGACTTGGAATTTTAAGTGACTGGAAATTATAGTGAAAAGGAAAGTGAAAGAGTCCAGATGTTTTTCTAAGTCCAGGATCTCAAACTACAATGGTGTGCTGGTTTTGGCTACAATAGAGTTAATTTTTCTTCACAGTGGCTGGTATGGGATTGTGTTTTAGATTTGTACTGGAAGCTGTGTTGATAACAAAGTGATGCTTTTGTTACTGCTGAGCAGTGCTTACAAAGTCAAGGGCCTTTCTTCTCCTCACACAGCCCCAACAGCGAGTAAGCTGGGGGTGCAGAAGGAGTTGGGAGGGGACACAGCTGGGACAGGTGACCCTAACTGACCAAAGCAATATTCTGTATCATACGGCATCATGTTCAGCATATAGACCTGGTGGCAGGAGAAGGAACCAGGGGATGTTCAGAGTGACAGCTTTCGTCTTCCCAAGTCATTGTTGCTTATGCTACAGGCCTGCTTCCCTGAGGTGGCTGAACATCTACTTCACCATAGGAAGTGGTGAATAAATTCCTTGTTTTGCTTTGCTTGTGCCTGTGGCTTTTCTTTTATTTATTAAATTGTCTGCATCTCAACCCAAGGGTTTAATCACTCTTATTCTTCCAATCCTTGCTGGGGGTTAGTCCTCATCTGGAATTAAACTATGACAAATAGTGGTGCTTGTGGAGGGAATTTCTACCTAACAAATCTACAGTTGCTGCTCCTGCTGCTGTTATAAAAACTAGCCAACTCAATCAGACCTTCTAATTTTGTATACAGAAATTTCCTTGTCCTAGAAGGATGCTTTATACCAACCATTGAAACAAGACTCTTTTAAATTCATCACAGTGCTGTAGGAAAGCAGGACAAAGCTTGGGTTTATGTTCATAGCAGCCACATCTGGACATTGTGAATGAATGAGGTGTTTCTATGAGCTATACTATGACTGCTGAGTAACATGCTTATATACTGCAGAATTTACTGTCAAAGGAAACATGATATAGGGCTATTTATTTGAGCTTGCAGTGGCAGAACAGCTCAGTGGCTGTAGAGTGCACACTCATCTTCCACATGAGTGCTAAGAAGTAGGAAAGAAATATCCCACATGCCTACAAAGCCTGGTGAGGATTCTAGCAATCTGCTGGAAGAGAACAATATGAAACCACCACTAAGAGCAGTAGCAGATGCAAAGGAGAGAACTCTTCCCACATATATCATTGCAAACAGTCCATGGTGCACTCCATCCATATGGAAAAGGTCTTCTTCCTACATGGCCTGAAAATCAAGTGCTAAAGGGGAGCCAGTGGGAGACACTCAGGGAGGAATAAACCTTTCCTGCATCCCAGAATACAGTAGAGCAGCCAGGACACAGGATGACAAACTCACACAGTCAAATTCCCACCATGGGAGAACAATTCTTGACAATGGCAGAAAGACCTTCTCCTTCTCCAAATATTCATCTAGGCCTTAGTCTGGCCAACTGAAGATATTTCTATAATTCTGTTTATTTTAGTGGGGAAGGAGAATGAGTTAAAGATTTATCTCCTAGTGCTACCTGAAGAGCACCAAATGGAAAACAAACTATTACTGAATCTACATCTCTACTTCTGAGACTGAATCAATGTCATCCAAAACACTCAGAACAGAGAAGACCATCAGGATGGAGAACATGTTTGCAGGTAAACCTTAGTGTCCACAATAGCAGAGCTGGAGAGAGAGAAGAGATATGCTGGGCAAGCAGTTCAGCCTCACTTCTGTGCATTTTGTCCTTCAGCCCTTCTACCTTTCAACCCAGTAGGAATTCAACACAAGTAACTACACTGTGTGGCTGCTGAACCAGATGACCCACTAGATGTCCTTCTTAACAAATGTTTTTATAAAGTTAACAAAAGGACTGGACAGCAGCTTCCCATTAAATCAGACCCAGAATCTGTTTGTGCCCTTAGTGTACTTATAAACAACTCCTCTTGGAAGAGCAATCAAACATATTTGATTAAATAGCAAAGTTTGGTGGGTTTTTTTGCTCAGCTTCAAGAAATATCTGTCCTAGCATTTAAAGAAAAGGATCACACCCTAGACTCTTAACCAAGTTTTTATTGCTGGGAGAATTCTTGAATTCCCTTATAAAATTGGATTCTTGAAAAATTTCTGGGGACAATTTAAATTTTATTATTTCAGAAATGTGCTTGCATACCTAATAAATATTTGTGTAAGTCAAAATTAATCAGGCCTACACATCTTGGTATAGCACAACTGAGACACAAAGAATAATTAAAACTCAAAATTTTCATACATTAGGCAGACTCTCATATTCTGCATTTACCTTGATTTTTTTGTTTTCATGGGAGGTATGATTTTATATCAAATTTCAGTTTAAAAACAGAAAATGGAAAGTTATTAAATGGTTAATAAAATTAAAATATTAATAGAAGTTGCAATAAATAAGCAACAGTTTTAAAAACCAGTCAGTCAATAGGTTGCTAACCACTATTAAAAACTGTGCATTGCACCTCATTTTGACATGCTTAGAAGTTTTGATATCACTTGGTACTGCAAGGCTTTTACTTCTTTTTCATCTCTAGTAAGCATTCACCTTTATAAACTAAGAATAAAATTATATTGTAGAATGCAAAATAAATCACCTTATGTTCAGAAGTCCATTAAAAAGAGAGACTATCAGTCCCAGTGTAACTGATCCTTCTTATGAAGATACAAAAGGATTTGGAGGCAGTTGAAATATATTTTCTATTGTGCAAGAAATAAATAGCCTTCCAAGAATCTCTCCCATGTATCAGAATTACAGACTGAATGAGGCTGGAAGGGGTGTCTAAAGGTCAACTGATACAGTCTCTCTTGCAGCCACCCAGAGCCAGTTACCCAGGACCATACCCTGACAGCTTTTGAATATCCCTAGGATAGAGACTTCATAGCTTGTCCAGGCTGCTTGTATCAGAGATCAGTGAAATATTGTTTCCTGATATTTCCTGATGTTTCCTCCTGTGTTTCAGGTCACACCTACTGCCTCTGGTCCTGCCACTGGATAACACTGAAAACAGCCTGTCTGCATCTTCTTTGTGAGGATAGTATCCCACTGAGCCCTCTCTTCTGCAGGCTGAACAGTGCCAAGTCTTTCAGCCTTCCCCTACAGGAGAGATGCTCCACTCCCTTCATGGCCCTTTGCTGGACTCTCTCCAGTATGTCCATGACTCTCTGGTATTAGGGAGTCCAGAAGTGACCACAGTGCCCCAGGTGTGGCCTCACCAGCCCTGAGGAGAGGGAAAGGATGACCTGCCTTGATCTCCTGGCGCAGTCTGTCTAGCACAGCCCAGAATATCATTAGCTTTCTTTGCAGTAAAGGCATATTGTTGTTTCATGTTCAGCTTGTTGTCCCTCAGGATAATCAAGTCGCTTTCTGCAAAGCTGAGCAAACATCTGACCCAAATTTGACGTAATGCAACCTGGTTTTCAGTATGTTTTAGATTAACTTGAATTCACAGTAGAAAAGCACTCTCTGAACTGAGAAAGTTCAAAATTTGGTCTAAGGAAAATGAATAAGAACTTCCAAGAATCTAGATGCTCCTTCGGATCTGTCCCTTAATTGAGAGTCACTTAATTTTATGCCTAAACACACTTTTGTTACTAAGAATTTAGCAGATGATTAGAATATAACAATAGATCCCAGTAACTTTCTCTTCCTGAACCAATTTCAGTGAACACAGTTACAGAGGCAGATGTTGCCTTTTCCCACCCTAAGATTTAGCAGGCATTAATAATACTAAAACTTAATAATTGCCAAACAAGGAGACAAACAGTTGTTTGGTTTGAAGTCAGTCCGCTTACATATCCCCTGACAATTTAAATGAGTTCATTGTATTTTATGAGCATTAAAGCTTCCCTCTTCAACAGTCAACTCGTTTGCTTGATTTAATTTTAATACATGCTGTGAAGATGTATCCCTTGAAATTATTGGGTTGTTTGAGGGTCCCTAGATGCTCTTTCCTCAGTTCTCTCTTTCAGTCCCACTTGCTCCACTCCACACACCTCTTATGTCTTTGCTCAGCTGATGCTAGCCTACACACATATATTCATCACATCAGGAGAGTTTTTTCTCTCATACTCATACTCAGCAGAACAATATAGAATAAATTTACCCTACTTTTATATATATATATATAAACATATATGTGTGTTCATAATCTACAGTCTTCAGTGATTATAACTACCTTACTTAGGACTTCCATTGAACCATGAGGTGAGATTTTCTTTTTTATTTTATTGCCTCAAGTTCTCATTCTGGCCTAAAACCAGGAAATACAATTTCCTGTATTTCGGCTTCTCCCATCCCTGAGCACATAGCTAGGCAAAAGTTATCCATTACATTTATCACACTATGTGTGGAGCTAGGTTTCCCGTTATATCCATAATGTGATCAGCAACTGGGCATCTTTGCATAGACTGCCATTCTCTCATGAAGCCCACTAATACTGAAGCATAACTATCAGTGACACCAGAAATACTTGTGATTGCAATGGTCTAATTCAAGAACTCCAACCATGGTGTTGAGCAGATCAGTAAAAAGTCCTATTGTGATAAGAGGAAAGGCATATCCACCTTTCTGTCATATACAAAGTTTCTTACAGCAGGTCCTAAAAAGAAGTGATGGGTTACATTTAGTTACCTAGTTCTGACAAAAGAAGAGGGATGCTTAAATGTGGCACCTGTATACAAAATTGTGAGAAAGACTTCACTTCCACTCTATTTCAGATAAGAAGGCATTGGAATGTTTTTGTGTTTTCAGACTGTGGAGAATAAAAAGGAAAAATGGTCATGAAAAAACCCAGAGTTCCATTGACTAAATCAATGCTAAAGCAGTGGGGGTTTGTCATGTTTCCTCAGAGAGTCAAGAAGTTCATATTTTTCAGAAAATTATCTGTGACTGATCATATTTTGAGACTTTTTGCATGTGAGTGGGTGGATGGAAAGCTAGCCACTTGAATCCATTTCAGAAAATCCTCTGCTGCTATCAGGTCCCAGACTGGAATGGAATATGACAAAGAGCAGGAACCTAGCAATGGCACAACAAACGTTGCGGTAGCAAAGTGTCCTGTAACAGCAAACTCTCCCAGAAACTGTCTGGAGCAATGAGCCTTCTCTCTTCTGTAAAGGGAACAAAAGATCTTTTATTCTTTTTCTCTCTTCCCATCCCCCTCCCCCCTCCCTCCCCCCAGCCCCTGCTCCACCTCCTTCTCCATTTCCCATGTTTAGAACCACGCCTGTTTCAAAGGTTAGTTCTGGCATGGTGACCAACTGGACCTCCATAGGGTATTTATTTATTTATTCTTTGTCTCAAATGCTTTTGGCACACTTTTTGAATGGGTTAGATGGTGTTTATAGAAAACTTGAATACTGGAGTTCATAGAAAACATCATTGGCTCATTTCTTCTCTTATTTTAATTGAATTTTCTCCACTGTTGTTTCTAATGATACTCATTTTATTTTTTAATAGATATTGATTTCTTTTCCAGATTTTTGTTTATTCATTTGCTAGCTTTTTCTTGTGGTGATGGTTTGTTTTTGTTTTGTTTTGTGGGTTTTTTTGGTTTTGTTTGGGTTTTTTTTTTCTCAGCTTGACCACTCATGAGTTCTCTGTAAAGCTTCAGTCTTATTACATTAGAGAAGTGTGGTCTTGTCTACGGTCTTGTCATGTGGAGCTACTGCCCATTTCTCCTCAGCACAAGATGCTTTCCTTCAGTTTCTCTGAAAGAAGAAATTTATTTTGATTGAGTTCTCATATGAAGAATCATCAAAGACTGACATCCCATTCACTTCCTTAAATACCTTATTTCTACCTTTAGAAAACAACTGTGCTAAAACTGCTCCCATTTTACTTGCTTGCAGTATTTGTGGAAAACCTCACTTAACACATCCATTAATTCAACAGAGGGCTGTGACAAAGCTCCAGTTCAGAAAAAGCATTAGCTCCCTGTTTTCTCCTGAAATTACTCAGGCTGTATTCAACTGAGTAGGAAGCCTCTTTTCATATCCCCTTCTAAATAGTGCCAAATGGCACTTAGATTTAATTGCTCTGTTGTTCTACCTTCTTGGTCTCTAATAGAATTATGTGAAGAAATATATTTTACTGGTCATCTTCAAATTTTAACATTAAGATTAGGAATTTTATATGTGTATATATATGATAATACATATATCTTTTATGATTTGTTAGTCATGGTTAGCATTAACAAAAAAATGGCTGAACAATCAATCCCAGAGTGTTGACTAAGATTCTTGTTGGGGGCTTGTCATTAGAGGTGACCCTCCAGATTCAGTAGTGGGCCTGGTACTGTTTAACTTCTCCACCAGTGACTTGGATGAAGGGGCAGAAGCCTCCTCAGCAAGTTCACTGATGACACAGAGCTGGGAGCAGTGGCTGATACCCCAGAGGGCCGTGCAGCCCTTCAGAAGGGCCTCGACAGGGTGGAGAGGTGGGCAGAGAGGAACTGTCTGAAACTCAACACAGGCAAATGCAGGGTCCTGCACGTGGGGAGGAATAACCCCAGCCACCAGCACAGGCTGGGGGCTGATCTGCTGGGAAGCAGCTCTGAGGAGAAGGACCTGGGGTTCCTGGTGGACAGCAAGATGCCCATGGGGCAGCAGTGTGGCCTTATGGCCAGAAAGGTCATTGGTGTCCTGGGGTGCATCAGGAAGAGCATTGGGGGAGCTGATCCTGCCCCTCTACTCAGCCCTGGTGGGGCACATCTGGCATGCTGTGTCCAGTTCTGGGCTCCTCAGGACCAGAGAGACACAGAGCTGCTGGAGCTGGTCCAGAGGAGGGTGATATTGGTGATTAAGGGACTGGAGCATCTCTCTTCTGTAAGCTGTCAGCTTAGCAGTCAGCAGTCAGGAAAGGCTGAGGGAGATGGCAGAGAAAAGAGAGGAGAGGAGAGGAGAGGAGAGGAGAGGAGAGGAGAGGAGAGGAGAGGAGAGGAGAGGAGAGGAGAGGAGAGGAGAGGAGAGGAGAGGAGAGGAGAGGAGAGGAGAGGAGAGGAGAGGAGAGGAGAGGAGAGGAGAGGAGAGGAGAGGAGAGGAGAGGAGAGGAGAGGAGAGGAGAGGAGAGGAGAGGAGAGGAGAGGAGAGGAGAGGAGAGGAGAGGAGAGGAGAGGAGAGGAGAGGAGAGGAGAGGAGAGGAGAGGAGAGGAGAGGAGAGGAGAGGAGAGGAGAGGAGAGGAGAGGAGAGGAGAGGAGAGGAGAGGAGAGGAGAGGAGAGGAGAGGAGAGGAGAGGAGAGGAGAGGAGAGGGGACCTCATCAATGTCTACAAGTATCTGAAGGGAAGGTGCAAAGAGGACAGAGCCAATCTCTCTTTGGTGATATCAAACAATAGGACAAGAAGCAGCAGGCAGAAACTTCACAGGAAGCTCCACTTGTACATGAAGAGGAACCAGGTGACCATACACTGGCATAGATCGCCCAGGGAGGTTGTGGAGTCTCCCTTAATAGAGATATTCCAGAATTGTCTGGACCAAATCCTGTCTGTGCAATGTGCTTTGAGATGACTCTTTTTGAGCAGGGAATTTGAGCCAGATGACCCACAGTGATCCCTTCCAACCTGACCCAATATGTGATTTTGTAATAAGAGGTGTCAACTTCCTCTAGCTATGCAAACTGTAAATTTTTCCTGAATCTGGATTTGATGGAGCACAGCTGCCTTCAAATGCTTCAGATTTACTCCAAGACCTAAATTGGTCGAAGATAAATTTGAAGATCAAGGCCAATCCTAAATTTCCACCTTGACTGGTTGAAAGGAAAATCTAATGGTGCTTCTTCCTAACCTGAGTGCTTTATACTGATGGCAGCATCATCCATGGGCTTCCAGCATCGGACATAACTGACAATATCTTTGAATAGTTATATTATATAATATAATTCATAATCCATCCTGGGTTTTCTTTTTAGTGGGTATTCCAGCTCATTGACAATGAAGCATCAATAGTGATATCAGAGGTTGCATGATGACATGGGGAAGTGGACCTTTTCCTCTCAGCCCATCGGGAGTTACTCTGCAGCTGAAGGGAAGATTTTCACACATTTTTGACAAGAGGGTTGTTACATCTGTTCTTGAGGAATACCGAACTTAGGCAGGTACCAACTTTATGTGCCTGAAAAAGGAAAAATCTCTACCAGTGTCATGTCCTTGTTTTATGAAATTGAAAATATACAATATCATTATGTACAAAAATCTGGACACAGTATGAAATTCTACTTCCCTATGATAACAGTACAGATAATAATTCAGTAGTCAAAATCTCTAATGCAGCCTCATCCTTCTATATTTACAAGTAATCAATGAGAAGTAGAGTAACATCCAGAAGTTAAGGTTAATGAAATCAAACGAAGAATTTTGAAAAGTCAGATGTGTTATTGATATGCCTAAATATTGACTGCAGCCTCTATGATTAAATCAATAGGGTTTAATGTCAGAATGGACACATCATAGCAAAAAACAACAAATTTCCCTTAGGAAATGCCTGGTTCTGCACAAATGCATGCTCTTGAACTGAAGCAGACTTTTAGAAAAGAAAAAAAGAAAAAAAGAAATCTTGGCCAAAATAATTTCCCCCAGTATCAATCATGGCCTATATTGTTTCAGTGACTGTTATTTTGAAGAAATGTCCTCATTTTAGCCAGAATTTGTCTAACTTAAATTTCTCATTTCTTAGTCTTGTTAGGAGTGTGGTGCATAGAGAAAAATGGTCCTGCATGTCACTCCACACTGCAGGTCACACTCAGGTTCCAGCATAATCTGGGGCCTCTCCTGGAACTCTCGCCATATCACAGCTCCTTCTCGAACCATGGGACCAGTGGCAGGCAATATTCCAGCAGGCTTAGTGCCAGCCTTATGGATGTTGAACACTGTACAACACTCTTTGTTCATGAGGTTTTTTTTCCATTAGAGAGGCCCTTATTTATAAGACTACCTTTAATGAAAGAGCCATGGAGACACCTATCTTTTTTTTGGATCCTAGCTATACTAAATAACCAATACTGCTATTTGTTTCCCCTCGCCCCCATTCTTGTGGAAGGAACAGCTATTTATCAGCTATGGTCATTGCTCAGGGAAAAGTTAAACAGCACAAGGCTGGGTCAAACATCCATGGCCAGAGAAAAGGAGCTGTTTATAACTGTGTTCTTCTTAAGACCTGTCCCTTGTCCATTGTCTATCTGAGTGCAATAATGGTGTGGTGCCATTCTGGGCTTTAAAATGAATGGCATGTTAATACAAATTAAAATGCATCAGAGATTTCTTAGTTTATTGGATTAAGAAGATGTTTTTATCAAACAGCATTTTAAAATGTCCTAAATACACCAGTTATTTTCTTATGCCTTTTCTCTTAACCTATGCTGATGCTAATGAAATTATCATTCTTTCATTTAGGACCTAAGCTTATTTTCCATTATTGTATGTGGTACAAGTGTCCAAAACAACAGGCTGAATACCTCTTTTTGCTATTGCCCAGTATTTGCCCTAGTCTCTTGGAATGGTTAGGAGACATGGTAGGGAAAAAAGTCAGTGCTAGTGCCTCAGAGGAGTTTTAAGTAATCTAAGTAATCAATAGATGATTAAACAATCTGATTTTCAAAGGTGTTCTGTAATATCATCTTTCATTATCACTGGAACTGAAAAGTATTTAGCAGTACCTGACAGAAGGATGGGCTTTTATCAAGTCTGCAATAAAAGTATTTATTGAACTGTCATGTTTTCCGAACTCTAAATAGAAACTGTACTAACTAGCAATGGGTAATTGCAGACTTCTTTTGTTTGTCAAGAGATTTTTCCATACACGCCTCTGCAAACATTTGTTTCCCTCATCAATTTTCTGTTTTTCCCATGTTTTAACTCACTTTCATCAGTGCTATTTTCTATTTCTCTGATCATTTTTATATCTTATTAAAAAAAAAATTCAACTCTATGCCCAACATGTAAAAAACAACAACAACAACAACAATAATAATAATAATAATATTTTCAAATTCTTAAACCATTAGGGGTGACATTTGTCACCTACTAGGTGCTAGGGCAGTGGGATAGTAGGCAGTTGCAGAATACTAAAGAAAAAAATAGCTTTAATAATGAAGGAAAACTAATAAAACAGAAAATAAGTAAGATATTATTCTAAACTTCCCAAAGCAATGTTTTTCAAAAAGACAGTTCAGTCTGAAACATTCTTGAAATTTTACTGAAGAGCATTGTTCACTTGACCAAATTTGTTCACCTGTTCTAGGATGCAAATATAATTAACACTCTTCAGACACTCAGAAAACAATCAAAAAATATCCCAAGCTTGTACACGCAAGGCTCTTTGAAGAGAGCTCCTTTGAAAACATAGAAGTTGTTGTCAAATTTTTGGAGTTGTATAATTGTAGGAAAGCTATGTAAGATTTTTTTTACTTCTTTTTCACTTTTTTTTTTCCTAAGAAAATGAGGAAAAACCAAGATACAGAGAAGTTAAATTCTTTTATCACAGTGTCATGCAAAACCATCAACACACCAGGACTGATTCCTTCCTGAATAGCAAGTCTGGGTTGCAGTTGACACAGCAGATGGAGGTGTGACCCTTTAGTCAATATTTATGTGCCATATAAAACCAAAAAACAATTTTCAAGTCAAGGAAGTGTCAACTAGTTTAACATTACTTAGCAGCCTGTTAGCAAGGTTCTTAGTTTGTAGCATATTTGGTGCCTACCATAAACAGAGTGGATAAATAGACACTCTATCACTTGTAACAAATCCACACCTGTGAGTGATCTCAGTGGTCTGGAATTCTCCATACATCTGAATGAACAGCTCTGCAGAAGTGAGAAGTTTAATTTGTACAAAACCTTTTCAAGGAATTAAGCCTATCACAACAAGAATTACAATGCACCAAGGTCTTCCAAATACTTGAACTCAGCAATCAAGCTTCTATCCACTGATGTGCTGTCAGTGGTGAACTGACATATGGAAGACTTCAGGCAGGAATGTCATACCCATAAAAACTGGAAAATTATGTCCTGCTGCATGAAAATGATTGCATTAATTTACAGGCAGGCAAGGTCACCATTTTGTTAAAATTTCTTTTGTGTTTCACAAGTGGAAATGACAAAGGCATTCATTCCTCCTGCACATATTGCAGGTAATCAATCATCAGAGGTGCACTATCATTAGGAGGGGCCTGCACTCACCAGATGCTTTGATGCACCTCGTTTCTTCTGCCACAAAAAACAGCTGTCATCACTGCAAGACAGTTCTGGTGTGCTAGCATCACTGCCAAGCTGGGTTTCAGTCTAGTTTCCCTCCTAGAGTGATTTTTTTTTTGTTTTTTGGTTTAGCACCAGGCATCCTGTACCCAAAGGAATTGACAAAAAAGAACATGTGGCTCACAAATGAAGGCATGAAGGCATGATCCTAGGAGAGAGTTTGGGAAGGTTTGGTTACCCTACCAGTGGCATCACTGAGTCTTTGCTCAACAGAGCTCTGCAGGATACTGTGGAGTCAGGAGGCTGCAGGGGCCACTGAAGATACTGGGTACCAATAACTTCAGAACCACTGTATGATGCTCCACCATCAGGCATGTGCTTACAACTGCTGAGCTTGCTTGGAGATTCAAATTTTTCTGAGATTCTCATAAATGTTTTCATTTTAAATCAGCAGAGACATTTCTCTGAGGTTACTTACCTCTGTGAGGTAAGCAGTGTCCAGTTTGCGCCCAGGTGGACAAGAAGGCCAGTGGCATCCTGGTTTTTATTAGCAATAGTGTGGCCAGTCGGCCAGGGCATGGGCTGTCTCCCTGTGCTCGGTACTGGCGAGGCTGCACCACAAATCATGTCTGCAGTTTTGGGCCTCTGATGACAAGAAGTACCATGGAGGTACTTCTATACTATAAAATATAAATTTAAAGCTATTCAGTGACTGTACAGAGGGACTTCTGCCAGAGACTGCCGCAGCACCTGAACGCCCACTAGGCCCACTAGGCCGCAGCAATGTTCCTGCTCAATTAACTAAACCAAAGCTCCAGGCAGACCAAAAAACCCCTCACAAAGCCTGGCAAGCTTGCTTCAGTCCTCAGACCTTGGAAAGTTACGGCAAAGTCTAAGGCTTTACTGATTGATACAGGACTACTGAAAGTTTCCTGTCATGAAAGGAAAAAAATAACCCCAGAGGAAGAGGCATAATTCCAACAAAATGTTCCATGTCACTGTAAAAAGAAAAGTACACATAAGTGTATTATCAGGAAAATAGAAGCTGAACTGACAGTTACCTGGTGTTGGTTGCCCCTCATGCTCATGCAAGATTATTTGCAACAGACAATCCCCTCCTTCCACCCCAAGACATAATCCACACCCCACACTTCAGATTTTACTGCTATATTTCCCATGGCATATTAATGAACAAAAGCAGAACTGCCTATAAACACAATTCTGAAACAGTATTAATAGTGCAAGGGCATTCAGCTCCTACGCTACTAACACGTTATGAAATAGATACTTCTGAATGTGCTGTATATCAGCTTGAAAGTGATGAAAATACTTAATAGTTTCACATAAACATTTTTCTTCTTAGAGGAATGGGTGTCTTTACAGTAGCCCTTGTTATCCCCAAAACATTATTTTGTTCTACTCCATGCTTTGTAATGACACTTGTCTTTTTCAGGCTTGAATACCTATTTGCATACACAGCTATTTTTCATTCCGTTTTTCAGAAAACTCCGTATAAAAGTCTGCACAAGTGGGAGTGCACTCACATTTACATGAGTAGGAAACATATATCTTGGATAGAGATCTTTGAAAAGTTGATTTAAACCCAAAGTTGTTTTTGTTTTGATCAGGGTTAAAAGCCTCCAAAATTGTGGATTACACTGGAAATAATGCAATTGTTCCTCTAATAGCAGCTCTGAAAGAGCTCTTCTGTAGAGCACGAGTAACAGAAGAGTTTTACTTTTAGAGAGTAAAGCTACAATGCTACATTCCACAACAGTCGTTTGTAGTTTTAATGTCATATTTGCAGTGAAAAAGGGAAGCAGTAAACAGCAATACAAATTTTTTACTAGCAGTATTAGTATCAGTGACTCTTGTAAAACCAATAGCATAAATCTTGCTCTTAGCACCGTAGCATATTAATTAATCAGGCCTGCCATCTTCATATGCCCTTGACTGATGATTACCCAGTGGAAAATTCGGCCCTTTAATGCAAACAATATCCTTTCTAACACTTCCTTTCCAGTGGCTGACTTTTCGGGGTGGCAGAGGCATCTTCAGGGAAAGAGGCTGGAACTCCATTCTTGGCTCCAGTCACCCTTCTGTGATTTAATGTTTCATATAGATTAAAAACCAGCTTGGAAAGAATTGCTCTGCTCAAACAGAGCAGCTTCTCCTTCAAGACCTTTTTCTTTTCCTCTCAACTTTAGTCATAGGATTACTGCCAAATATTTATGCATCCTTTGAAGGTGAGGCAAGAGACGTATTAAGGCGTAAGTTATTCTAATTTATTCAGCTAAACTAACCATGTGAGCTAGCACAAAGCCTTCCCTAATTTTGCATTTTAGGCCAGTCACAAGTTTTACTTGTAAAGGACATCAGAATTATATTTTCTTGTTGGTTGTGCTAACCAGGAATGAAAGAGAAAAATCATCTAAGAAATTAAACCCTTGTAAATAAAATATAATTCACAGAAGGCACAGAATTTTCCTCTGGGTCATTATTAGTGAAAGCTAGTGAGAGGATAATAAGGACATGAGACCTGATTAATTATACATTTGCACTATTGTGCGCAATTACATTTTTGTGAATCATCCTGTGGACATCTGTTTACACAGGACCACGAGGCTCGGCACGCTGCGCTTCAGCGGGACCTCGGGCAGAGCCCAGCATGGGACGCCCAGCACTGGGGCCCCTGGCTCCTTCCCCAGACCAAACCATCCTTCTGCCTGCCTGGGCAGCACATCATAGCCTGCCAATCTGGCACTGTGCTCAATGCAGCTTCTTCCCAGAAGAAGTCTCCAAACTGGCTTGGTTTAGTGCTCTGAGCCGATTCTCTTATACACATCAGTGTGTGCATTTGCAGCAACAACTGTACGTTTTCACACTAGGTTATCAGAGTTCACTATGGCATGCTCCTGGTATGTGGGATGTATTCCCACTTATCTTACACTCCAGTCTATATTCCAAGTCACATGCAGATCACAGGAATTAATATCTGTGCTTTTATTTGAAACATTTTTTTCAAGATCTGTGACATATTTGCAGTTTAAAGCATTTCTTCTAGCTTTTACTTGTTAATTAATTGATCTATGTGTGTGCAGTGTTCTGACAAAAAGCTCTGAACTCCTGAAGCATAGTAAAAACCTTGGCACCAGCATTATCAGCTAGATTCTGCAGAGTTCCTAATAAACATAGCTTCAGTCTGTTTAAAATTTAGCGTAGTAAAAACATTGAATTGCCATAACACGTACTTCCACAATAATTTAAACTGCAGCAGATTTCCGCTCCAAACTATGATTGAATGTACAACATTCAGGGAATCTGCTTTTCTAAGCTGGCTGGGGCTGACAGTGCTCCAAGCAGCCCTGTCATGACAAAATGATCCCTCTTTCTGGGAAGACTGGGAACAGCTCTGCTGCCTCTTAGACAAACTACATCCCACTTCCCTGGGAAAAGTTCAATATTTTGGTTAATTCTTTGGCTTCCTCTTCCTGGTGTAATTTGGGCCATCCAAAAATATTCTATTTTTCCAGAAGTGTGTCTCTTCAGTAAAGCACCGCTAAGGGAGAAGAAGTAACATGTAGGCAGACAATAGAGTTTTGTATATTTATACTTTTTTAAAATTCAGATTAGAAACTTTCCAATCTTTACATCCTCTTTCTGTGGATAATTGCATTTGAGTGACTTCACAGCACTCAGGGTTCTCATTCAACTGCCCATGTAAGAACAGCTATTAAATCAGAATATTTCTGAAAAATGCAGAACTAGCACAGGAATAACCCAGTTAAACATGCTATTGCTTACATGATAACTGAAAGGCACAAGAGGCTTTACAGCAACTGAGACCTAGATGTACATGAACAGAAAGAATAAAAGAGAAAAAAATGTTGTACAGTTGAAAACTTGTGCTTAGTTTTCTATCATAAGAGGAATGGGTGTTAAAAATCCTGTTAGCAGAATCCTGCCAGGCACTGTGGGTGTCAACACCTTGTGTATGCAAACTGATAGTTGGGCTGTGTTCTAGTGCTACAGAAATCCAAATGTCATGGGTCAGACACATGCTGTGTTGGCTCAACACAGTTTTAGAAATTCATTTCTAGTGCTTTTCCCTTGCAGTAAAACACTGTCTTCCACAGTGCCACCTCATTCTTTCATGAAATGAAAGCATTGGTGTCTCATTAGTCCCTAGTTTCCCTTCAAGTATGCCCTCAGCCTGCACTACATCCGGCCTGCCAGTCCTGGCATTCTGCTGCAAAAACCAAAAAACTTTGAATGCTCTCCAGGTCTGACTGCTAGTAGGACTGGTTCCTGTGTGGGCCTAACAGGTAGGAAAAAGCACCTTCCAAAACTTGGAAGATGGGTACAGGTGAGACTGAAGGCACACCACCAAAAGGTAAAAATATACCTGTTTCCTTGAGTCACATATTCAGACAATCATGAGATGCATGACATCTTTTCAAAGAAACAGAATGCCCATTAGCTTCTCCTGTATGTTTTCTTCTTTTTTTCTCTACTTTGAGCATGACTAGAAGACTTCATAGAATAATAAAATATCCTGATTTGGAAGGGACCCATAAGGTTCATCATGGCAAACTCCTGGCTCAGCACAGGGTACCCAAAAAAATCACACTTTCTGCCTGGGAAAGTTGATGTCCAAACATTTCCTAAACTCTTTCAGCATGGTGCTGTGACCACTTCCCTGGGGAGCTATTCCAGTGCCCAGTCACCCTCTGGGTGAAAAACATTACCTAATATCCAACCTTAACCTTCCCTCACGCAGCTTCAGGCCATTCCCTCGGGTCCTGTCATTGGTCAGCACAGAGAAGAGATCAGTGCCTGCCTCTCCTCTTCCCCTCAAGGGAAGTTGTAGAACACATCTCCCCTGTGTTTCCTCTTCTCCAGGCTGAACAGACCACATGACCTCAGTTGCTCCTCACATGACTTCCTCTCAAGGCTCTTCACCATCCTCATTGCTCTCCTTTGGACACTCTCTAATAGTTTCATGTCTCTCATTCTGTGACACTCAAACCAGCCCCCAGCACTTGAGGTGAGGCTGTCCCAGCTCAGAGCAGAGCAGGACAATCCCCTCCCTTGCCCCACTGGCCATGCTGTGCCTAATGCACCTCACGACAGGGTTGGCCCTCCTGGCTGCCAGGGCACTGCTGGCTCATGTTCAACTTGCCACTGACCAGGACCCCCAGGTCCCTTTCCATGGCACTGCTTTCCAGCATCTCATTCCAGCCTGTCCATACATACAAGACTGCCCACGTCTGCAGAATCCAGCAATGTCTTTTGTTGAATTTCATAGTATTGGTGACTGCCCAGAACCCTGATTGGTCAAGGCCTCTCTGCCCTCAAGGGAGTCAGCGCGTCCTCCCAATTTTGTATCATTTCTGAACTTGCTTGGTATCCCTTCCAGTCATGCATCCAAGTAATTTATGAAGATGTTGAAGAGTACAGGGCCAAGGATGGAGCCCCGTGGAACCCCACCAGTGACAGGTCCTCAGGCTGATGTCACCCCATCCACTGTAACCCCTTGTGCCTGAGCCATGAGCCACTTGCTTGCCCATCACATGGTGTCTGTACCCAGCTGTGGGCTGCATATTCTGTCCAGAAGGGTCCTGTGAGAGACAGCATCAAAAGCTTTGCTGAAGCCTAAAAATATTGCACTGTCAATCCCTACCCTTGATCAACTAATTGTGTTACTTTTTCATAAAAGGACAATGTAGTCCAAGCATCTCTTCTTCTGGACTATGTGATGCTCAGTAAAGAAATGAATCAGTTGTGAATACCACTTTTTTAAAAAATGGGGTTTTTTGTTCTTCTTTTTTTAAAGAAAGTATTCTCTTAGTTTTTACTAATTAGATAGATTTCATCATAATAACTCCCAATTATTCCTTGCATTAGCCTGGTGAACATCAGGCATTTAAATACAATATGCCCAAACACCTCCAGTGGGACAAGCTGCAGTGTGTACAGGGGGGAGCATGACAGATACTAGAAGCACAGGCCACTTTGTACCATGACAGAATAAGAAAACCAAACAAAGATGAGAACTGGTGCCAATTTTTAAAGTGAATTTAAAGGGCAAGCAAATGCACTTTGCTCCATTCAAATATATTTATTAACTTATCATTTTTGAGGCACTATATTGTAAAATATTACACACGGGTTTTCCACTCATACTTTCTGATGTTCCTCACAAGAAACTAAATAACCAAATTGAAGTACTGGGAAAGGCACAACAGGAATAATCCTAATTCCCTCCTTTATACAGCTACATTCAAAAAAAAAAAAAAAAAAAAAAAAAGAGAATTAACATGTCTAATAAATAATGTGGCTGTGTGAAGAATCTGATTCTCTGAAACACTGAAGAAAGGGTACTGTTTTCATAAAAACATTGCCAGGGCTAGGTTTAATCTTTCATTTTTCTTCTAGGGCAGTCTTTAAACTAGCTACGATTCAATTTTGATCAAAAATAACTATAAAGAAAACAGTATTTTCTCTTAGTTGTCTGTAAGTTTTCTTGGTTGTTTTAGGTCTCAACCATAAATTATGACTTTCCATAAGTCTATGTTAAAATTTACTCTTGAACATTTGGAGTCAGTCACTTAATCACTCTGTCCCTCAGCTTACTTCTCGAAATGACAGATTTTGATATTCCACTGGCTCTAATTCACTAGTAAGCCTTCTAGATTAAAAGCATTAGGTAGTCATGTTGTTATGATAGCAAAAATACAGAAAACCTGTACAATTTTCTCATGAGATAGGATTGCTAATTTGCTAATTGATGCCTTTGGAAATACATGCCTGAGCACAGTCAGCATGAAGCTCTCCTCCCTCATACATATTGACATAATACAGAGCAGTGCTAAGTACTGAAAACAGTGTGATAATCAACTTCCTCAGCTTTTTAAGGAATTTGGACAAAAGAAATAGAGAGAAATCTTCATAGCGATGCTACCACTGCAACTTTACTATTGAGATAATTGGCTTTGCCAGAAACTGCACTGAATGTTTTGTGAAAACAAACAGCAGGGAATCCAGAACAGTTTATAGAAAACAGGGAGTAACCAGGGCACTTAAAATCTTGTACTGGCCAGTGTTGACTGGATGATGCAACTGCAGAAATCAATGGAAAACACTTATAAGGGCATCGGATATGACAGAAAGGGAGCAGGTGAAAAAGATTGTAAATAACATAGCACTACTGTCCAAATAAGTGATGGGAATGCACAAAGCAACAAGCAGTTCACAATGGTTTCGCTCCATTTGGACTTCACAAGGGCTAGAGCAACGTGACACTATGTCAGAGAAGCCAGCATGTCAGAGAAGATGACTGGCCAGCCAAGACAGCCACAGCCTCCTACTTGCAAGGACCCCCAAATGCAAAAAGGCATCAAGGCTTGACTGAAAAAATGACTGGGTTAAGAAGGGATAGTTTTAGCAAAGAGCCATCCGAATTGCTAGTCAATGCTTGCAGAGGCCACTCAGTGATCAGGGACAGCTCCCTGGGTGAAGCAATCGCTGCATCAACAAAGGCAGAAGTGGGAGGCTGCAGCTCTTCAGCCCTCTCATGGACCTGTGCTGTGGAGATGGCCAGGCTGGGATTTTTGACATTCTGGGAAACCTAAATTTTGCTTAAATTAAAAAAATAACTACCCAAATTGTCTAGTTAACACACAGAGCTGAGTCAACCTTAATCAGCTTGTGTTTAAATTAAACCTTTTTTCTTAAGGACTTGGCTTAACAGTTGAAATACTTTGCTTTCAACTGTGACCCACTTTCTCCTACTGTATTTCTTTGCTATTTGTTCTACAGAACTTTCCTGTTTGTGCAATACTCCATTATGGAATAGTCTTTAATGTCAATAAAACATATTTTTGAAAAGACAGAAAGGAAAATAGGGAAAGGTATATATAACCTTTGCTATATATAACAAACTGAAGACACCAAGTAGTCATGAGGCAGACATATTTTCCTCTTCACTGAACCCCTCAACCCTCAAGGCTTCATTCTTCAAGTTTTAAAATTTTATCTCAAGTTTCAAAATGTGAGACAGTGAAATCTAAGGAAACCACAAATAAGGGAAATGGGGACCCACATAAAGTGTCAGGATATTTGGCTCTGTGATAAATTTGGTGTAAAAATTCGTGTATAAAACAATAATCCAATGTATAATAAGAATGATGTTAATAAAATGTAAAGTCCAGTAGGTAGAAATCTGTATCCCCAGCCTCCACGGCTCCAGTTGCGAAACAGGACAAGGATCATCAGACTGGACAAAGACGCTAGCCAGCCCCGATAAGAATCGCATCCTTTCCAATGCAAGGAGAATTCCTTCTTGATGACGATGCAGATTTCATCAACACCCTGGCACGATATGCACACTGGAATCAACATAAGACTGACTGGTACAATTGGCATAAGAAAAGACCTTCCCAGAATGGATCAACGGGACTTGGCAGATCCGGGAAGGCCATCGAAAAGAAATTTGGACTATCTGGCCCACTCTGGACACCTGGACTGCCTCAGGGCAGAAAAATCCTATAAAACGGTGGACTGAGAATCGTTCAGTGTGGATTTGGGCGACCTGTACCCTGGTGTGCAGACCCCTATCCACCCGGCGCGGTGCTGCTAATTTCCTGTTTTGTGGTTTTCTCTTTTATTGGTGATTGATATTGTGTTATTAATAAATTGTTTCTTTGTTAATCCGATATTTGCCATTGCATTTATAACAGATTTGGTGCCGTGACTCAGATTCGGAGGAAGCTGCGGGGACCTGCGATCCAGGGGGGTACCCCCGCTGATTTTGGCAGCCTGGTGAGGGAGGAGACCCCGCGGCTCCACCCGAACCTCCGAACCAAGAAAACCACAAAAAAGGACAGGGGAGAGGACGGATCCGGGGGCAAAGAGAGCTCGGGGAGGCAGAGGGCCTTCAAAAAGCTGCAGCTGACATTGCTCGTAAAACGTCTATGTGCACGAAGACATCCACGCAGGAAAAGGAGCTGTAAGTACTGCTGGTTGAGCGGGTGATCGGGCGAGTGTGTGAGATGTGATCTGATCACGAAGCGAGTGTGGACTTCAAGGTCGCATTTCCGTCTTCCCGCGAGGGGAACAGTCGGCCGCGAAGGAAGCGATTTCATGTGAAAACTGTCTCATATTGCTCGTCAAATCTGGGACTAGGAAAGTCACAGGGACCAATCACGGAGTGGGCAAAAAGGGGAAGGATACGTCCTGTAGAGCTCGGGAATTGGTAAACCCTTTTTGCCAGCGGACCAAGGTAAGGGTCCAGATAGAATCCAGGAAAGGATTGAGTACCGATCTGGGACCCCTCGGCACAGCTCGCTGGAGGGGTGAGTAATCGGAAAAGCCCCAGTCCCCTGAGAAAAACCAGAAACACAACGCACAGGCAGAAAGCCGACCCGGAGAGAATTTGCAGACTTGGTAAGAAAGACTTGTGAAACATGGGACAGAGAAAGAGCAAACCTCAGAATAAGACCGCAGAAAAACTCCCCTCTGGTAAGGGAAAGGGAACTGTGAAAATCCCCCGAAATAGTCCCCTGGGTTGGATGTTAGAACACTGGGGAGATTGCCTCCAGAGGAAAGGGAAATCCAAAGAAAAGATGGTGTACTATTGCATGGATGTGTGGGGTGGTGAAGAGCTAAGGAGCCACCTTACGTGGCCAGTGTTAGGATCATTTGAAAATTGGACATGCAGTGAACTAAATCGCTATGTAGAAAACAAGAGCCCCTCAGACCCTGAGGAGAGGGAATATGCTCGGCTCTGGCTGAACACCTGAGCAGGATTGTTCCCGATGAAACAGAAAGGGCGGCCTGGAACTGGGACTGAGCCCTGGGACCCTCTAGACCATCTCCCACCTCCTTACAACGGGCCGAACTCACCACCCTCTCCGGATCAAGTGGTGCCCACGGCTCCCTTGGACCCCCAAAACCAACTTATGGGGGCACAAGCATCCCAAGTAGAAAGCCCTATGTCCGTAACGACACAGGCTTCCCATCCCTTGTCCCCGCTGGCAGTCCCTCTGCTGCCACCCCCTCTCCTACCTCTTCCATCCGGTCTGGGTCCATCGGCAGCACCCCCGTCGGTGGACGTCATGACCACCGGAATCCTCTCTGAGATCCCGTCTACGCAAAGATGGGAACAGCCTCACTCACCCTTTCTGCCGCAACCAGGGTTTGCCCGAGCGGAGGAGAGAATCCCCTCTGCCGCACAGGTGGCAGTTCCACCCCCGCAGCCCACAAAAAGGAGACAACCCACAGCCACCAGTTCTCCCCCTGCTAGCAGGACCCGTTTGAAAGCAAGGATGATGGGTGATGAATGGGGAAAGAGTGAAAATGAGGGACACAGTTTACTTCTGTTAAGGGAAGTTCCGACGGCCCCCGGGGTTATTGGGTTTGTGAATGTTCCCCTCAACACAGGAGATGTAAGAGCTTTCAAAAGGGAAATGGGACGATTGTTGGATGATCCTTTTGGTGTGGCAGACAGGTTGGATGAGTTCTTAGGAAGTAGTATCTATACCTATGAGGATCTGATGGCAATCCTAAGGTCTCTGTTTAACAATGAGGAGAGAGAAATGATAAAGCAGGCGGGTATTAGAGACTGGGACAGGCACAATCCACAGGGGACACCTGGTGATCAAAAGTGTCCCAGCTCTAGTCCAAGTTGGAACGCTCAGACAGAGGACGGGAGAAGGAGCATGAGAATAGACCTGGATATCATAGAGACCTGAGAATAGACCTGGGGAATAGACCTGAGGAATATCATAATCCAAGGTATTTGGGAAGCCGTCCCAAGGAGCCAGAATATCAGTAAAGCCTTTAATGAATGTCAAGGGAAAGAGGAGTCCCCCACCGAATGGATTGAGCGATTGAGGCGAAGTCTGCAGATATATTCTGGGACGGACCCCAACTCCCCTGTAGGAGAAGTGTTGCTCAAGACACAATTTGTGGCAAAATCTTGGGAGGATATCCGGAGAAAATTGGAAAAGATAGATGGCTGGCAAGATAAGAGCTTGCAAGAGTTGCTAAGGGAAGCACAGAAGGTGTACATGAGGAGGGAGGATGAAAAGCAGAAAGTACAGGCTAAGGTTCTGGTAGCAGCTGTGAAGGAGGTCCAGAGACAGGAGCAGGCATCGGGTAAGTATAAAACCTTACCCCGAAAGCCTCAAGGCCCCCACAAGACGGCCCCAGTCACGAGAAGGGAACTGCCTGAATGTTACTATTGCAAGAAGGCAGGACACCTTTGGAGGGATTGCAAGAAAAGAATGAAAGATGAAAAGATCTTCCAAGAGGATTAGGGGTGTCAGGGGCTCTTCACCTTGGGGACCAGAACATCTAACAAGCCCCTGGTAAAATTGAAAGTAGGTCCCCAGTGACAAGAAATAGTTTTCCTGGTAGATACTGGGGCAGAAAGGAGCACTTTACAGCATTTACCAAAGGGGTGTACGGCCAGTGAGGAGAGAGTTATGGTGGTTGGTGCAAAAGGGAACCCCTTTAGAGTGCCGGTGATAGAGAATGTGGAAATTGAGTCGGAAAACAAAGTCTGTTTGTGAAACTTGTTGTTAGTGGAGGAAGCTGATTATAATTTGTTAGGGAGAGATATGATTATCGCCCTAGAAATTAGTATCATTGTAAAAAGTTCCAATCTGGTGGTAAAAATGTTTAAGCTCACCGAAAAAGATGAAGCAGACATTAATCCAGAGGTATGGCACACTAAAGGAGAGGTGGGGAGACTAGAAATTGACCCCATTCACATCGCAATTGACAACCCCGAGGACCCTATACGGGTCAAACTGTATCCCATCCCCCTGGAAGGGAGAAAGGGGCTGAAACAGGTAATCGATGACCTCTTGAAGGGAGGAACCCTAGAACCATGCATGTCCCCCCATAACACCCCTATACTGGCTGTGAAAAAGGCAGATGGAAGTTACCGACTAGTTCAGGACTTAAGAGCAGTGAATGCTCGAACCAAGACTAGGTTTCCGGTGGTGGCCAATCCATATACTTTATTGAATCGGCTCACACCCGAGGACGTATGGTATAGTGTGATTGACCTGAAGGATGCTTTTTGGACTTGCCTCTTAGATGAGAAAAGTAGAGATTACTTTGCTTTTCAGTGGGAAGACCCCGATACCAATAGGAAGCAACAGTTAAGATGGACAGTGCTTCCCCAAGGATTTGTAGAATCCCCTAATCTGTTTGGACAGGCTCTGGAACATCTATTGACTCAATTCACCCCAAAGGAAGGGACAAAACTTTTGCAGTACGTAGATGATCTGCTAGTAGCTGGGCCTACTGAGGAAAGCGTGAGGGAATGTACTGTGGCTTTGCTAAATTTCATTAGAGATAAGGGTTTGAAAGTTTCTAAATCCAAGCTGCAGTTCACGGAGCCCGAGGTAAAGTATCTGGGTCATTGGCTAACACAGGGGAAAAAGAAATTAGACCCTGAGAGGGTGGCAGGAATTATAGCATTACCCGCTCCAAAAACTAAAAGACAGATACGCCAAGTGTTGGGGCTCCTGGGATACTGTAGACGATGGATTGAAGGCTTCAGTGAGAAGGTAAAATTTCTTTATGAGAGGTTAAACACTGATAGGGTGAAGTGGACTGATCAGGATGAATTGGACTTTCAGAAATTAAAAGATGCTCTCATGACTGCCCCAGTACTGACCCTCCCGGACGTAAATAAAGAATTCCAGTTGTTTGTAGATGTCAGTGAACAAACTGCACAGGGAGTCCTGACTCAGAAATGGGCAGAAAAAAGAAAACCCATAGGTTTTCTATCAAAAATCCTAGATCCTGTGAGCCGGGGATGGCCTACGTGCTTACAGGCCATAGTAGCAGTGGCACTCCTGGTAGAGGAGGCGAGGAAAGTTACCTTCGGGGCCTCTTTGGTAGTTTACACCCCTCACAATGTGAGAAGTATTCTACAACAAAAGGCAGAGAAGTGGTTGACTGACTCTCGGCTTCTGAAATATGAAGCCATCCTGATCAGCTCCCCCGGTCTAGAGTTAAAAACCACCTCTGCACAGAACCCTGCTCAATTCATGTTTGGAGACACCTCCGAGAAATTGTTGCATGATTGTGCTGAGATCGTGGAACTCCAGACAAAAGTAAGACCGGATTTGGAGGATCAGGAATTGGAGGGGGGAGAGAAATGGTTTGTGGATGGGTCTGCAAAGGTAGTAGAAGGGAAGAGGAAGTCGGGTTATGCAGTGGTGGATGGTGAAACGGGAAAGGTGGTGGAATCGGGCCCCCTGAAACCCGAATGGTCGGCCCAGGCTTGCGAGCTTTATGCTCTCCTAAGGGCTCTCAGAAGGTTGAAAGGGAAAAGGGGGACCGTGTTCACAGATTCCCGTTATGCATTTGGGGTGGTCCATACGTTTGGGAAAATTTGAGAAGAAAGAGGATTGATAAATACGAAGGGAAAGAGTCTGATCCATGGGGAAATAATTCGGCAAATCTTGGCGGCAATCAGGGAACCCAGAGAGATTGCGGTAGTCCATGTGAAAGGGCATCAGACCGAACTGCAATTCCAAACCTGCGGTAATAACCTGGCTGATCAGGAGGCAAAAAGGGCAGCATTGCTCACGGTGAGCGTCCCCAAGGTGATCGGGGAAGAGAACCCCGAAATCCAAACATGTCCCTCAGAGAAGGACATTGAGGGATTCAAAAAGATGGGAGAGGTCTTGGAAATGGGAAAATGGAAACTACCCGATGGGAGGGAATTGGTTCCAAAGAGTGCAGCCAGAGGAATCCTGAGACGTTTGCGTGAACAGACTCACTGGGGAACACGGGCATTGGCTGACCAGTTCTTGAGGTTTTTTGGATGCGAAGGAATTTTTGAATTAGCTAAACAAGAGGTGCAAGGGTGTGTGATTTGCCAGAAGGTGAATCGATCGAGATCCAGACAAACGGCCTGGGGAGGTTGCCCCCTTTCATATAGGCCGTTTGAAAGGATCCAAGTGGATTTCACCGACTTACCAAAGGTTGGGAGATATAAATACCTATTAGTAATAGTGGACAAATTAACACATTGGGTGGAGGCATATCCAAGGGCAAAAGCTACAGCCCAAACAGTTTCCAAAGTATTACTGGAGGAAATAGTCCCCAGATATGGAATTGTAGATTGCATAGATTCGGACCAGGGGACTTATTTCACATCAAAGATCATAAAATAATTATCAGAGGCTTTGGGAATCAGATGGCAATATCACACTCCCTGACATTCTCAAAGTTCGGGACGAGTGGAGAGAATGAATCAAACCTTGAAATCTCAACTGGCAAAGCTCATGTTGGAGACAAAAATGTGTTGGGTAAAATGCCTCCCCCTTGCTCTGCTTAATGTGAGAACCATGCCTCACTCTGGTACGGGGCTGTCCCCCTTTGAAATGTTATATGGAATGCCATACAAGCACGGAATGCCAGTGGGACATCCCCGAGTCGAAGATGTGCAATTACAACCTTATCTTATTGCTATAAACAAAAATATACAGGAGCTCCTAAGGCGTGGACTTATTCCCCAAAGTGCTCCTCTCAGATTTGCAATTCACCAGATTCAGCCGGGAGACAAAGTGCTGATCAGAACTTGGAAAGAAATCCCTCTCGCCCCGCAGTGGGAAGGACCGTTCCTGGTGCTGCTAACCACTGACACCGCCGTCCGAACTGCAGAAAAGGGTTGGACTCACTCGTCAAGGGTGAAAAAGATTGAGGATTTGAAAACTTCGGATTGGAAGGTCACCACTCCTCCAGGAGAACTAAAGATCAAGCTTCGGCGTCAACCTAAATGACCAGTCAGATAAGTTGTATCACCCCAGACTGTGAATGTTTCCCTTTTATTCATTTTGAATGCATGTACTGTAAGCAAGTTTGGGTCACCCATTTTTGGAGAGGGAATAGACCTAGGGGTTTGTGTACTAACTGTTTGACTGAGGAGCAGGAGAACACAAGCCGTCTCTTAATACTTGCCACACGGGCCGGACTTTTGGAGTTAGATTCTCCTGAGTGGTACCAAATTTACAAAAAGGGAATAAGAGGGAAATTGGACGCCAAAGCAGAGATCTTGGCAATTGAGTGCTGGAGGACCATCAAGGTACCGTGCCGAGGGGACACAATTAAGTTGTCTAGGTGGGCAACCTACAAAAGAAGGTTTGCCATCAGGACTACACGGGCCCCTGAAGCAAACCCTTGCTGCCGAGAAGATGGTTTACCCCGCTGTATGTTTACATACGGGCAAAGGGCAAGGCAGAGGGGTATATTGGTGGGGAATCCTGATTGTCCTGAGTCTAGCCATGTGCTGGACCAAGGGGACCCTTCCAGAGGCGCCCCTAGGGGAGAATCCCCCCGCGAAGTGTGAGTGGTGCTTAACAGCCCCAGAACCCGGACCGATAAAGGACTGTCCCCTGGACAAACAGCTAGGTAATTGTAGGGCCAATGGCACTCGATTTCATCTCTGTAAATTGAAAGGAGGGGTCCGGTGCCAACACTCAGGGGCAAGTTCTAAGGACGGACAGTTCAGGGTCCCTGCTAACAGACACATCAGGCAAAGGCGTGAACTCGAGATTCCGCACCCGATACAAACATGTGGTCAATGTAATAAAACTGTTTGGGTTGGAGGAAAAAGGCAATTACCTTCCTCGCCTATTTAAAAGTAAATTCTCTGTGCTACGATAGGGCAAAATTAAGAATATGCAACATGGGTGGAAAGCTGTACTGGGAGGGAAGGAACCTCAAGCACGAGGAAGTGGGTTCCTTTAACAACGAACCCATTGTTTTCGACCTATTGCCACAGGGTGATAACCGTGTATGTTTACAGTTTGATCAGACCTTTTGTTTTTCAAGGGACGAGGAGGGGATGGACCCTGAGAGTAAAATGAAGCAGGTAACTTTAGAACTAAGGAGACAGGAAGCTGAGGCCAGAAAGAGGAGAATTGAACAAGAGAGGTTGAAATCACTCAGTGAACAGTATGAGCAATTGGAAAAACAATATGGTGATGGGGGATTTCCAGCTCCTAACCAAAATCTCTTTATAGAATTGATGCAGGAAATAGCCACTGAATTAGAACTAACGAATTGTTGGATCTGTGGGGGATTGAAGTCAGCTGAAAGGTGGCCCTGGAAAGGAGAAGGACTAGCCCCGGAACAACTCCTAAAATGGGAGGGTTCGAAAATATCCAAAACCATAAAAAGGCTGGAGGGATGGATTCTAGAAAAAAGAATAGTCGGCACCATATGTATTAGCTGAGAAGGGAAGGAGTTTACCGATCTGGTAGGTTATACTCCATGTATAAACACCTTAACGGTAAACAATAAATCAAGAATCTGGCAACCTGAGCCACCCTCCGGATATTGGAGCAAAATTCGAGAAAAGAATTGTGAGTGGTTCGAGACCATGGAACTTTGCTGGCACAAGAGTCCCGGGGCTAATCCGTTCCAAGCCTTAGTAGGCCTGAAAGAATACTGGGATGAACCAGGTAGAACAAATGTTGGCTGGAAAGCACCAGATGGAATATATTGGATTTGTGGGAAGAAGGCGTACAGTGAACTTCCCAAAAAATGGAAAGGGTCCTGCACCCTAGGCATGATTAGGCCCTTTTTCTTTACCTTGCCCAGGGCCAAAAGTAATTTGTTGGGGGCACCTCTCTTTGAAACATTGAACCGACAGAGAAGGGAGATAAGGCGAGAACTACCTGTAGCCGGAGGAACCAAAAGTGGGGGGAGGAGGAGTGGCCCGTGGAAAGAATCATTAAGTATTACGGGCCAGCCACCTGGGCGAACGATGGTAGTTGGGGATATCGGATGCCCATTTACCTCCTGAATAGGCTGATACGGCTGCAGGCGGTAGTAGAGGTGGTTTCAAACCACACCTCGGATGCCTTAGAACTCCTGGCCAAACAACATTCACAAATGAGGGCCTTTGTATACCAAAATTGACTTGCCCTTGATTATCTATTGGCTGAGGAAGGAGGGGTTTGCGGCAGATTTAATGAATCAGAATGCTGCATTGAGATCGATGACTACGGGGAAACAATCAAAGGACTAGCCCAAGAAATTAAAAAGGTGGCTCATGTACCGGTCCAGAAGTGGAATTCGATTCTTCAAGCCTCATGGTGGGATCAACTATTTGGGCAAGGAGAGTGGTAGAAGAAATTAGTGTTCTTCATAACCTGTTCCATTGCAGGCATTATTTTCCTCCCATGTCTGATCCCTTGTTTCATCCGACTGATTCATTCAGTCGTCCAAGGGATGCAGATAGCCTCCCTTCCCATAGACCCAGAAGCCGCACAAGGGAAAACAGCATCCAAGCTAATGAAGCTAGAGGAGGATAAAGGGAATGGGAGAGCTGCGGCAGCTCTGAGGAGGTTTGAAGAGGGACAAAAACTCCAACCAGGTGATGAATCCCCACAAGAGGACTGGGAAGAGTGTGATCTCAATTGGAGTTAAGGTCAAGATAAACAAAGAATACGAATTTTTAATCTGATGAATTATTAGGCGGGGGACTGTGATAAATTTGGTGTAAAAATTCGTGTATAAAACAATAATCCAATGTATAATAAGAATGATGTTAATAAAATGTAAAGTCCAGTAGGTAGAAATCTGTATCCCCAGCCTCCATGGCTCCAGTTGCGAAACAGGACAAGGATCATCAGACTGGACAAAGACGCTAGCCAGCCCCGATAAGAATCGCATCCTTTCCAATGCAAGGAGAATTCCTTCTTGATGACGATGCAGATTTCATCAACACCCTGGCACGATATGCACACTGGAATCAACATAAGACTGACTGGTACAATTGGCATAAGAAAAGACCTTCCCAGAATGGATCAACGGGACTTGGCAGATCTGGGAAGGCCATCGAAAAGAAATTTGGACTATCTGGCCCACTCTGGACACCTGGACTGCCTCAGGGCAGAAAAATCCTATAGAACGGTGGACTGAGGACAGTTTGGCGTGGATTTGGGCGACCTGTACCCTGGTGTGCAGACCCCTATCCACCCGGCGCGGCGCTGCTAATTTCCTATTTTGTGGTTTTCTCTTTTATTGGTGATTGATATCGTGTTATTAATAAATTGTTTCTTTGTTAATCCGATATTTGCCATTGCATTTGTAACAGCTCTATTTATCTCACAGTAGGAAGTGGTGTAGTTTAGACTTTAAAACTCTTTTAGGCCATAATTAGAAAGTCCTGAAATGAGCTAAAGGCACTTTACAAAAAGTTTTCAGTCTCAGAGGAAAGAAGTTCATAGTTTTGTTATTATTTCTCCTAGCAAAAGATCTCTACCCAAAGCAGGAGAAACACTGAGAAGCACATACTGCCTGAGTAACACTCCTTAAGGCATTGTGTATCCCAGAAGGCAAGTAATCCAGCTTGAGTGTAAGGCTCTTGGTGAATAAAAGGCCAAAGTTCCTATTCACTTCAATGGGGTCAGGATTTCCCACAGGAGGCATCCCATCTTAATGCTTGTTTTTTAGTCCTACCTCCAAAGCACCAACATTACAGTCCTTTCTGGTGTCTCCACCTTGGCAGGTTTAGTCCAAATATTTTATAACTGGTCATATCTGGTTATCAACAGCTGATCAAATTGAAAAACATACCTTTTTTGTGTCATCTGTCTTCATGGAAAATGTAGGTATTTCTAGCAAACGTGCACTTTGGGGCCTGTCTTGCCAACTCACTTATCATCCACCCGCTATGTACTTCCTACAAAATCAGCAGGAAAACTCAGAATGAAAAGATGATGTCTTTTCATTCTGTCATGCAGCAGAGAAGATCATGTCTTGCAGTTCCCCTGAGCTGTGGGAAAAGATCCTTCTGAAGGTGATTTCTGGTTTACATGGCATAGACCTTTGAAGTATACTCAATCTGGAATCAATTCAGGAATTTACAGATATGGGTTATCAGACCTTGTTTATTCACAATGATGAGAGGAGTTTAATTAATACCACACATATTGGTCAATTCTTTGCTTTTAAACCTTACCTTTTGCCCATCAGCCAATCAATATGTATTTTAATCTTCTTCCCTTTTCAGACATGGTTTTAACATCTCACAGAAAAGAGTAGCAGACTTCACAATCATTAATTGATATTACCAGCTCTTTTATTTTTTGAACATCAGCAGTTTCTATAAAATCCACTTTCATCCATGTGTTCTATTACCCACTCTTATTCACCACTTGTTTCTGAAGTATTCTTCTATAAAACTGCAGAGGTTCTATTAACCAGGATTACAAAATAGCTCTCTTATACAATTTACTTTATACTCTCATATTTTCTCATTTGACATGGAAAAAAATAAACTTCAGTTGTATATATAATTCCATACCTATCTACAAAACCTAAAATATGGATGAAGAAATATAGTAATTTTCCCTGATCAGAATACAATTAAGATGGTATGTTGGGATCTAGTCTAACATTTTAACCTGAGGAGTTCTAGAAGACAATTTAACACACAAAAATGAAAATATTTAAAACTCTGTCAGTCATAGCCTACTAAAAAGCAGACATATTTCTGGTGATCTTTGGTAACATGCAGCACATAGTAACAGTTGACATGGCTTTATATTTGTCTCCCTCTCTGTTAATCAACAAATTCAATAGCTAACAGCCATGTTCACTGGCCTCTCATTTCAGTTTTTTTCATGCAACTGGACTCCAACATAGAACAAAAGTGGCTCAGAGGCGACAGCAGAGTCAAGTGACCCAGGAAGAGTATAGTACTGCTGTACAGTTGTGCAGGGATGGATTTAGAAAAGCTAGAACTCATCTGCAGTTGAATCTGGCAAAGAATGTGAAGGATAACTGGGAAGTATTCTACAAGTATAAGAAAATTGGAAGGAAAATGTGAGCCCAGTGCTGAGTGGAGCACTGGTGACAACTGACATAGAGATGGATTGAGGTACTTGATGCCCTCTTTGTCTCAGTCCTTGCCAATAAAATCTGCTATTAGGAATCCTAGCCCACTGAGAGCAGAGAGATTTGGAGCAAGGAAGACTGATTTAATGAAGATGGGCTGGGCTAGAGAGCAAGTAAGCAGCTCATATATAAGCTCAAAAGTGCTGAGGGAGCTCTGATGTCACTGCGAGGCCACATTCAGTTGTCTTTGAATGGTCATGATGGTCAATCAAACAAGAGGTTCCCAAGGACTGAAACAGAAATACCACTCCAAGAAAGGAAAAAAACGAAAAACATTGGAGAACAGGTCCTCTACCATCCCTTCAGTCTTGTTATAATTGAGACAGTCAGATTTGAAAAATAAATAAAAAAACAAAGCTTATTTTTTGCACAACAGTGAGCACGGAAAGCCACAATAAAAGGACAGCCCCAACACCGGGATTGGCACTGGGTGAACGTATGGACAAGTCTCTATTGCACCAGTCCTCCCCCGTTCACAAATCCCGCCACCATGAGTCCAGTTTTATACTCTTTATTTTCCCCCAGGCCGGGTTCCTTTGTCCACTTTTGCTCGGATTGTGTATTCATGAGTCCTCCTTTGAAACAGTTTTTCTTCTCAATAGTTTTTCGGGCAGAGTCTGATGAATTGATGAATTTTCCAGGAAGGCAGCACTGGGTGTGCCCGGTTGTTGAGGCTTATCTGATTCGGCATATCCTTGATTAATCACTGTTAATGGCCCATCTTCAAGGCCAGGACTCTCTTTTCAGGTGTTGATTTCTTTTCTTCTTTTGCCAGAGCCACCCATCCCTGAATCCAAACCCAGTTTTCCCGGAACCAGTATCTGCTTATTGCTTTTTATTTATATTTTATTTCAGCACAAATTATTTAATACAGTATGTTCCCCATAACAGTCCTCCCCCTTTTTATATGGACACATTAATTTTCGAGTGGATCATTTATTTTTTTCACCCTAGCCTTTATCCCATTTTACACCAATAGTGCTCCCCATACCCCGCAGTGAAAGAAATCTTAACTAAATAAAAAAATACTACAAGTGGGACTTGCTGATTCTCTTAGTCATCCTCCCACCCCTCTCAATCGTCTTAATCCTTCTGAGAAGATTCACAGTACTCTCTGTATGATATTCTCTTATCTTTTACCTTTTCTTCAAATTTTGCTAAAGCCATCGCTGCTTGATTCTTTTCTCCTTTTTTTCCTAGAGCCAATATTTTAGAGTCTTTAGATTGTCCACTATTTTCCAATGCCAATTCTGGGTCTGTGGGTAAAGTAACAATTTGCATTCCCTGCACTACAGAGTGGATTAATCGGATGAAACAGGGAATCAAACATGGTAAGAATATAATTCCTGCAACAGAACAAAGGATGAAAAATACCAGCTTTTTCCAAGCCCCTTCTCCAAATAATTGATCCCACCATGAGGCCTTCAGTATGGAATTCTACTTCTGCACCAGTACCTGAGCTACTTTCTTTATCTCGGCTGCCAAATCCCTAATTGTTCCCCCATAGTCATCAATCTCTATACAACATTCAGATTCATTAAATTTTCCACATACACCCCCTTCCTTAGCCAATAGATAATCTAAAGCAATGCCCTTGGTGAAAAAAATCTTTAACCAAACATAAAACCAAAAACTTCAATACAAACTTCATTAAAAATCAAATTCTTACCTACCCAGTAGGTCCTTCTACTCATTTTACACATTTCTAATTGACTATTGTCATAGCACAAATTATTCACCTGGAAATATCCTACAAAAATGGATTTAGTTTTCTCCCCATCTATACTGTTCGATTTCACTGTTGACAAATGGGAAATATGGAAGTTATCCCTTCCATATTTCTTTTATTGAACACATAAGAGAAGCGAGCTTCTGATTTTCCTGGTTTAAGATTCTGCTTTTAGACTTTGGCAAATTATTTCCCCTCCCAATTTGCAAGTTCGGTAGTGAGTGCCGTTGCAGGTGCAGTACCCCTTTACCATATCATCCTGGCAGTCAAACTGGGCTCCTCTAGGGACTCCCTGCCCCTTTTGTATAGATCGCAGACACTGCTGACATTCATCCTCCTGCTTTTCAATGTTGAGCTGGTCCTTGGTGTGCCCTGCGGTTACTTTGCACACGACTAGGCCCAGGACTAGCAGGACTCCCCACAGGCATATCCCTCTGCCTTTGCCTTCGCTCATTAGGTTGCCACCAATGGCGAGGTAAACCATCTTCGCAGCAGCAAGGATATTCTTCAAGGGTACCAAAGCTAGTCCGAACTGCAAACCTCCTTTTGAAAACATTCCACCTGGAAAGTTTGACTGGGTCTGCCCTAAAAGGTACCTTATTGGTCCTCTGACACTTGACCTCAAGGACATTTGCCTTTTCTTCCAATTTACCCCTCACTTCCTTTTGGAATAGTAAATACCACTCTGAGGAGTCTAGCTCTAATATACCTGAATTAGTAGTGAGCACTAAAATCTGGTAGGTCAGTCTTGACTCCTCCTCAAAACATTTAAAACACAAACCCCTTGGCTGATCCCCACCCTTGCAGTGAGCAACCCAAATCTCCTTGCAGTATACACACTTAAAATGCACAAAAGGGAAGCATTCACCTCCAGGCACTCAGCAACTTATCTGGTCCCAGTTGCTTATTAACTATTGTGCTGTAGTTTTATCTTCAAGTCCCCGGGGCGGCGGGCATGTCACTTTCCACTCGGAAGACTCTGTTCGGTGTTCTACCTTCCACTCTTTTTCAGCAGTCCAAATAGCTGTATCTGTGGTAAGAAGGACAAGAAAGGGACCTTCCCCGAGAGGAGTTAGAAGCATTTCTTTCCAGGTCTTGATTAATACTTTGTCTCCCGGCTGGATTTTGTATATAACAAATCCCAAGAGAGTGCTTTGTGTTATGAGTAAAATGTGTCCTTTGGTTTGAATGAATATAATTTATTATTCTATATCTAGGTACAATTTCTTCTAGTATTCTCCCATCTGGCAGTTATATCTGCCTTCCTCTAATTTTCCACCAATTTTCTTGTACCCATCTATTTCCTCGGGGGACAGTCACGGAAGATATTCCCGAACCTCACCCCCCCTCTATTTCTAGAATACTCATCACCAACAAAGTAGCATTTTTAGCTTCTTGATCCACCGGATTATTTCCCCGAGTTCTGAACTGCATAGCAACCAGATGACTCCTGACAAGCACAATTGAAATAGCCTGTGATTCCTTGATAGCTTCCAAAATTTTCTTTATGATTTCCCCACGTACCAACCCTCTCCCACGGGTACTAACTAAACCCCTTTCTTCCCAAATTTTCCAAACATATGAACCACACCAAAAGCATACTTAGAATCTGTAAAATTGTCCCTTTCTTTCCCTTCAGTCCCTTGAGTGCCTGCAGAACTGCATACAACTCATATGCTTCAGCAGACCAACTAGTACTAAGGGGTCCAAACTCCACAACCTTTTCTATTTTACCATTAACTATGGCATACCCAGATTTCCTTTTCCCTTCCACTACCCTTGCTGAGCCATCTACAAACCATATTTCTCCTTCCTCAAGCTCCTCTTCTTCTAAATCAGGCCTTATTTTTGTTTGCAATTCCACCACCTCTGCACAGTTATGAGTAACTCCGTCCAATGGTTTATCCAATGTCCCAGGTAACTTACCTCTGGCTCCATGAACTGAAGTTTAGATTTTGAAACCTTTAAACCTTTATTTCTCAAGAAATTCAGTAAAGCATTGTCCTCACATCCTGCTCCTTTTTATCAAATCATTTATCATTGGCTTCAAACCCCTCCTCCCCTCCATCGAGATAGGATATTGCTTAATCCTAATTGGTTTTTCAGGTTTCTCTATTTCAACATGTATAGGCTCTATTTCTAACCTTCCTGCTTCCCCTTGAACATGCCAAACCTTAGAATTTATCTTACCTTCATCTTCTGTGGTCAGCTCGTACAAGCTTACCACCAGCTAGGATTCAAGAGCAACAATCATATTCCTTCCTAACAGGTTATCTGCCTCTTGTAGTGTGAACAGGGGTCTCCTGGCAAAAACCAGGTGGCCCCCTGGGGCATCTGGCAGCCCTGCCACAGACACAGCAGGCAAGGCAACTGAGGCTTGGATGAGAGAGCCCCTGGCAGCGCGAGGGCGGCAACCAGGGCAAACAGAGCACAGGCAGCGGTCAGAACAGCGCCTGAGTTAGGAGGGGTGTTCGCCCTTACAGGATAGGAGATGGGCTGCCCAAGAGAGAAAAAACCAAAACAACAAAAAAAAATAAGCGGGAGATAAGGCAGGCACCCCGACAGGTGTTGGTGAAGTCGCAAGCAGCAGCCCAGGAGGGGACTTTGCCCAGCCCCCCTCTTCCCATGTGCAGAGGCTGGGAGGGGACGCCGGGCTCGGGGGCTGGGCTCCAGGGACGGGGAAGGGTGGCCTGTGGTGGCAGAGGCACCGAGCCTTCCAGAGAAGTGGGGGAAGAGGGGGACTGGGACACAGAAGCTCGCTCAAGAAGGGGAGGGGGGGTGGGGCAGGGAGTCCCCGGACGGGGGACTATGTGCAGGTGGAGGTCTGAAATCCCGCCACAGCTCAAGCAGAGAGGCTGAAGCTGTCGAAAGGAAGGGGGAGGAGGGGGGGGGGTGCTGAACCCCCCCTCTCACAGCACAGGAGACCAACACAAACAAGTCCAGAAAATAATACACCTTTCAGCTACACACACTTCACCCACACAAAGACACTAGAAACAGATCAGCACCCCCACATCCATTCACCCCTTTCCACAACGAGACAGCACATTTGTTAGCACCTCCTTGAGGTTTTAAACTTTATCAAGGGGTCTTAAGATGTTCTGAACCTCAGAATGAAAAACCCTCAGCACCCCCAAACCTCCTGAAACCTCCTTTCATCCCTCATCTTTTCTTGCCAATTCCCCATTTTCTCAAAAGCATCAAACATGAGCCAAACCAAGTGATTCCTTCTCTGATTTCCTTACCTCCCCTTACCTTCCACACAATAATGCTTTTTTTTTTTCTTTTGACAGTTTCCTTCTCCTGGGACAGTCCTCCCAATTTTCCAACAACCACCCCAATGGGGGACAGTCCTCCTAATTTTCCAACAACCACCCCAATGGGCTCTCCCCTGGGATTTCAAGAACACCATTATCTTTTTCTGATTTTTGTTTTCCACGGTCTTTTTCTGGCTTTTACTGTTTTTCTGTCCCATTTCTTTCAAATATCAGTGTGTACTTACCAACTGTTGTCTTCCTGAACAGCCCAAAGTCAGTTTCATACAAAAAAAGCTTTTTATTTCTTTATTTAATGCCACAATACACTTACCTGTCGATCAGTTTCTCCAAACTACCGACCCTGCAGTGAACTGTTCTGAGGGCTTTTGATTGAAGAAATCCTCCTGATCACCAGGTCCATGTTTCCTGGGCTTTTCAAGCCCTGAACTAAAAGGTTTACCAATTCCCAAACTCAAAGGACATGTCCTTCCCTTTTAGTTCTCCAGTAACCAATCCCCAAAACCCTTCCCTGGATTCGAGGTAGAGGTATGAAAGGAGCATTTAATCCTGTTACATTCATTTCACTTTTGGCCAATCACTTCCCTCGTGGGAGAGTGGAAATGCGGCCACAAGAACCATTCTTGCTTTGTGATAATATCACATCTCAGACACACGCTCAGTCACACTCACTCAACCATGCAATACTTACATATCCTTTTTTTGCATGGGCTCTTCATGCATGTAGAATTTTACAAGTGAAAAAAAATAGCCGCAGCTCAGGGAAACTCTTCTCCTGGGTTCCCTTCAAGTTCTCGAGTTCCAAACTCGAGTCTCCTTTCTTTTGTGGCTGTGGCCTAAATTAGTTTGTAATACAATTGGTTCCACGGGGTTTCCCACACTGTCAGGCCGCCAAAAATCAGTGGGGCACCTCCTGAGCAAGGTGGGGTGCCCATGAAGCCCAAATTGTATCACATCGAGGTCACCAATCTGTTATAAATGTGACAGCCAGATTTGAAAAATAAAATAAAAAACCAAAATTCATCTTTCTCATAACAGCGAACAAAGAAAGCCACAATAAAAGGACAGCCCCAACCCCGAGATCAGCACTGGGTGAATGTATGGACAAGTCTCTATTGCACCAGTCCTCCCTTGTTCACAAATCCCGCCACCATGAGTCCAGTTTTATACTCTTTATTTTCCCCCAGGCTGGATTCCTTTGTCCACCTTTGCTCAGACTGTGTATTCATGAGTCCTCTTTTGAAACAGTTTTTCTTCTCAATAGTTTTTCGGGAAGAGCCTGATGCATTGATGAATGATCCAGGAAGGCAGCACTGGGTGTGTGTCACCCCTGCATTTCTTGCTTTCAAGTGTTTGAGTCTTAGCAGCCTGATTCTCAGGCTGCTGCACGTAAACAATGCCTATTCTTAGAACTTATCAGCATGTTTTGCATTCTTGTTCTCTGAGAGAGAACTTGACTGATGATCATATTGACCAATGGAGTCAGGAGGTTGTAACCTCCTTGGGCCAATCTTGGCCCTCTGTACAAAATGTATATAAGCTATTGGAGTCAGATAATAAAGGGCCTTCCATGTTTGACCCTGCTGCTGTTGCTGTCCTCTGTGAGGGTCTGCACCCACGTCACAACGTGTTGCCCCCCTAAGGGCAGGGGTAACAGGTGTGCCCGGTCGTTGAGGCTTATCTGATTCGGCATATCCTTGATTAATCACTGTTAATGGCCCATCTTCAAGGCCAGGACTCTCTTTTCAGGTGTTGATTTCTTTTCTTCTTTTGCCGGAGCCACCCATCCCTGAATCCAAACCCAGTTTTCCCGGAACCGGTATCTGCTTATTGCTTTTTATTTATACTTTATTTCAGCACAAATTATTTAATACAGTATGTTCCCCATAACAGTCTCTAGAAAAGCAATTAAAAACTGCTCCTGGAAACTGTTTCTAGGTCTTCTAGAATGTGGCAACTAGCTTGGTAGATTAAGGAAGAACAATGGACGGTTTTTACATTGACTGTGGCATCATCTCTGACTCTAGTCCTGTAACATCATCACAGACAAGCCAACAAAGCACAGTTTAAATAAATGAATGGTGAATTAAAAAGTGGCTGAATAATCAAGCCAAGTGCTGTTCAACATCTTCACTCAGGGCCTTGAGGATGGGCTAAAGTACAGTTAACCTGCATTCTCAGCAGGTTCACAGAAGATACAGAAGTGAGCAGTGTGACTGATACACCAGGGCATTTTGCTGGCAATCAGAGGTGTTTCCACAAAAGAAAACTCCAGAAGTTCAACAAGGATGAACTGAAAATCCCATAACTGAGGAGGAATAATCCCAGGCACAAGTATATGCTGTCTACCCAGATGAAGGTCAGTTTTTCAGAAATGGGTTTGGGTTTTCAACCAGCAGCAAGCTGACCATGAGGCAGCAATGCACTCTCACAGCATAAAAGATCAAGAGTATCCATGGGCTGCTTTGGGCAAAGAATGGTAAGGGAAGTTGAGGAAGGTGAACTTTTCACTCTGTTCAGCACTGGTTAGGTCACATGCAACCATATTGTGCCCAGATCTGGGCTCCACAGTACAAAAGAGACATGGATATATACTGGAACAACTTGTGCAGGGCAATAAAGATACAGTATGTACTATACTACCTTTCATACGAGGAGAGGCTGAGAGAGCTGGGCCTGTTCAGCCTGAAGAAAAACCAGCCCAGGGGAGACTTTATGCACTTGTATCAATACCCAATGGGACAGAATGAAGACGAGGGAGCCAAACTCCTCTCTGTGGTACCCAGTGATAGGACCAGAGGCAACAGGCACAAACTGAAACACCAGAGGTTGCCTTGGAACATCAGGAAACACTTTTTCACTGTGAGGATGACAGAGATTGTCCAGAGGGATTCTGAAGTCTGGATCCTTGGAGATATTCAAAGACCAGCTGAATGCAGTCCAGGAAACCTGCTTTAACTGACCCCACTCTGAGCAGGAACTAGATTTTAGAGGTCCTGTCCAACCTCAGCCATTCTGCACTTCTGTGATTTGTAAGGCAGTGGCTTGTTTACAGCTATACGCTGCAAAACTTCATTAATTTGGTCACTTCTGTGATTCATGAGAATGGTCACATCACTCATGTAGTGGTATCATGGAATAGATGAAAAACAGGAACACTGCCTAAACAAACCAAATGCTCTTGGGTACTGTAAGCTACAGATAGAGGGAATAAACTATGGCACCTTAGGATATGCTCATGCTCTTGTTTGCTGTTTACAAACCTCAGGTTTCAAAATGATGAACTTTCCCCTCTAATCTTTTATTAGACTGACAGCCATTTATATGAATGTTAGTGTATCTCATCATTATTGTGTTATCCACAATGTTTTTCATATCCCTGCCAAGTGAAGGGACCAATTTATAATGAACTTAGTTTTTCTGTCACCTTTGCCATCCTCTAAGTTCCCATCTTGAAATGTTTTCATTAATATGGTCAATCAGTGAGACATCAGTGACTGAAGGAACTCTGGAGTGAGGCTTAGATCAGGCTGCAAAGGGGGAGTTCCATTCACAGATTTAAACAGCTCCAGGGAGCATGGCAAAGAGGGCTGAGCAAACAGGGGCATTACATGGCAGTAAGGGCATGGCACAGCACTTTGCATGGTAACTCACACAAGCAGGGCAAACAGCAGGGGGTCCTCTCTGACCATCCTGGAGCAGTCAATAGAGGCAGCAAACATGCTGAATAGCTGGTAAGGAAGAGCATCTTTTAGGCCCAGTCTTTCAAGCATACCAGTTCAAGCTTCCTCAGCTAAGGCGCTGACACACCAAGCTCAATTGCACGAGTCTGCAGGAATCACTGAACCAGTGACTGCACCTGAAGCCATGTCAGAGGCCTCCAGACAGACAAACCTGCTCATGGGAGATGGAGCTCTCCAGGTCACAGGCTGCCAAGAGTGCCTGGTGCCTTTCTGCAAGGCTGTGGCTGACAAACCCTTTGCAGAAGATACGCTGTGTTTGAGGCTGTGTCACCAGAGGAGGGAGCTATAGGAAGAAGTGAACAGGCTATGTAGTATTTCAGCACACGAGGAAGAGGTTGAGGATTATTTTCAGAGGCACTACAGTCCCAAGGCTCTTGAGAGTCTCTAAGTTACATGGCAGTGGAGAAGTAGATGGACTCAGAACCCTGCACAGTAATTAGCCCAGGGTCTGTTAGTACAGGGTCTGTTGAGATGAAGACTGGAAGCAGGTCACAGCATGCACCAGGAGGAAGGTTCCTTGTCAGAATATGACAAGTAAGACTGGCACCTTCTACAGAATGTGTAAGGCTCTGGAAGCAAGAAGGTCAGACAACTGATGAAGTGGGTAAAGGTAAAGCCTAGAAGGCTAGGATCAAGTGGCCTCCTAATGCAACACCATCTATAACCCCCACCATGACCTCCTGTTAAGAAGAAAAGGAGGGTAGTTGTAATAGGAAACTCCCTTCTAAGGAGGGAGGGCTTGACATGCAGCCTAGACCCAGCTCCCAGGGACATGGATAAAGGACATTATTGGAAGACTCCCCAGTATACTAAGGCCTTGTGATTACTATCCTTCATTAGTTGTTCAAAGGGGCGGTGATGAAATAACATAGAGAAGTCCAAGGGCAATCAAAGAGACATCAGTGCTTTGAGAAGACTGGTAGAAGGATCAGGAACACAAGTTGTGATTTCCTCAACCCTTCTGGTAACAGCAAATATTATTAGTAGGAATAAGCAGATCCATCAGGTCAATGAGTGGCTTAGGCTGGTCTAATTTAAAAAAAAAAAAAAATGGTGGTTTTGACCATGTTCTACTCAAAAACTGATATACTGACACCTGAAGAGATTTTCTCAGAGAGGAAGAATTCTAGCACAGGAGCTAGCAGGTGTTGTTGATAGAGCTTTAAACTAGCTTAGAAGAGGAAAAGGGGGCAAACCAGGCTCACCATGGTGAGCAATGGGATGGTGTGACAAAACTTAAGGAAACAAGCACTAATGGAATCCTTCAATCAACTTCATTGACTACAACGTACCACACCTGAACTGTTTCTACACTAAGGCACACCCCATGAAATAAAGATGAACTGGAAGCCTGGCCCTGTCCCAAAAATTTGACATAATTGGCAAAAGTGAAACCTGGTGGGATGAGTCCTGTGACTAGAGTGCCCTGATGGTCATTAACAGGCTCTTTAGATGGAACAGGCCAGGGAGAAGAGGCTGGTGGATGGCATTGTATGTAATGAAAAGGATGAAATGTGTGAAGCTCACAGCTGGGAATGGCACAGTTGAGAGACTCTGGATAAGAATCAAGAGAAAAACAAATAATGAGCTTGTTATTTTGGGACTCTACTACAGACTTCTCAGCCAGGACAATGATGCTGACAAACTCTTCTTTGAGGAACTAAAGGACACTTCCAAGTCAACTGCTCTTGTCCTTATGGGGGGCTTCAACTTGCCAGAAATGAACTGGGAGCATCATGCAGCTGGTACAACCTGGGCCAGAAGATTCTTAAAAAAACTGAATGACTTTATGGAATCGGTCCTAAAGGAGCCAACTCAGAAAGACTGTCTCCTTGATCTCCTACTTCTCAACAGAGAGGATCTCGTGGAACAAAGTAGACACTGGCAGTTGTCTTTACCACAGTGATCAAGCCTAAAATCTCAGTTGACAGCAGGAAAAGTGCTGGTAACAATTCAGATATCGGGGAATTAGTGAGTAATATCCCCTGAGAAAATGTATTTGCAGGTGCTTAAGTCCATCACTGCTGGTCATTTCTTAAACATCTCCTTCTAAGAGGACAGAGCAGGCAATTTCCAAATGTCTGAAGTCAAGCTGGTAGGGCAAAAGGCTGGCTCAGCTGAGCAGGAGTCTTCCCTTGGAAATAAGACAAAATAGGAAGGTGTATGCCCTTTCCACTGGGATCATGCCTACTGGAAGCAAGGTCAGGTGTCACAGGAATAATAAGAGATGCTGCTCACCACTGTAGGGAGAAAATTCATATGGCCAAAGATCAATTGGAGATGATGATGGGCAGAATTGTGGGAGCAGTAAAAAGAGATTTTTCATACATATTAAAATAGCAACAGGCAGCATTAAAATAATACTCGCTTGTTACATGATGGGGATGGTCACCTCACCAGCAGGGACAGGGACATGACAGAGGTATTTAATGCACTCTTTGTCTTCAACATCGATGAGGGACTAAGGGGGTCTCACTGCCTTCAGGTGGAGGACTGGGACTGCAAGAATTATAAACTCCAGTCAAACCTGAACTTGTGTGCAATCTGCTGCTCCAGCTGGATCCCTACAGATCTATGGGGCCTGATTGGATTCATCTGAGAATCCTCAAAGAACTGGCTGATGTCATTGCAAAGCCTCTCTCAATGTTTTTTGAGTGGTCTTGGGAATTCAGAGCAGTCCCAGCTGACTGGAATACAGTGAACATTGTCCCAGTTTTCAAGAAGGACAAGAAGGAAGACTCTAGAAACTACAGGCCTTTCAATCTCACCTCAGTGCCTTCTAGGAGCTATTAAAAAAACTTAAAATTTAATGCAGTATTTGGTCACAGCCAGCACAGCTTCGTGAGAGGAAATTCCTGCTTATCAAACCCAATTTCCTTTTATGACAAGATAACACAATTAGTTGATCAAGGGGAGACAGTGCAATCTTTTTAGGTTTCAGCAAAGCTTTTGATGCTGTCTCTCACAGGACCCTTCTGGACAGAATATGCAGCCCACAGCTGGGTACAGACACCATGTGATGGGTGAGCAAGTGGCTCATGGCTCAGGCACAAGGGGTTACAGTGGATGGGGTGACATCAGCCTGAGGACCTGTCACTGGTGGGGTTCCACGGGGCTCCATCCTTGGCCCTGTACTCTTCAACATCTTCATAAATTACTTGGATGCATGACTGGAAGGGATACTAAGCAAGTTCAGAGATGATACAAAACTGGGAGGAGTCGATGCCCTTGAAAGCAGGGAGGCCCTGCAGAGAGGCCTTGACCAATCAGGGGTCTGGGTAATTACCAACAATATAAAGTTCAACAAGACTAAGTACCAGATTCTGCACCAAGGGTGGGGCAGCCCTGGATGTCTGGACAGACCGGGAAATGAGATGCTGGAAAGCAGTGCCATGGAAAGGGACCTAGGGGTCCTGGTCAGTGGCAAGTTGAACATGAGCCAGCAGTGCCCTGGCAGCCAGGAGGGCCAACCCTGTCGTGAGGTGCATCAGGCCCAGCATCACCAGTGGGGCAAGGGAGGGGATTGTCCTGCTTTGCTCTGAGCTGGGACAGACTCACCTTGAGGGCTGGGGGCTGGTTTTGTCACCACAATATGAGAAAGACATGAAACTATTAAAGAGTGTCCAAAGGAGGGCCATCAGGATGGTGAAAGTCCTTAAGGGGAAACAACATGAAGAGCAGCTGAGGTCACTTGGTCTGTTCCCCCTGGAGTAGAAGAAGCTGAGGGGAGACCTCACTGCAGTCTACAATTTCCTCCTAAAGGGAAGAAAAGGGACAGGAAGCAGCCTCTTCTCTGTCCTGACCAGTGACAGGATGGAATGGCCTGAAGCTGTGTGAGAGGAGGTTTAGGTCAGACATCCAAAAAACGTTCTTCCCCGAGAGGGTGACTGGGCACTGGAACAGCTCCCCAGGGCAGTGGTCACAGCACCAGCCTGACAGAGCTCAAGAACCATTTGGACAGTGGTCTCAGGCACGTGATGTGAGTCTTGGAAATGGTGCTGTGCAGGGCCATGAGTTGAACTTCATGATCCTTCTGGGTCCCTTCCAACTCAGCATATTCTCTGATTCAGTGATTCTGTGTAATATGTATATGGCAGAATTTGATTCTTCTAAGAAAAGTATCCGAGTTCATGTAATAATAGTAAAATAATGCTATCTTTGGTGACATGACACCTGTTTTAAGACAAAACCCTCACAATATCAGTAACTGGGGCAAAAACAATGCATTAAAATATTACTTAGAATTGACTTTTGTTGGTGGTCAAAACAAGAAAACTGGATTATCAAGTTTACAACCCACTAACACTGTATTTCTGATAGGATGTTTAAACTCTGCTCTAATATAGGAGAAATTCTAGAAACACTCAAAGTTGTACTACCTGGATCTACTTTCTTCCTCCATTCATTTTCACCTTCATTTCACCTTCATTCAGGCAAAAGAAGAATCTTGATTGTGAAATAAATATACATGTACATACACCATAGAAGGAATAAGGCAGACATACAGAAAAGTAGAGCACAAAAAAAAAAAAAAAAAAAAAAAAAAAAAAAAAAAAAAAAGGGGGAGAAAAAAAAATAAAAGCTGTGGAAGCCATGAAGAAATTTCTATTAGAAGACTTTTCTTAAGACTACAGTCCAGATTCCAGCCAAAAGTCAACCCAAGTAGCTCTACGCACTCCATCTCCATGTCCCTAAGCTTCATATCTTTCTGAGATCCTCAGAATTGTCAATAAAAATTATAGTATCTAAATTGGATATACATTAGACAACTGGTTTAATGGAAAAGATGACTAGTGCTTGCTCAAAGAATTAAGTTTGCATTTGACTAGCTCAGATGGTGAACTGAAACTGCTCTGTGAACTTTCTAAGAGGTTCTTGTAGACTGAGACAGAGGTAGAAACCATTTCAGTTATTAAAAGAAACCAATTTTCTTTTTGTGCAGCAGCAGAAAAGAGGAAACTCCTCCCTTTCGAATTATAAATCTTTATAGTGCAATTCTTTATGGCTAGGAAGAGAACTTCAGACACTTTTCAAATAACCCCAACTGTTTAATCCGTACCCTTTTGGAAGTCAAGCTGTGTGTGTACGTGAGACAGAAACATTTTTGCTGAAATAGGAAGAATGATATGGTTCTCCTCAACCCACTGTAAAACTATCTGATACTTACAGGGGAAGTAATACACATTTCCATGCAGAAAATGGCATTATACAGCTTGTGAATCTTCACCCTTTTGTAGTCTAGTTAGAACCTCTGATCACAGGGGTCCATAGTAGGCAAATGGACACTACATCCATTAACAAAAATATTAAGTTTTACCTAAGCAGAAAAGCAACAGGGTCTAAGTTTAGCTTAGAGGAAAAACAAGCCTGAGCCCTTCATACAAGATCCTCTTTATTACTTCCTTTTAAATTTACTTTTACTCCAGAGTCAGTTCAGTCAGTCTGTCTTCTGCTACGTTTTAAGCAATTTGTTTGAAATTCTAGCAAATTCAGTATCTCAGTAGTAACATTCATTGACTTCCCTACTGTTATGGGGAACATACTGTATTAAATAATTTGTGCTGAAATAAAGTATAAATAAAAAGCAATAAGCAGATACTGGTTCCGGGAAAACTGGGTTTGGATTCAGGGATGGGTGGCTCCGGCAAAAGAAGAAAAGAAATCAACACCTGAAAAGAGAGTCCTGGCCTTGAAGATGGGCCATTAACAGTGATTAATCAAGGATATGCCGAATCAGATAAGCCTCAACAACCGGGCACACCCAGTGCTGCCTTCCTGGAAAATTCATCAATTCATCAGACTCTGCCCGAAAAACTATTGAGAAGAAAAACTGTTTCAAAAGAGGACTCATGAATACACAATCTGAGCAAAGGTGGACAAAGGAATCCAGCCTGGGGGAAAATAAAGAGTATAAAACTGGACTCATGGTGGCGGGATTTGTGAACAAGGGAGGACTGGTGCAATAGAGACTTGTCCATACGTTCACCCAGTGCCGATCCCGGGGTTGGGGCTGTCCTTTTATCATGGCTTTCCGTGCTCGCTGTTATGAGAAAGATGAATTTTGTTTTTTTATTTTATTTTTCAAATCTGGCTGTCACATTTATAACACTACCATTTCCTGTGCAGTGTTCAGCCACACATACAGTCACAAAATTGCAACACAAATAAGTATTCCAGAAATACTTAATGAAAACTTTTGATATAGTTACAGCTGAAAAGGTGTTTCGCCCTGGAGAAATTTGCATTTTCAGTAAATCAAGATACATTCATGGGCTGCAGGACATTAATACCATAGACATAACAATGAACAGACGTTGCAGATCAATAGCATTTTTCATCTGAGAATGAAAATTTTTTTTAAGATACTGAAGTAAAACCAGTAGAAATTTATTTGTAACGGGAATTTACAGTCAGATTCGTGGACAAACGGATTCCGTCTCAAAGGGTAAACTGGGAGAGATTTCGTTTGTTTCCTTTTTGCTTGATTGTTGTCAATTGTTGTTTGGAGTTTGTTGGTTGGTTGGTTTTTTTTTGGTTTTACATGCTGCAATTAACATGAAAGATAAAGTGAAGTTTTTCTCCAGAGAGACAGAGCAGCATTTGGTGTCCAAATCCTAATTTTTTGATAAAATCGCAGAAGCCTCTTCTTTAGAAATAACCAGAGCCTGAACAAGGCTACAAATATTCTCTGAATCTAATCAGAGATGCATTGGCTTTCTTTTCTTTCTGATCCTTCACAATTAAAGCTGCTTCTAGATATTTTCCATAGGAAATGTCCCTTAGGAAAATATTGAGATATTTTTTCTAATTGGTCAGTTTTACATACCTTCTTCTTGGAGCTTTTTGGCCAAAGGTCTGCTGTGTAGCAAACCTAAGATTATATTTGGCTCACTCCTTTAAAAAGGGGTTTACTTACAATGACAAAAATAAATTTATCACACTTTGGTGTTAATTTTTGAGTTTCCCTTGAAACTCATTTTTTCTTGATTATAATTTAACACATTATGCCTTGGTGGAGGTTTAGGAGTTCACCAACAGCCTGGTTTGACTGCTATAAGTGTTTTTGGGAAAAATAAGTAATTAAGGGCAAAGACACACAATATGTGCACATATACTACAAACTGCTAAAAATACATTAAGTAAATGTATTTTTACATTATCATTAACATGATAAAAAAGCCAACACTCAACTCAAATGTTCATATACAAATATATAGCATGGATAATTAAGACTTTTAACTCCAAGAGGTTTCCACAAGTCTTCTTATGGCTTCACACCTCTGTATTGCTCAGCATAGTTGTAAGTTTCTGGAAGCTAGAAACACCTACTTTTTGCCCTTGAGCCAGTGGTAGAGAGAATTAAGTCCCACCAGGTCAGAACTCTATAGGTCTTGCCTGTTGAACTATACAGCTCTTTGTAGTATACAACAGGCTCAGTACAGATCTTGGAAGAAGACATAGATCTGCAAATGTCACCAGTCATTCTGATGTGAAGCAGCTAACTTGCTTCCAGACACTTTCATAATATCTTGGAAACAAGGAGAAAACAAAATATATTTAGCTAGACATATTAAGATAGGTCCTTAAATGAGCTTAAATGCTGCTACTAAAAAGTTGACTATTATGACTTTCCACAAAATCACTCTTTGTGATTTACTACTTGAACAAGATTCAAACACTGTGTTACTTCCTTAGAAGGCCAAGTGTGATGTACCAATGTCACCTAATAAGATAGTATAAGGACCAAGATGTTCCCCAAATGCATCAAAAGTTTCACACAAGCTATGTCCATTTGCAGTTGCAAGCTTCAACCGGCTGGCTGATATCAACCTGGAAAGTTACACTGGCTTGAAATTTATTTTTTTTTAAAGTCATAACTCATGAGCATTTGCAAACTCATTTCCAAGTCAGAATTCTAATGATTTCCAGAAACTATCCTGCATGAGAAAAATCCTGGAAAGCTCAGAATCCAAAAGTGTAACAAAGTCCTACAGGACTAGGCAAACAGCATGCAGACTTCTCCAGCCAAAATAAGGAAGTATAAAGCAGCTGTCCCTATGACAGCGGTTACTTTGGAATTGTTATTCCATCATGCAAAACACAACACGAAATATATCCTATCCAGTGCACACACATGTTATTGTAAAGTCACTAGTGTTTGTTCCTTCCTGTATTCCTCTTGAAAAGCTTTTGAGGCCATGATTTGCACTATTTCTACATCTCAATTGCCAGCATCTATTCCCTCTTGGGAATTTTAAGCTGGCAAGAAGAGTTAACACTGAGAAGTATTCAAAAAAATAACATGGACTTACTTTTTCCAAACTCAAAGAAAGTCAAGATGAAAAGCCATTGGTGTGTCTTAAGGCCAGATTACAAAAAACTGTCAGAAGGCACTTCTATAACAAAATTCTCTTGAGGAGCTGGGTTTGTACTTTTCAAGGTACACTTACTGTGGGGATGCTGGAATTGTTTTATAGGTTTTTAGTTATAAGTTTGGTATGGCTTGGACTTTGGCCCCAGCTAGGTAAAGCTCCTGTCCTGGACTGTTCTTATCAGAAGTTGATAAGAGTTTCCAAGACAACCTAAGTCTCTGCCTGGAGACGGTTTTCCCCATTGTCTTTTCCCCCATCCCAATGTATCTTCTCCCCCCTCCTGTCCATCAATCTCCCAGGCCCGAGACCTTCTGAGAGGTGTCGGACAGTGGTTGGTGGATCCCCCAGAGTCCCCACCCCAATTTACCTGATTTGTTGATGTTTGTGTATTGCAGTTGGCATTAGCCACCTTGCTTTGTTTCATTGGTTTACAATTTGTACCCACCCCTGAGACTTCTGTTAAACAAAAACCCCCTGCTGACCAGGTCCAGGGTCACTCTCCTGAGGCACAGGCCTGGGACCAGGGACTGCCCCTGTGATCCCCGAATAAAACCTTTCTTCCTGAGCCTCGAGAGTGTCCCCTCTTTCAAACCATGGCCGTGACAGCGAAGGTAAAGGTGCTGCAGAGCCAAAGACCCATGCGAAGGTCCTGTTGAGGCGTATCAGAGCTAGCAGGGTGGTCCAGCCGAACGCTGGGCTGGCCTGAGAGACAGATACGTGAAGCAACAACTTACTAACTTGTGTGACACACCCAACAAAAAAACCCTTGAGATTAATTTATTTGTCTAAAGACTCAATAATTAAGTCTCGCCAGTCCTCTCAAGAGGCAGTCTGAAAACATACAACAAAGGCAAGCCTAGCCCAGATTTCCTGTCAGTGTATAATGGGTATTGCCGCCATTTAGACAGTACAGGATTCCTATGCCAGCAAAATATGACAATTCTGTCTTGCACACTGGTTTTTCTATAGCAGTATGGTATGTCAGTATATACTTTGCTGAAGAGAACTTTCTGTCAACAATCAGTGTTTCATAGGCATGAATGTGCAGTAAAAGACAATGAAGCGTGACTCAATTAAACCACCAAATACTGCATTTAAATAACATTAACCCTTGACATTTTAAAAAGAACAGTGCAAGATTTTAGCTGCATGACTCTTGTTAAGGTCAGTGCTTTAATATATACAGCTTCCCATCCCAAATGTCTGACATAGATTTGTTTCAGTAAGCCAGCTGAGAATGAAGCCTGAAATCAGGATTTATCTACTACTGCAAACGTAACTAAGATTTCTCCCATGCTATTGTTTATGGGAACAAATTTTATAAACCTTCACATGGTGTTGAGGTAGGAAAGGATTTAATATTTAATTCACAATTCTCTTGCTTTTGTTTTGATAATTACCTTGCAGACTGAGGTTTACAAATTATTTTCAAAAGCTTTTTAGCCAGCAAAAATCTCAAATGCTATATATGAATGTCACAGGATGGAGTGTATCTTTGGGTTTCTCTCATGTGTCAGTAGAATACCATGCATCAGAAGGACTTTATGTACGAAGTTCTGATGGGAAGTCAACACAGCATACATTCAAAGTTACTGAAACTCTCACCTGATTGATACAAAAGTTGCTCCCACTTATTTCGCTATGCATACATGTCAGATTTTTAAGCCTAAAGCATTTTTCCTGTATTGTGTAGAAGGTGCATGCCTTTCTTAACTGTACTGCTCACAAGTACAGTGTCTATGATGCTTGTTTCCACAACTTTTGGGATCACACCATTAGTGTGGACTAAACTATTCAGATATCTACAAGCCAACAGTTAGTGGGGCTGCTATGTGGGTTAGCTGCATATTACACAAAAAGAAATGTAATTATTTAAACATAATTAGCATTGTTTTATTTGTTTTTATTTAGAACAATCTCCCTGTTACCATCATGCAGTGGAAGATTAAAATTTTTGTTTACTAAGAAAAAGAAAGGATACTTATATAATAATGGTGACAACACTTTGCACTTAAAATCTAATCTTTAAATCTAATGTTTTCTATTTTTTAGTTACTGACTTTCATGGAGTTAGTAGAAACAAAGTCCAATCACTTGAGAGGCTTTAATTGGGCACAGTAGAGGCATGAGAAGGCAATCTGCTATCAGCAATAATTATTAGTACTATTAGCTTATAAAGAGACAGAAAGCATGGTATAGTAGAGGTGGTAAATAAAGAATTGAAGAAAAAAAAAATCAGTCACTCTCTCTACCTCCCACTGAGCATTCCTTGGAAACAATTTAGATTTCAGACACTTCCTCATATTTTGCTTTGTCTTTGTTCAATTTTATTCATCAGTCACTGGACACCAGAAATAGCAGACAAAAAGTCAGTTTCATATGCATTGCTGAATGGCTGGTTTGTAAAGCACTGAACTGCAATACATAAAATTATATAAATTGCCCCAAATTCCTACATGATGCTCCCCATGACAGCAATCAGATCCATGTTAACATGACAAAGAGCATGTCACCTTCCATCTCCCATTGAAGGAAAATCTGCAGAGACCTAATTGAAAGTCATGTCTAAATCTCTAAAACTGAAGTCATAGTAGAGTAAGAGAAACTAATAAGATAATGTAATTTTTCCAATTTAAACCTTGCACATAAAGATGTTAGATAATTTATGCAAAAATCACTGTAGGTTCTACTGGTTTAGTTGAATATTCAGCAAAGTGGAAAGAAGACACTTAAACACCTTCCGAATAAATAGTGAGGTACATTTTTAGGCTATATGGAGAGTATGATGCAAAATGACTGTCCAAAAATTATCAGATTATGAAAACCAAAGTGAAGTCAAGTTAGACAAAATCTAGTTATTTCATACCGGGCAAGATTAAAAGATAGGAAATACTATCTAATAGATTCCTTTGTTAGTTTGGATTTCAAGGCCAAGCAACAATAGAATGGAGAGAGAAATGCTGAGTAAGCTTGGTGTTCCATCACCAGTAGCAGGAGAGGTGCTCTTCACATATAGATTTCATCCAAACTGTGAAGATGCCAGGGGCTTTTTGGGGTTTATTCACTGGAGAGTAATCAAAGAACTACAAAAAACATTAGGAGAAAAATGCTACTAAAGCAATTTTGTATATCAGAAGAGAAGTTAATTATTTTTTAGGAGCTTAGTTATAGCACATGCAAATTTATCTTAAATTTAAAGCATTGAAAAGCCTTTCAAGTACAGAATGACAGCAGAATGATCAGATGCTCTTGTAAGCAATCAAATTATCAGACTGACCTAAACAACAGAGGTTATATAAAACACTGCCTTTCATTTAATCCAGTGCTTCAGCAGTGTTTGGAAATTTGGAGAGCCCTTTACAAAATAAAATGGCCCACTTTTTGAGTAAGGAATTATGGACTAGATACATGGACAGTAAGTTAGCTGCACAACTACCTGGCTGATGAGCTCAAAGGATGGTGATCAGTGGCACAAAGTCCACCTTGAGGCTAGTCATTAGTGGTGTACCCCAGGGGTCAATACAGGGACCAATACAGACTCAAAACATGGTGAATGGCCTAGATGCTGGGACCCAGTAAAAAATCTCCGAGTTAACAGATGATACTAAGCTGGGGAAAGGGGTTGACAGATCAGAAGGATTTGCTGCCATCCTGAAAGACTTTGTTTTGACAGGTTGGAGAAGGGCTGATAGGAACTTGATGAAATTCAAGTAAAGAGAACAAAGGCTGCTCTGCCTGGGGAGAATTACCTCTGGCACCAGGACAGGATAGGGACCTGAGACTGACTGGGGACCAGCTGTATGGGGAGCAGTTTGGCAGAAAAATAGCTAGAGGTTCTTGGTCTTCCTGTTTACCATGAGGCAGAAATGTGCCCCAGCAGCAAAACAGGCCCTTTGGGCTGCATCAGGAAGAGAGCTGCCAACAAGTCAAGTGAGGCAATCTTTCCCTTCTGTTCAGCATTGGTGACTCTGTATCTGGAGTAATGGCTCCAGTCCAGAGCTCCCTAGCACATGAGAGAGATGGAAATATAGGAGCAAGTCCAGTGAAGGACTAAAAAGATGACTAATAAAATTACTTGAGTATCATCGCTTCTCATAGAAGAAGAGGCTAAGAGAGCTGTGATTTTTTTTAGCTTGTAGAAGAGAAGGATCAGGAGAGATCTTATCAACTTGTGTAAATACCTGTAAAGTAAAGAATATGGAGCCACACTATCCTCTGTGGTGCCTAGTGACAGGACAAAAGGCAATATTCAGCAACCTATTGTAGCTGACTGTATTCTAAGCAGGGGTCCTGGAATAGATGATCTTCAGAGCCTTCAAACCTCAGCTCTCTTGGTTTGACTTGGTAAAGGCATTCAAGATCTTTTACAATGGAGGATACTCCTACAATTGTCTATCAAACTTGACAGGCATTGAATTCTACTGAATTTGCAAATAGTTGAGAGGGAGACAGGAGCCAAAAAACCCCTTTGTACTACTGCTGTAGTTGGAATTGCTTAGGGTATGTAGAGTAATAATACAGTCAGTCCAATATCCAGAATCTTTGCTGAGAAAGATATACATATGTGTGCACATAGGCACAAACACAACTTGTACTAAGAGTTGTAAAACCTAGTGCAAGGAAAAAATAGGGTATTACACAGTCTCTTTTCAGACATGTTGCTTGATGAGTAAATAGATTACTATTAATTTTGAGATTGACCAGAAAGCCAATCATTTGTTGCATCACATTCAAAAACCATGGAGAGTATTTTAGCCTCATCAAATATGGTCTTTCTTCTAAGGAAAGTTAGTTCTTCTAGTTTTTCTCCTGGAAGAGTGCTGAGATGAAGCTGATATTATACAAGTGGAACTAGTCTTTTTCAAGTTCCAGGACCTAAAAATGAAAAGCTTTGAAAGTAAAGATCTAGGTCTCAAGTTCTGTAATTTTCAAAGCAAGGCAGAGCAGATAGTAAAAAACAGGATGCTTTTTTGAGAGCTACTGTTACTGTACTGTCTTGACACATTCTGCACAAACATGACTTTTATTATGTCCCCAAAAGATAGGAAAAAATATGCTTTGGTAAGCTACCAACTGCATTTGTAAACTACTAAGAGGGGACCTTCTACTTATTTGGAATTTATCTCAAATTTCACTTTATCAAATGCAAGGAAAAGCAACTCAGGAGTATCACACTAAAGAGAATCCAGTTTAATACTCTCAGTTTTTTCACAATGTAAGAAAGAGGGGATTTTGATTACAAATGGGATATCTGACAGCCCAATAAGAGATATTTCAAAGTCCTTTCCAAGTGGATAGTTTTAACAAAAATAGTATGCAACTCACAGTTAATCAATATTTAAACAGAGTGAATGAGGTAGATGTTCTCCTTCAATGAAAACTTACAAACTAGTTCTTGTGAGAAATGATAGCTTGTTAGATCATTCCTATCAACTACAGTCAATTTGCCATTGTTATGGTCCCTGTGAAATCACATAAACTCATGCTTGGAGTTGTAACTGGAGTAACTGGAGGAGACATTCCTACTCTCAGTAAGATATGAGTTTCAGAAAGAAATCTTTTTTTCTGCCTCTACATGCACAATACCACATAGACTGGCAATGATGGGAAAGGGACAAGTAGGCTGCAAATCTTCAGCAATTTGAGACGACATAGCAAAAAATAGGCACTTTTTCTCTCAAACTACAGAGTACCATGAGAACATACAAAAAAGTGTTTAAATGCATCTATACACAGTATAGAGGAAAATGATTAGTGAGATACATTCTTTCATCTTAATATAATAGATCTTTGACATTAAATTTGGAGAAACAGAATCTTGTGGTGCCTTTAAGAACAGTTATTGTCATGAAAGTGTGGAGTCAAGATACTTCTTTCTTCAGTATTCAGGACTAAATACATAAAGGAATGTTCTTCCTTGGTCATGAATGTTCTGACTTTTACATGTAAAAGAGTTCTTCAGGAGTTATTATCTGCATTTCATGGCTCTGTATTATTATACACACATATATGCACATCAAGGCTGTGAACAATGGATTGAACAATAGAGAATACCTGAAAATTGGAAGCTACCTTAGATTAAAGGTCTTCTGTTGCAAACTTAAAGGCATATTAGGAGTGGCTTGGTTTGCTCAGCCTGGAGAAGACTGAGGGGAGAGACCTCATTGTAGTCTATAAATTGCTCAAGAGGAAAAGAGGAGGGGCAGGCACTGATGTCTTCTCTGTAGTGATCAGTGACAGGACTCAATAGAATGAACCTGAAGTTGTGACAGGGAAGGTTTAAGTTGGATATCAAGGAAAGGACTTTCACCCAGAGGATGGTTGGGCACTGGTACAGGCTCCCCTGGGAAGCAGTCAAAGCACCAGCCTAAGAGAGTTCAAGGAGCATTTGGAAGTGCTCTCAGGCACATGGTGCAACTCATCAGATTGTCCTGTGCAGGGCCAGGATTTGGACTTGACGATCATTGTGGGTCTCTTCGTACTCAGGACATTCTATGATTCTAGAATACCTGAAAACAAGGGTAGTTGGAAGATTTGTTCATTTGAAGTGACACATCATTTATGCAAATATTCTTTTCCATCCAAAATGGAATTTCAGTAGTAGTCATGAAGCTTTAAGATCAAATCCTACATTTGACATATTAGAAGAAATTACAAATTCCATAATGCATAATATTATTTTTCTAATGTATCACTGGCCAATACTGAGAAACAATCTATTATATAGATTTTGCATTCAATTTTTTGTCAAAAACTACACAGCACATCAAAAGCTAATAGCACTAGGGAGTTCTGTGATTAATATGAAAACAAATGGTATATTAAAAAATTTCTTTTGTTCTTCATTCACAATGATGAAAATGCTAGGATTTAACCTTTAAGGGTTAAAGAGTTTAATCAATGTCAATGTCTGATCTTCCAAAGGCGATAAAGAACAGTCTGTCTAGCGATACCCAACAGAACATCACTTTGTCAAGCCACAAAGCACCCAAAAGCTTGTCAAGTAAGTTACCAGAAACCTCTTTGTGGTTAGAACTCAGCTCCTTCCTGCTTGACCTATTATTTGATATTTGACCACTTGGTTGCAAGACACTTGCTCTTTCCAGCTGAAATGTCACTGGGGCATCTTGTCAGCTCCCCGACATCTCGGCCTGACATACAATTTTACTTTTGTGTGCTACAAGGCAGAAAATGCAGGGCAATGGCCTTGCTTTAAATTCTGTCAGCATCAAAGATGGGCGTCACTCTTGGGTCCTACCAACAACAACAAAAAAGGAGTCTATTTGAAGGTCAAAACAGCCATTACTTTTTACTCTTTCAGTTTAAACTAAATACATTACCTGCAACACTGGTTTGGGAACTGTCCTTATAAAGTATATAAACATATCATCAGAAATCCTCCCTCCACAATTGTTCCTCTTTCTTATGAAATGCAGACTTGATAAAAGGGTGAGTTTTCAGTGCCTGCAGGGACCAGATTCAGTGGTTAACTTAACTTGTTCAAATAGGCAAGTGGTATCATGTAGCTTTACAAGGAGCAACCTGACCTTCTCACATTGACCAGCAGTGACATTATTGTGCAGGAAGAGAAGCAGTCACATCATTTCTGTTTTGCACAACCTGCTTAAAGTTTGCAACTAAATGCTTGTCTTCAGTTGAGCTGACAAGAGAAAAGAGGGGGCTCAGTGAACCATGGCAGGGCTGCCATGAAATGACAGGAATCATTGGCATACATTTCAAATAGCTCTCTCAATCCTATTAAAGTATTGCAGTCTTGCTTTAAAATAGACAAGTATGAAACAACTTTGATAGATAGAGACTAAAATGGCTTATTGATTTTTTTTTAAGACTGAGGAAAATTACCCAAAATGTGTCATTCTTTAACATTTAAAAATATACTACATAAAAAATGAACAACTGCAATAAATAAAAGTTTGAAGAAGTGTTTCAGTATGCAAAAACTGACAAGTGCAGAAATGTGAACATACAAATGCACATTTTCATAAACCCGCAAAATTAATGTCAAAAAATACGAAACACTGAACTACAAGTCAAAGATAGCAAAAAAATTACACTTTAATTGTATCATTCTACATTAATGTAATTTTTCCCATCTAGAAGATTATTGATACTAAGAACATGAAAATCTATTTTCCATTGTTCTTCTGAGATTGGATGTGACATCTAGGCTGAAAAAACAGATTGAAGACAGAGAACTATCTCTCTTTTGCATAACACTGTAGATGTGTCAGGTTCAGCTTGCAATGCCAAAAAGTCTGGGATAGAACTCTGGTCGGGCTGAATTTCTAGCTTGGAGCCATGCTGATGTTTGAACTACCTCTTCTTTCCTGGAATGATAAATAAAGAATAAAAAAAGCAAAAAGAGAAACTACATTTACTGCTAAATTCCTTTCACAAAGGTATGCATATGAAGTATTTGCAAGTGTTTGCTTCTTGTTTTAAACACTTACTTTGGTACCTGAGAACCACAAGTCACAGTTAATAAAAAGAAATGAAGGATATTTTCTCAAGTATTACGCCGAGTAAGTGTCAGAAAAAAATAAACTACTGTATTTGAAGTGCTACAAATACTCACAGAGAACTTTTAGCCCCTTTTCATTACAATTATTAGATTTCTTTTTATAAGCATAAACAAACTTTTTCCACAGTCTCCCTGTCACTGTTACTAGGAAACACATGCCATGCTAACCATAGAAGGTATTTGTTTATTTTTAAATATATTTTATCATCATTTGAAATCAAACACGCAATACTCTTCAAATTAGCTTGTAAGAAAATGGCCAGAAAATACACACTGAATGTACATTTATGGGAACATGATTCATACTTCAATGTGTCTCAACATTCAGTCAAACAGATATAAAGGTTAGACTAGTTAAAATTCAACATTAAAGAACTTCCACCAACAAAACATCAGGCATCATAATTTGAAAGATCATGGATAATTTCAGTATATCAGTACTAACAATTCTTTAAAAAATGGTAAAGAAAGACATTCTGTATTCCCCTAGACAAATAAAAGAAAACTCAGTGTCATGTTGCTCTTCTGCCCTTTACCAATGCACTACATAGTGTGAAAATAACAAAAAATTCATCAGGTCTTATAATATGTGAAAGCATCACATGCAAAGCATAATTATGGAATTAAAAATTAACACACTGAATAACCATTACAGTATCTTTGAGGTTTAGAATACTCTCTTCAGCATTTAAGGAAGAGTGCTTACATAAACACATGCATATATAAATACACATTGATGCATACCCATATACATAGTTGGCAGCTCAAACTCATATATATCTGGAGAGAGGCTGAAGGATGTCTGTATATTCATATTTCAACAAATCTAGTCTCAGTCATATGTATAAAGACACATTCATGAAAGATTTCCATTTCTTCTTGTTACCATTGCTAAAGAAAAATCAATTGTTGCCTCTAACACCTACTTCAACAGTTCTCATTGATACCGACTCTTTTGATTTCCTGATTCATCACAAGCTATATTGCAGCCACTGTAAAACACTAGGTTATGTTAGACCTTCATACAGTAGCAAATTTAGATGACTGTTTCAAGTATGTAGTTAAAATGAGGCAGTGCCAAGTTTTTTTAAATTATAGGTCTGATGAGGATCAGATAACTAGCAGGACTAGCAAGTAAGATTTGCAACACTCTAGTTTTTCAGTCTTCCGGGCTCAACTCTACAAAATGAGAGTCACTAAGAAGCCAATGCACAAATGAGATGTCAGTGTACCAACAGACGTGAAATGAGCTCTCAGTGAAGGCTAATACACTAATTAACAGCCTGTTCTTTGTACACTTTAACCAGCTGACCACACACAAAATTCTCTCTAAAATAAGAATCATTCATTAAAACCATTACAACAGTATTGAAATATGCAAACAACTTTTCATGTTCTAAAAAAAAAAAACCTTCCACATGTAAAAAACAATATTAAATCAATAAGCTGCAAGCTACAAATGGGTTTCACTCTGGATAACAAATATTGAGGAAAATTTAAACATACTGGTTCGCACTGCTTTCAACACCTCAATTAATCAGCATACCACAATGAATGAAAAATGTCATGCCACGATTACTCACATATTACTCTTTTCCAACCTTTAGTGAGGGTTTTTTGTTTTTGAAAAATATAGCATCAAAATCCCAGTAAAGAGATAAGAAATCAGACCCTTTGAGAGTTGAGAAAAAAAAAAAAAGTATGAAACTTAATGATTGGCAGCAAGTCAGTAGACTATGTTACAGTAAAAGCTTCACTGCTGGGGAAAAAAAAAGCTCTGGTTTAGTTATCTAGAGCCTGTGCTGTACTTCTTACAAAGAAGAGAATACTAGTCATCGAACAAAAGGGAAATCTGATTTAATAGCAATGTGATTGATGCAAAAACCAATTTTTGGCTCTTACTCCTAAGAACTATCTTGATCCAACATCTTTATATATGCTTATCATCAATAAAAAAATAGTATTCTATAGGTTAAAAGAAAAAATACTCAGAACTGTTATAATATTCATTTTCCAAACACATACCTTTACAGGGGAATTTTAAAGGCAGTAAGAATTTCCCCAATAGACCTCTTTCATCATTATTGTGTTTAGGCACCTTTCTAAAACATGTTTTAAATTGATAAAGTCAAATGATTATGACAGAGCTGTGGTGATAACCCATCATATAAATATGTATTTAGGTAATTTTTAAAAGAGGAATTATTTATCTGAAATAAGGTGTGTGTTTGAGTAAATCTTTAGCACAGCACTTTTATTTGCCCTGTAAGCCATACACGACTCCATCTAAACTGTTACACTTCACTAGGTAAATAGATATCTAGGACACATACATCTAGCAAAAACATGCTTTCAAAATATTTATGTAATATAGTAACTGGTCATGTCCTGTGCACATTTTTCAAAGTTAATTCGCCTAACTTTACAAAGCAGGTTTTCTCAAAGACAAAATATGAAAAGTTAGGCAATATAATGGAACAATTGCTTTCTAAACCTTAGTTAACTCAAGCAATTTTTATTAGATGTGGAAAAGATTTCTAAAACAGTTTTTCTCTATGGTTGCTCTCTGGCTAACCTACAGTCAAATTTAGGATGTAGTTTAAAAGTTGTCTTATGACATATGAGCTGTTTTACCTCAGTTAAAACCCATTTATAGTGGGTTGCTTTATTATGATGATATTGTGATGGAATATTTTCATACCATCATTTGCTATATCCTTATATTATGCTTTTATTGCAATGTCAGCCTACCCAAAAGCATCATGTTGTGATCAAAGAAGTCCATTTTGCTTTTGTATATCCATATTTGCGGAATAATATTCACAGTTGGACACTTGAAATTAGAAGACTATGCATGTGTTATGATAGTGGTACAGATAATTACATAAGGAAATAATCATTTATAAATATACTGTTTATCTTCAATTGTAGGAGAAAAATCTAGAGCTGAATCTGGAAATTAATCAGTTATTAGTCATAAATTAGAACAGCTTCAGCCTTCAAAATCTACACAAAGGTAATTTTACTGGACAGTTTTCATAGGTTTTCAGTTTCCTTCATCTATGTAGGCTATTATAAAAACTTCTTCCACTTCTCAGGTTTCCCACCAATTTTTGTCACTTCAAACTGCTTTCAAATACTCAATTTCAATACACAGTAGCCCAAACTTCTCTTCTGCTTTCTTCTGACATGACATGCTACCCTATTAAAAAATATACTGTTAGAAAATCAGAATAACAAACAGTGATAAGACTTTTGTGCATTAAGGCTTCTAGTTATGCATGCAATAACAACTGGCTTCAATTGGGGTAAAAAAAAGCCATGAAACTGCTTAGAATCAGAAGAGACAAAATAAGAGACAGAAGGGTATGAAGATTAATAGTGAATGCAAGTTATGACAGTTCCCTACCTGTGTGATGATGTAGGTGTAATAACAAGTTCAGTGTTATATCTCAATGTAAATTAAACAAAATTGTTGAATTACAAGGCTAAAATCTGACCTGTATTTCACCAGAATAGAGGACACTTAGGTGTGCGAGGATGTCTGTCAGTAAACAGAAATGCAGAGGGAGGAGTAAGCTGTAATTTCTTCAGAATTCTAGTGACTCCTAAAATTTCTGGAAAGGCAGTAGCACAGTTTCTCAAGAGTAGGAAGAATTTTAAGTTAAGCACAGATGCAGAGAATGGTGGGGGGAAAGTGAGAAACAATTGATTTCTGATACTCACTCCTCTCAGCCGAACTCCAGAACATACAAATACATAGTAATACCAGTAGACAGCAAACCAAATGGCCAATAATATTTTTTTCAGCTTCTCCCACCTGTGCTATCCTTGCAGCTTGCATCATTTCACTGCTGCAGTATCAATTCCAGTAAGTATTAAAAAAAGAACCATTGTCTTCGATAACCATTTTACAGCACTTATGTGGAAACCCTGTTTTCCCTATAGGGAAAGATGTACATTGTCAGATCATTCACAACCTCCTACTCAGACTGCCATTTCCAAAACTGAGTTGCCTTTTGCCAGACAATGTCAAGGGACTAAGGGACTTCCAGTATGCTGCTCCTTTTTTTTTTTTTTTTTTTTTTTTTTTTGGGGGCGGGGGGGTTTGTTTGTGCTGCTCCAAGAGCCATTTCTTACTATCAGTGAAATAATAAAATAAAATGCCACAAACTGGTATTTAAAATGGAAAATATTACTTGTGGATAGATGTCACTGCAATACAGTGCTAGTTACAAACTTTTTCAAAGCAGGAATTGTATGAGCAGAACTGGAAAGTTTGCTTCCCATGTGAGTGATATTCTGTATGCTGAGGCAGTAGGACTAAATTGGTGCTCTGACACAATGTAAGAAAATGGTAACATTCAGTATAAATTTTAATTGTCAGCCTCCTACCTGGATTGTGCAAACAATATGCTATCAGAGAATAATTCAATGGGCTGCCAACTCACTCCATATTAAGTCAGAAAGGTGAGAATGGTACACAACACACTTTGGGTGGTGGTAGCCAAAGATACTAATGGCTTTTTTCATTATCAAGAATTCCCTCTTCTACTTTCAGGAATTTTTAAACAAATATGAATCTGTAATATTGGGAAACTACAATTTTTTCTTACTTTCCTAATGCTCTTGCATTTAATTCACTCACTGAAATCACAGTCTGGAGGCTCAATTAAAAGCAATTAAAGGAAAGATTTCATTATACATTGTATTTGTTTTTCTAAATTAAAATCCTGTTTTATTCAAACACGCTTAAACCTGGTATGTTTCAAAAACACACAGGACTGCATGGATTATCATGCCAGATGAACACTTCATCGTCAGTGTTTTGCTGGCTTAAAGACAAATAACTTGTTTCTGCATTGCTAATTTTGATGTTTTCTTAAAGTTTTGGCCAAATTCCACACATAGCTTATACCGTAAGCCTTTGTTCCAGATGTTTTATTTGAATACACAGGAAAGTTTCCCATTTTTAGGTCGAATTCTATGCACTGCACTGTTAATACCAAAATATTAGACGAACAAAGCTGTGCTCTTTATTCCACGGTGAAATGATTGGTCTGTTTTGATTTCAATCAAAGTTTCCAAATTCTTGAGTACTTAGCACTTTTAGAACTTCTAGTACTTTAGAACTTTAGTTCTTAGTACTTTTTGCCCATGATACTTATCACTGTCTTTCCATTTTTTCAAGAATGGAAGTAACTTTTATTTATTTATTTATTTATTTATTTATTTATTTATTTATTTTGAATCTGGGTGATCAACCCAAACGACTATTGTTTTATTTTGTGCTGCAAGCTGCAAAAAACACTGAAAGGTACACTACACTTACTATTATGACATCACCCTATGTTTCACAGCAGTGTGTAAGATCATCCCTGCATTTAACTGATGCCTCTCTTGCTTCTAAGGAAGACTTTCCTGCTATGTGACTTTTCCCACAGCTTCTCATTGCCTTAGATCAGTGTGTCATTCACATGGTTCCCTCTTGGCACTCCATTTCTTTCTAGCAAGAAGGGGACAAGAGGATGACAATCAGAGACTAAAAGACTCACAACACCATGCTAAAGAACCACCGGCTGACAAAGTAGCCCTCCCCTACTTAGTCTTTTCTTCTGGGAAACAGTCCCTATTCCACTAGTTAAAGTGCCAAACTTCATATTCTCGAGAGATATGTATTCAGCCATCATCTGAATTCCTATCCAGTGTGACTGTCTGACGTAAGCCTTCAAAGTTTCATCTGAGTTGCATGTATACTGCTGCTCTAGCAGAAAAAGGAAAGAAGTATATTTACATTCATTGCCAAACATTAGCATCTTCTGTCCAATCATTTGAATGCAGAAGTGTTAGGAGAAAACAGCTTAGAGAACAAGGGTTGACACATACAGTGTGAAATCTTAAGGTGCTTGAATGCAATGAGGGAGAAAGTGAGACAGAACCACGTTTCATCTCCCTAACTGTGCTACAGTCCACATGAACTTTGTGACAGGTCTCTGTCTCTCAGCCACACTTCACTAGCTTCTGCTGACATTCAGCTGTCAGACAGCAACCCTTTACCATGCCCCTAACATGCTCTACAGCTTCACCCAATTAACTCACTTTCACTTGACATTGCAGCAAAAAGCTTCATAATAGGTGGTCAAGGTGCACGGTGTCTGCTTGCCCTCTAACTGCTCACGCACAGCGAAATGCTACCTTCTTTTCTGTCTGCTTGCGACGAACTGGCGCGACGACAATTTAGGCATTCTGCTACTAAATGGAACAAGGACAGTGGATGTTTGCCAGCAGTGCATTTATTTATCTCTTACCAAAAACTATCCTAGAGATAATAATCACAGCAATTTTGGAAAAAAAAAAGAAATTACACTGATTCAGTAAAATACTTCAATCACTTTATACTTAACAAAAATATACTGTAACAGCAATTTAGTTTCAAGGGGAAAGAGGGGGGAAAAGTAATTTATTTACAATAGTAGCACTTAACATAGAGGAGGAAGGTCTGCTAACAATGAAGGTGTCTTTATGACTCAGTTTTCTTGCATTAAAAAAATCTTTAGGTGTTCAGAAGATTAATTTTTCCTATGCATTTCTGCCAAGTACACAATATTTTAAAAAATATATTTAGAAATATGGATCTATGTAGCTAATAAAACAAATGATCTATTAAAAATATGGAAATCAACATTTTGGAATTCATTTGACAGCTTATAGAAAAACAAGACCAAACATGCAACTCACTGTTACTTTGCTGACAGATGCCGTGAGGATACTTCAATTTGCGTACTAGTATTCTCAAGTATATTTCTATATAAAATTAGGGAGTAGGTCAGAAAAGCCCCTTAAAAAGTTGATATGTATGTAGTAAGCCCTGATGATGTTCAAATGCTCTTTGCTGAAGAGGGTGGAAGAGTCTGGATTGAGCACTGGTGTCTGGACAGTGAAATTATGAAACCCACTATAGCAAATAGCTCCCAGTGGCCTTAGGGGTTTCAACTACCACAATTTGAGCAGGGCTCAAAAGACAATCCATGCAAGCCCTTTAAGATTCTGGTTTGCTAAACTACACCAAGCTCACATAAGTTACGTAATTTATTTTCTTTCCAAGCATATCTACAGGGAAAAGTCCCCTTGCAGTTCTCTCTAAAAAGCTTTGAAAGAGCATTTTTTCCACACAAGAAATTCTATTTTCGCAAAGAGAAGCAGACATTGAGACTGTAGAAAGTAGAAGCTCAACAGAAGTCCCAAGCATGAAGTAAGGAAAACAAGAAAGGAAATACATTGATTAAGACGTAAAGCAGACTCCTCATGACAGGAAGTTATGGGAAGAATATAGAACCAACTTGTCTTCATGAAAGTTGGTGAAAAGCAGCAAATTATAAGGAATTGGAACTCACATACCTCTGGAAGAGGCTGCTAATGCAGAAGTGGATAGTTTTGCAGCAGTGAAAAAAATACAATCAACACCTCACTCAGATTCAATGTAGGAAAATGGCATTACTCAGGATTAAAATGAAGTGTTGGGGACATGCATGGCCTCATAAGTGAATAATATTACTGCAGATCTTGTCAGTGAATAAAGGTTATTTTGGTTCATTAGGCATTGAGATTATAATCTGATGTTGTTTGTAATCCTGAAATGACAAGATCTGATCTCAAGATTTGACAGCCTTTACTATCCACTACCAAGGAGTAGATTAAAGTTGACTCTTTGGAGACAATGGATCTAGGACCATAAACTGGATACAGACATGGTTTATGCAACCTATCTGCATCTACTTGAAAAAACAGACTGATTGGAATCCTGAATACAAAATACAAACAGTTGCATTTTGAGTCAAAACACCTGCACACATGCATTAGCCTACAGGCTAACCTGAATCTCAGTTAATCTAAATAACCATATTAAACTGAGTAGTCTCTTTAAAAAAGATCCTCTAGTGATGGAGCAAGGAATGACTGACTTATACCATATGTTTAGAAGTGAACTAGTGTTACTGCCAATTTAATTTTCTCAAAATGAAGGTTTATTATTATTAAAATCATCAAGGTATTAGGAGAACAAAGGGTTCCATCCTTTCAGCACTGGCCAATGCATGTAGATTTTCTGGATAGCCCACTGCAGATCTGTATGCTTCTACCTCCTAGCCAAAATCCTGATAAAGGCTCCATCCCACTACATCATAAATTAGATTACAGAAGCATTCATCAGGAAGAGGTACATTTGGCTCCCTGTAGGTTTAGTATAGTTTTCTAAGTTTTGTTTGCTTATTCAAGGCAAGTACTTTAATGTTCATTGATCCTCAGTAAAACTCAGCTGAAGTAACTTCAAGATGGAATTATTCCTTCTCTCACAGATTACATGCAATATCTGAAGCAGTGTATCCTCAACAGAGCTCTAAAGGGCAGTTCTATAACAGTAACGGTCAAGGAAAACAGTTCGCTTTCCAGCAGTATTGCTTATGAAGTATCAATTGATATCTGAATAGCCTAGGAAAAATATTTCAGGCTCTGTTTCAGTTGATGGCTAATATGTAGGTCTTCTGTAAATTCAAGATACAAATTACATTAACTGGGCAAGGAATCAAACTTATCAATTATAAACAATTGAGCGTGGGTGAGCTAGGTTTACTGTCTCTATTGGTTTTGGCAAAATCCATACATACAATTATATTTCGGACTGAATTAAAAAAAAAAAAAGTAATAATTACTTGAACAGAACTTTTTGTACTTATTAGATTCCTGAGCATGGCCTTCAAGAATTGTTCTTAGCTCAGGTACTAGATCATCTCTTTCTGTAAGGTTGAATATGCAGTTCAAGGGGGTCCACTAGGCAAAGGGAACTAATATTTCCTGCATACCAGTAATATTTTTGATGAATAAACATTAAAAAAAGCTAATGGAATTTCATCCTTTCATATATATGTGAGCCAACTGTGTGTTCTGAAAGCAAGTTAAAAACAACAAAAAAACCCCTAAACAAACAAAAACAGACACCACCACCACACACTACAAACAAAAAAATAAAAACAGCCCAAAACCCAGAAACTACCAACACATGCAACACTTGAAATTTTCATCGGGTACGTAAAACTTCTAAGAGTCAAGAAGAACAGAGAGGAAGATTCAGGAAAGTGTTTTTCAGCTTTTTAGTTTGTAAAACCAGAAATGTGTAATACAAGTTTAAAAAATTAGATTTTCTAAAACAACCCAACCAAAACCCCAAAACAGAGATGTTTCAGTAAAGTTGGTGTGCTTAGTACACTCCAGAATTACATCTTAAACTCCTTTACTCAGAGCTCTCATTGAGATTACAGTCTTCTAAAGCATTTCATATTTAAAGCACCGTGAACTTCAGTAAGTTATTAAATTAAACTCAAAATACTTAAAACAATAGGATGTTTTGACATACATACACTAAAATTAAACTGTATGACTTGATGTATCAGGAAACTTTGCAAAGCCCTGGTGAAGTTACATTGTTTAATGCTCAGACTCCCAAAAGAATGCAATGGATTTAACAGACCATGTGAAAGGAAACTTGGTGTCACACAGACTTTGAAAGACTAACAGGCTCCTGACCATAAACATACAAGCACCATACAAGATGATCCTTCTGTGATCAAAGGAGATCCTCAGTACTAAAAAAAAAAAAAAAAAAAAAAATATTTTTGTGGTTCTGGCCTTCAGAAACTGTATGTGTCAAATCATCTGCATCACAGACAGGATAAAAGTCTTTCAAGGTACTGGTGAATATACAAATTTAAGAGGCAAGTATTGAAATGTCATCTTTGCGGCAACATTTACTGAGTTAACTATGAGTTCATGGGCCAATCTCAGTTGAGACCCAGATCAAAAGGTGTGCTGTCTTAAGTCAGTGTGGCTTTAAGAGTTCTATAGTTGCCTCTCTGAAAATAGGAATTCCTTCAGGAATTCAAGGAGTTACATCTGAAAAGGATGAAATGGAATTGTTGCATCTTCAAAATGTCACTGTTTTCCTAATATCATCACATGTATCAGGGAAACTGCTCAAGATTAAACACATTATTTGTGACCATATTTTTAGTAAATTTTATTAGTCACTGTTCATTTTAAAGGTACCTGCCCTTCCACACAAATTCTTGTAAAATAGGGAAGTGAAATTACAGTTTAAGAAGCACACTTCTTTCTAAATCCCTTTCTTTAACCAAATTGTTAAATAAACTAAAGTAAACAAATGTTATTTGAATAATGAAGATCATTATCATAATTACATCCTTTTAGCTGACAAAAAAGCACTTTACCTTATGGAGTGCCCATTTCCCATTTTAAAATTTTGTTCAATGATTAGTTTATTCAGTAGGTCAAACTGCTTCACAGAGTTCAGTCTCTGGAGAAAACAGGTCCTCACTATGATCAACTAGAAGAACTGTGCCTTCTCAACATAATGTGGATTTCACAGAATTCAAGTAAAAAATGTTATACATAACTTAGAAACATAAATAAATAAATAAAACCCCGATGGGTAAATATTAAACAGTGTGTCTTAAATATGTAAGACTGAACAAAAAAAAAAAAAGATGAAGGTGTAACTTGCTGTCTGTATTCCCTTAAATCATGCCAACATAACAAGAATAAAATTATGTGTTAAGCGCAATATTATGTTTTGTACACTAATTGAATTTTCTGTCTTTCTATCTTTGCACGTCATACTCTCTAATACATTTCAAAGGTTTGGTTTTTCTTAAAATACAAAAGGCAAGCAAATAGAAGTAGGCAAATATATTTATTTTTACAAAAAATATGTTACTCTACTGCAAACATGTCACTGAAAGGATTACAAAGTTGTTTTTTTCACAGTTGAAAAGGATGGAAACATGCACAATTATAGGAGAAGGCAGGCAAAAAGAGCATTAACAAGCCAAAAGGAAAACAATCTGATTTCATAAATTCTACAAAGGTGCAACATTAAGTTGACTGCTGTAGTTTGCAGCTACCCTTCTTTACCACACTCACTATCTCCCTTCAGCCTGAAGAGGACCCACCCTCCCCTGTGTGGAATAGTGAGGTTAGTTCTGACAGTAAAATCTGCTGAGGAGCCTAGAATAGAGACAATACCCAGCCTTGTGCTCCGATGACCTTCCCCCCAGTCTGTGCACCAGAAGTAGAAACTAAGAGAAAAAGTATCAGAGACAGTTGTCTCCTGTGGAGGGAAGGTATACGGCTAGCTGGCACTGAATGATCTGGTGGTGGGGACTGACTCTCTCTGGTGGGAGAGACTGTCTCTCTGCCATCCAGAGGGAAATACAAACCTCTTTACCTGAGATTTTGCTTTACAAAACTTAAAGAGAGTGTGAGTGTGACTCTGTGTGTGTGTGTGTGTGTGTGTGTGTGTATACATACATGTGTATTTTTTTAATTATTATTTTTCTTAATGGGTGCATGGAGTATTGGCCATGCTACATTACAAGTGTATGCTGCACATACATGCATTTCTGAAGCCAGCTGAAAAAGAGACAGGATCCTGGCAACACTGCCCTAGGTCATACTCTAATCTTTTTTTTCCCCTGTGATCCAGGCAGTGAGATGGTAGTATAAAGTAAACAAGAACAGCAAAAAGACAACAAAAATTGTCATTCTATTATCTATCATCCTGATCAAGTGAACTGCAATCCACAGGGTGCATTTACACTTCTTGCACTTTTTATCAAAGTTAATATCTGAAGATCAGCACTGAATTTTCTCCTTATAAACAGTGCTTTACATACTTAGCTTGAAATATAAAACAAAACAGGTGTGAAAACAAGAAAATAATTATTCACAACAGTTTAACTTGTAGGATCTAAATTTAAAATGTCAAGAAAATGTCAGGAAGATGACAGACTGAATTGCATGGATTCACTCACCATTTAAGCATCTATGCTAGATTCATTCAGGCACAGCTATGCTTTAATCCCCTCCAAAAGTTTCTCAGCAAATTCAGAGTCTCAGAACGAACAGACATTCCCTTTATGCTTAACCCACAGTTTAGCAGGGAATAATAGAAACTTCCCTGCTCTCTTTCTTGAAATAACTTCTTCAAAAGGGAGGAGGAAGCACCTTCTGGCCTGAGTAAAAGTCCTTGAGTCTGGAAAGAAGTGAATTTGTCTGCCTTTGTAGAGAATATTCCTTTTCTTCTATAAAGACAGTAAAATTGCATCCTTGGCTCTGTTCTTTTGTAAAAACTTTTTTCCAGGGTTAAATGTCCTGGTCTATAATATCCAGTTCTCAAAATAACAGCCTATCTAGCACTCCCGATACTTTCATTTCTACTGCAGCATTAACAATATATGAAATAATACATGAATGTTTCTTTTAATTTGATGTCCTGCAAATACTCCTTTAATAGATGTGGGAAGAAGGCAAAAGAAAGAGCAGTGTGTAGCCAAGAGGAAGCAAAGACATGTGGCTGATATTGCATATTACCAATGAAACACATTTTGGAAGATTAGTGTAAAGGTACACTAGAAAACTAGTGTACAGTTATTTTTCCTAATAAGGAAAAAGCCTTATTAGACATCACATGGTTGTCTCCTGACTTACAGTTGCCCACCATAGCAACTGGGGCATTTCTGAAACACTCTTTTTCAGGAAACCCCACCTAGTATTTGCAAAGAAAACATAAGACTAGTTCATTCCAGTATTCCTCCTTTGAAAACTGAACAAAATAAAGTGTAGGCATCCACCGCCTTGCTCTCCATTAATCTGCGGCAGGCAGAGAATGAGAATGAATGCACAATGATTTTTTACAGGACAAAATTGAACCTACACTTTAGACTTGTTTCCTTATCCAAATTATTAGTCAGTCAAAATCCATTTGCAATTAGTTGCTCCTGAAGGTACAATTGTTGCACTTGCCTGCATTTAGGGTAAGAGATGAATACAGCTCTAGCTTCCAAGTGTCTTGTTTACAGTCCCGGGAACTGAGGATACTTGTTTGTGAGCTCACAGTTCCAGTACCTCACTAGAAACATATTTCTAATGCCACAGAAATGTAAACCATGAAGGAAAAAAGGAAAGGAGACTACCTTCCTGAAAACAGGACCCTCCTTTTTTGTGACTTATCCAATGACTTGAAAGATTTGTTTTGTGCTTAACAGCGGAACAAACCTGTGGTTATTTAGGAACTTCATGGTTTCCATTAAACCACACAGCATGGATATTTGGAATTTCATAGCAACAGTGAAGTGAGAATGCAGATCTTGCTTTTCCAAAGTACCAACCTCTGCTGAGAGTTAACACCCACACATATTCTCTCACATTCCTTAGCCAATTCGTGTCATTAAGGAGAGCTGAAGAACAGACTAAACAAAGAAAAAAAACCAAACCAAATCAACAAAAAAATCCCACAAAGCCCAAACCAACCCCACTTTTCTTTCAAGTGCTTAAGCCTCTTTCTTAAGCACTTGAAAGGAAAATGCTACAACTGGAAATGTAATGTTTAAATGCAGCACTCTTTCTGTCCATCTACAGTGTTTACAGCGTTAACCATGCAACTGAAAAACTGAATTATTGGAAACCACCTAATTACCCAAACATTTACCTCTCTGCAGGTGTAAATACATGGGCCTAATAAGCCTTCCCACTGCGAAAGCAGTTACTTAAATTATATTAAAATATTAAAAACTATTTAATGAGCTTTTTTCCCCTAAAGTAAATTGAGTGTGTGCCTTAACCTGCTTCAGGCAAAGGAAGTTTCAAACATATTGGTTTTGAAACTAGCCATTATTTCCCATGTTGCAAAAATGGCAATTTTATTTCCCAACAGCAAATGAAACTGTCAGGAAAATTTAGATGCAATAAAATTGGGTGGTTAAACCAACATGCTGGATTTGGAATAAAACTGAATTAAAGGAATTAAAATTAAGCATTATGTCAGTCAAACTCTAGAAAAAACTATTTGAAATGGGGGAGGGGGATGTGTTGGGGTAGTCAATTTTTTTGCAAAAGTTAGGTTCTGGACTTGGTGAGGTCCACCCATAACTACCCATTTTATGTCCATCAACTGTGTCACATTTGAAATTTACGCAATGAAAAATATTTTGCATAAAATGTGTTGCTTCTGGCAACATTTCTGCCTAAATAAAAAGTTGTCAGGCAGTGTGTGACTTTAGTGGTACAGAGTTTTAAAATGGTGGCTTCAGTCCAAGGCTAGCTAATAACGGCTGACATGCACTGGAATCTTGAGGCCTAAATCAACATTGTTTTCACAGCCGTAATTAAGCCACCTAATCAGAAGCACATTTTGACGGGACAGTTTCTGGAAGCCAGACATTACAATTTCTTATGCCTGGAGCGCAGTGGCTCATGAGAGGTCCTCATTTAATTTCAGGTTTAAGAAAAAAAAAAAAAGGGCTGTAAAATGAAAAGGGTATAAAAAAAAAGCAGTGTATGGCTGTTGAAATGAAGCAGGCCTATGTGTTCATGCCTTGACCAACGCTGCATCCCACCCTCCTTTGGCTCACTGCCGAGTCCCCAGCTCTCAAGTGGCAGCTACATACAGTGAGATTAAGGGCTTCTGCCAAAGTCAACAGATGAGCTGGTCTGAACTGGCTCTCTGTGTGTTCTGATTGTAAATTGTGCTGGTGATGATTAGAGAACTCTAACACAGGATGTCAACTCTTAAAACTGTCCAGAGAAAATATTTTTTTTTTTTAAAGGTTCAGGAAATTTTTTTAAACTTCTTTTGTGGCTTGGTACATAGTGCTGTGTCTATAACTTTCAGATGACTCAAACATGAATTCACACAAATCAAGCAACTATATTATTAAAAAAATACACTGTTACTTGCTCTCATTGGGCATATTTCCCTCATTTAGGAATGTTTACACAGCAGCGCTGCTGCAAAATGCAACTCTCTGACTAGTACAATAGAGCAGTCTTGTGCTTCTTCCACCTGCCAAGTGGAATACCGCTCCAAAATTCAGACTGACAAAAATCAGCAACTTTTGTTGTATGATTATCAGTTTGGGATGTGATCATACCTACTTCAAAAGACTGTCTTGCTTTTTTTCTTGACCACAGCTGCATTGGTAACTTCAACATAAACTTTCAACCCCAGAGGCCACTGTAAAACTATCAATATGAAGGCAGCAGTCACTGGGGTCTGATTACATTTGGTTCTCCTCTTTAATTACATATGGATTCTATTATCTGAACCTTTTGCCTTAAAGGCAACATTTTAATCAAATTACTATAATTTTCAAATATGTTACAACAGTCTGACAAGTTTAAAGTTCACATACACAGAGTATTGAGTATCAAAAAATTTTTTGCATAGAAAAGGAAGCATTCTTTAGAAAATAGCAAATGTGTTGTTGGATTACTGTAAGTGCTTTTCACTATGTTACCCTAAATTGCAGAATGCAGAATGAGATTTATAACATAGATTGTTGTTGTTATTAGTAGTAGCTGCTTTAGTATTATTCTAAACTATATGATTTATACTGTTTGGTTACAACTATTACTTGTATAAGCAACACCACGTGACCAAGTGACCATTTGTATTACGATATGTGCCTACCTTGGCTACTTAGTGAGGCTGGCAAGTGATGCCCAATTACTTAAAGTCAGGAAAGAAATGCAAGTATTTCAATGAGAACATAATTTCAGGGAAATATTACTGCTTAGTGGATCCAGTATTACAGAGACATTAAACTTAGTAAATCTTATGAATAGAGTTTTCTATTTTCACTTGTCTGATACTTACATAATTTCATGTCTATGGCTATCTCAAGAGTCGGGAAATTTTCCTTGTGGGCCTGTCCAATTTCTCTTTACTTACTATCACTTCAGGAACATTCACATGCTCCACAGCAACTACATGATCGTTGGTCCATATTTACTGAATTCTGCCCAAGACTATTTCCAGAAAAACACATCAAAACAAACAGTAACAATAAAAATAGCAAGTCTAATTACTTTTTGCAAGGCAATTTAAGAACCAGTATCTCCAAATCTTTCACAAAACAAATTCAAATGTGTGTAAGAACACACGAGGTAGTGAAAAAGCCAAGGAGAATGTGCTGATTTTGCACAGCCTGGTTTTTGGTAGTAGGAAGGCCACAAAAGTGGCTTCTGTGAGTAGCTGTTGAAGCTTCCACCATGTGCAGCAGAGGGTCTGAAGATGGACAAGCTGCTGGCCAAAGCTAGACTAATGAGAGAGCAATTTGTCTGTGATAATGCATTTAAGAAGAAAATCAAAACAAAGTGGGGCAGAGTTTTTTTCCTAGTCAGAGAAGAGGATGAGATGAGAATATGTGAGGGAAACAACAAGGCAACACCAAGGTCCGTGGAGAAGGAGGAGCAGGAGATGCTCCAGTCACTGCAGCTGAGATTCCTCTGCAGGCTGTGGTGACATCATGGTGAGGCAGCTGTGCCCTGCAGCCCATGGGGATCCACAGGGAATGGAGAGATCTACCCACAGCCTGTGGGGATCCATGGGGGATGCAGAGATCCACCCACAGCCTGTGGAGGAGATGCCCATGGTGGAGCTGGTGGATGCCAGGAGGAGGCTGTGATCCTGTCAGAGACTCAGCAGAGAGGGCCCCTGCTTCCAGGCTGGAGCAGCCTGTCCTTAGAGGACTGCACCTTGTGGAAGTGTAACCTACACCACAGAAGTTTCATGAGGACTGTGTGCCCATGGGAGGGACTCACATTGCAACAGTTTTGGCAGGACTGCTGCTCATGAGATTGGAACCACATTGGAGAAGATAATGGCAAACTTTCTCCTGTGGGAGGGACCTCACAGGGGTCTCACAGGGGAAGGACTCCTCTCCCTAGGCAGTGGAAGATCTTGGATGATGAACTGACCAAAATCCCCCTTCCCTCTCTCCCTGAGCTGTTGGTAGGAAGGAGGGAGGGGATGAGGGGAAAAAATGTGGTTCTAAGGGCTTATTTTACTTCTCATTATCCTCCTCTGACTCTGTTAGTAATAAATTCACATTTTACCTTTAAAACAGAGCCTGTTTTGCTCTTGGAGTGTTTTCTCCCAGTCCTTATCTCAACTCATGAAGCCTTCATTAAATTTTATTCTCCTCTGCCCAGCTGCAGTAGGGGAGGGTGAGTGAGTGACTTTCATGGGTGCCTGGCACTGGGCCAGTGTCAAACCACAACAGAGAGTTTTCATTCGGGACATACCTGCTTCTTACAACATCTGGGAAGAATTCCTCCAGCTACATCAGAGATATGGCTCTGGCCCATGAAAGACACTCTCTGACATTTAACATGACACCAGTAAATGCCTTTCTCTTATGCAGCAAGAGAACAGGCAAAGAGCTAGGATTTTTTCTTTCTCTCTAGTTCCATCCTCATAATTCTAGATTTAGGACAGTGCATCCCTGTTAGATGCAAGTCTTCACCATCAAACATACATTGAACTGGCGACAAGGAAACAAAGTATATGGGGCAAGCACATGTAAAACCACTGTCCCAATCAGCCTGGTTAGGTAGGAAGAAAATGTCAGGGAAATAGTTAACTGGTAAGTTTGAATTATAAATATTTCTCTTCTCTCTACTGCCTATGAATAGTTTCATGTAGATCATGAGAACTGAGAGCTGACTGCTTTGAGTAGTGAGAAAAGTGTACATCTTGCTTAATGCAGTTTTTCAACACAGAAGTATGAGACCATATGTCAAATCACTAGGATCTCAAGAACAAATACATAATTTTCATGCAAAAGATCATTCTACTTGCTTCTCCCACCTCAACAAAACCCATCACTTCTGTATTTTCAATACTTTAAGTAGTATCACTAGACATTTCCGGACAAAGGACAGATACAGATACAACTGTGGTGAAAAGGAGATGACACAAAGCCACATAAACCAGTGAGTGACTTTACTGATGCTAGGAGAGGTATCAAAAGACAACAGTTGTTGCCACCATTAGAGAATTCTGCTACATTCTCATCCATCTTTCTCCCCCTTTTAGATAAAGTTCTTTTGGGTGCTCCAACTTCCATTTTCACAAAAAGCTTTTCTATCTTCATAATCTTTAGAAATTAGAAATGTAGACATTTTTATTCTCCTTTAATTCAGAGGTGAAAACAGAAAAAGGAAGGAGTATCACAAGATCAGTGTACATGCAGGTTCAGAGAAGCAGCTGACAAGAAGCATTTGTCATAGCAAACAAAAGTGGCTTCTTTTGTTTGCCAGAACCAACGCCAGATTATTTTACATTTTTAAACTTCTGACAGCAGTACTGACGTCAGGTATAAAATCTTAGGGCTGGAAGCTACAAGAAGACCTCTTGAAAGTATTCTATAATGAATTGAATTCTGCTCACTCTTCCTCCTATGTGTCCAGTCACACTGGAAAACAAAGTGTCACTGCATCCATACCCTGCAACACTGCACTTGCAGCAAAACCCCCTTGGAAACCATGGATTCACATACTCGCCATGTGACTAAATATGATGACACATTGCCCTGCAGCACCCACAAAGAAACTGCTTATGACTATATCAATGCACAATACAGCACGTCTAAGCTCTCAGTTACTGCAATTCTGAATGAATGTGAAAGAATACTAATAAACTAATGTATCTGAAGAATAATAAAAATTAATAAAAGCAGCAGAATTCAACACAGTCCAGTTCATGATGTTTATAATATTGAATGCTGCTGAACATGAAGTAGGCAGGAAGGAATATTATGAAATGTTGATAGTTTCCTAATAGAAAAAAAAAATTGATAGGACATTTTAGAAATGTAAGGGAAATTTCAGAAGCAGTTGGTAAAGACAAAAAATTCCAGAAGAAGTTAAAAAAACTGAAACCAGCCAACCAGTAGCCACAGGAATAGAGAAAAATTTGGGCAAGGGGGCAGTGGGGGGTTGGGGAGGGAGAGGGAGCAGAAAGAAGGAAAGAAGAAGAAAAGAAGTCAGGTAAAAAACCTAAGTTGTTTTCCAGCCATATTGAATTTTTAAAGAATTGCAAGAATTAAAAATACACAGGGACTTTCTTTCCACAGAGTAAGAATCAGAGACCAGTACAACAGATAGATAGCTTGGCACTAATGAAGACTACAGAGACATTCTGCCACTGACTTCACTTCTCCCCACATAATTCTCTTCTCTATAAGCAATGTTTCCAGTGTTCATCTCACCTCTGTCCACCATGATTATATGCCTTCCCATTCCTCTCTGCTGGCATTAGCATGATCACATATAGCAATCTCAGATTCTAAACTCTATTGACTAGAAGGAAAGTGTTTAGACTAGAAACAGACTGGAGCATGGAGACGGCAATTCAGAGTCTGAGATAAAAGATGAGGAGTTAGAATCACCAATTCTGCCATCAGTTTTCTTTCTACAATTATTAGCAAACCCAAAGCACCAGAAAAGAGAAGTGGTGTGAATAGAAAAAAAGGTGACATAGTTACGAAATTTCAGTGGAAACAGGTCAATTAGGAAAGAAATACCATCTAAACAAGGAAAACTTGCACGCAACAGCCTGTTGGCAGGGAAAGATCCTTAAGCAGCTAGCATAAAAAACACCAAGAAACAGCCACAACATTGTGAAATAAAACCCAGTTTTATAAGGTAAGACTCCACACATGATACACAACTGGAAGACTCCAGAAATGTATTTCAGCATTGAGCAGTAGCTACTCTTCAGGAAGCACAAACATATGTCATATGAAGGCCTGCAACCAATACAGTCCAACTGCTGTGTGTGTCACTGCCATGTAAAATTTTGTCTGCAATGGGTATATGATTGAAGACAATGAATTAAAACTAACGAAGCTTATCTAATTTTGAAACCAAACATGTACTCAGGAAGTCATTGCTCCCTTTCATTTAAAATAAGTAAAATAATCTGTTGAACTTTTTTTTGCTAGAAAAAGCAATTCAGTGCAGAACCTCTTCCTCAAAATCAAACCGAAACAGTATCAACTACAACACTAAGTCACACTCCAAAGCTGTGATGCCTGAAGTTATTAGAATTCATGCTTAATACAACTTTCACAAATATTAGGGACAAATTTACAGAAAATCCAAATACTACAAAATATACCACAATCACTTTCTCATGGCAACTTGAGATTCTCATTCTGACTGTTTTCATTTTTACATAAAAAAATTAAAACACTTCATATTATTGCTTGGGTTCAGATTCAAATTAAACTGCTTCTAAAGGAAGAACTACTGTTCTCCCCAGAGGGCTAAGTGAGCCCAACACAATGCAAGTAGTATCATCTTTACATTGACACTGCATGCAGATACAAACTAATTTTAAAACATGGTATTTAGTCACAAACATTGGAGAACTGGTTTTCACTGTAATGTATCAGGCCACTGCATAGCCCTTCACAGACAGGACTAGTATAATCTTTGTAAATTTCATTTCAATCCAAATGAAAGCAAACCTTGCTACAAGTTTGGCAGACTTCCCAATCTTTAGTAAATAAGTGGTCGTCTTGATTTAAACAACAAAAACAAACATAACAGGCAAAGAAGCAGTCCAATTACATTGGGCACAGGCTCACTAGGACATACATAAACCTAGGAGAAGACATTAAAAGAGTCTGGATGGAGGAGGGAAAAAGCAATTTCAGTGAAGTCATTTCATTACTTAGAAAAGTTGTGTAATCACAAATAAAACAAACTTTTCATTCAACAACTGTAACCTCAAGATGTTAAAACTCAAATTCAGCATTGATTAATATTATTTATATTTGCACTAATTTCCCATGGTGCTGTTAGATGCAGGATAAGAAATTAATGTAATTGTGTTGGAAAAAACCAAAGCCATAGTCACAGCCTTTGAATATATGTTTACTAGTGTGTTTATGTCATTTTAATTGTGACAGCTCTCTTACAGATCTTCCATTCCAAAAAGACAAAAAATACACATTTTCTTCACGGTCCTTTACTACATAAGACTAAAAAGACAGTAGGAAGAGAAGATAACAACAACATCCACCACCAATAAAATGAACTTCAAATTTTTCTCTTTTACCCTCTGTGGAAAAGTGAGAAGAGATGGGGCAAAAATACACTGAGTGTATGCAAGTGGCACATCCTACAGTCTCATTCTAGGGATACTTGCCACATATTTATGACAGTTTATGTGTCTGGCCTCCTGCTGGTATGACACAAATAAATCTGCATTTAGTAATTCCCCTAGAGAGAAATCTCAAATCTGAAGACTCACCTTATTACCCTAAACAAATCCAAGTACCTTTGTGGGCAACAATATTTTTATTTTCAGAAATTATTCCTGAAATTTAATTTTAACCTTGTAATTTTACTGAGAAGCATTATTCATAACCACAATTGTCTAAAAATAATTCAGATCTCCTAAAAACCACTTAGTTTACATGAAGCTGGTAACATTCTGGTTTAACATACAACATCTCTAGATGTAAAATTCTTCAGGTCCAAAGTTCAACTATTTACTGTACTGGTAAAACTAAAAAATTCACAATGTATACTTTTCCAGCAGCAATGAAGAGGTCCTTGTACAAGATACAGTAGTAAAAATTAAACTTTGTGTTAACTTTTACCATTCCTTTTGTCTTCATAAAAAGTTTCTGTTGACACTGGTTTTATTGCTCTATTACTTTTATAGAAAAATATTGTATTTCCCTACAGAAACTATACAGCATGAAGGATGATGCTGGGTAAGAAACAACATTCAAATGACAAAAAATTATTTGAAAAGCAGACTTACCATTTCTAAGGTCACTTCCATGAAGACTAGCTGTTTGGAGCCTGGACTTTAGGACTGCAACGTGAAGCTGAAGAGATTTTGTTTCTCTCACTAATATTTCAACTCTGGAAACTGCAAGCTGGTAGACTTCCATGAAACTTTGAATCACAGCCTTTAAAAAGTAAAGTAAATCATCAGTGCCAGGCAAGCTATACTTAAATGCCAAGTAGCATACATCAATAGAAGGTTTAATTTTTATTAATTGGAAAAATCAAACAAAGATTGTAAACCAGGCACTTAGGTTGTAAGTCAGGATGTAACCAAAAGTCTAACATAAGATTTTGTACTTCTTCAAAAATCTGAAATATTGATAGCTTCAAGGAAAAGCAAATGACTGTGCACCCCAATTACAAAGTGACCTGTTTTCAAACATGCAGTACTGCACTGAAGAGTTGATACTATTTTTTATGTTATTAACAAAACTCAGTGCACATTCAATTTATGTTCATAAAGAATCACCACACAATTTTAGGTGAATTTTCATACTTTCAAAATGAGTCCTCCCACTTTATAATAAGAAAATTAATTTTTCAGAAACAAAAGAAATACAGTAAAGCTACAAATCTCTGGAAGTAAATAATCTGATTATTTTACAGTATTAAAGTATAGCTAGGAAAATATAATTGTTTTCATGGATATAGTGTAAGAATGTCCCAGTTGTGTAATATCGATCAGACTTATAATAAAGTTAGCAGCACAAGAGAGAACAAATGATTTGACATTAGTGGTGTCTTTATATATATCCTAAATAGTCTAACTTTTGAGATTATTGGTCTTCTTTACAACGGGTTAATCACATTTTATAAGTTATAGTTTTCCCCTTTGAAATGAGCTGTAGCATGTTGCGACTGTAAGAACATATTACAGATAATATGAAATTGGCCTTCTGAATATGTCTGTAGTACAGACTTATAAACTTAGCACCATGAACAGGCATTCACTAAGGGTTTAACTGTCTTCCTTTCTTTGTTCTCAAACACACTGCTTCTTTTCGCGATCAAGGTAACAGCACTGAAATCAATCAGGTTATTTTATTGTGATGTGTAGAAAACTACCATGGCAAGTCAACACCAAGATATCTTTTCCTACCAGAATATCCAAAATGTTTTAAATACTGTGGTGCTAAGCTTAATAGTGAATTCACATAGCTCTGTAAGCCTGCCACTGTCAGCTCTAATCCTGCTTTTAAATTTTTTTATTTCACATTCAACATGACTAAAATGCTGCATCTATTCAAGAAACAATACCAAACTGGAATGGGGATATATATCATACTCCACACAATACTGCCTGAGAGTCATCAAATGGTAACAGTCCACATGTTAAAAATGAGACATGTTGAAATAGGACTATTACCTGGGCCTGCGACCTATAAACAAGGATTATACCACTGCATAACAAGCTGTGTCTCAAATCTCACACAAAAAATATCATCTGTTTCTTTAACAACTTCCCACATGATATTTAAAGGTTTCACTGAACTAGAATGTAAAGAGATATTTTCTTAACTTTTTCCTTTTACCTCTGCTACTTCAAAGCTAGTGAAGCCACTAACTATACAGCTTCATCCTACATCTCCACAGGCACTCCAAGTCCATGCAGTTATCTGAAACAGCATTTTCTGATTCCTTCCTGACCTACTCAGATATTTAATTTGTTCTCTCATTTTAATGAATTTGAAGATTTTAGATCTAGGAAAAATATACTCACAAACTTCTATTTTCACACATAGCAATTGTTTTCTTGACTAATTTAGATTTCTTTTTAGTCTAGAAGAAAGTAGTTTTGCAGTTACTAATGTTTTCTTACAAATGTGGAAGCTGGCATTTATGCATCCATATGTACAAAATCCTTTCAATAAATCCCAACACCCTAGCAAAGAGTCGGGGTTAGTTTAGATCTCTCTTGCTTAGGAACAGGTTGGGATGAACATTATTTTTGGGTCTTCCAGGGGTGGCATGAGAATGAAGAACATTTATTCTAAATGACATCTGGGGAATGGCAAATATATTGGGTTTTTAAATGTGCCACTTGAAGGTACAAATGATTTTAAGAAACTTCTGTCAGTCACAGATTGGATGACGGATCTGTCGTCAACAACACAAAAGTTGCACTTACTGGAAAGCCTGATACACAAGGAATGGGCATAGAACCTGGCCACTTGCAAGTTATAATTTCTGTCATCTAATTAATAAATGCTTCTGGAAAGGAGTTCAGAACTTCATCTGCAGCTCTGGAAACTGTTCTGTGATCAAGCAAGTCAGTTGACAGAATTTCCCAGAATGCAAACCTAGCTCTACAGGAATTTTTTCCACTCCTGCTTAATGAGTAGTTTCTTTTGCTTTAAAGTACACACAGAAGTAAGATGCATATATAGTTTTTAACAATACATTATTATATATTATATTATATATTGTTGTTATATATTATATATTATTGTTATATACACAACAATAAGATCTTTCAGCAAAACTCCTGATTATTTTTTATAACATAAAATTCGGCATTTATACACATCTGCATGGTCTGTATTTAAGAAAGCACTTCCCATTTTGAATGTGCTGGTAATAGTGTGACATTAAAACTGGGAACAGACCATAAAACAATAAAAGTTTGTCTTCAGTTACACTCAAAATATTTCAAGAATACACACCAGAAAATGACTTCTGTTCAGAGAGGAAGATGTAGTGATCCCCAAACCTTACAGGACCCAATAATATTGTAACTAATTTCAAAAATCTAAAAGATTTTTAGACAGATGAGTATTATAGGAAAGTTAGTGGGGAGAAGACTTAATCAAGGAGGCCACAAAATGAGTGGAGCTGAAGAACACTGGCCCTAGGTGTTCCTCCCTGCTTGAGCAAGGACCAAAGAACCACCAAAGGTCCCTTCCAACCTCAACCGAATTCAGCAATTACAAAGTCATCCTAGGGATGCGACACAAATCCAATGGCTGAAATTTACCTAGGATTGATCTTAAGCACACAAATTGCTCCACATTAATCAAAAGCAAAAAAGAAGAAATAATCATGTGCTGATTTCTTTTACAGTGATCTTTCTTTTCACTCCATACAATACTTTAATGTATAGAGGATGTCACTATTATTTATGACATCAACATCCTACAACATATACTACTGATATGACAGAAGCAAATAGTAGGTTTTTTAATACAAAAGTGTCTGTGAGAGGAGACCCCTGCTATAGTAGTAAAAAAAGACAAAGGCAGTTTCATGAAAACTTCAGATGCATAAATTCCAGATAGCTGGCTACAACTCACCAGAAAAAAATATATTCTTACAGTTGGCATGGAAAAAGGATGGTTTTAGGCTAAAGTTGTTGGACTAGGAAGAAAATGTGCAAGAGTGCCCAAATTCTATTTTCAAATATAACTTCCAATGTACAGATTATTTTAAGGCTAAATACTTCTAACAATCTCTTTTTTTACAGCTATTGAACATTTAAAACAGTACCCCTATCTAGAAAATCCCAGAGTACTTTAAGAGTGTTTGAGTGCAAAATCAGAAATTTTTTTAAAAATCAGGTGTTAGTCATATCATAAGGGAACTAGGTATTTTAAACTTTAGATCTTTATTCAATTGGAAAAATGGCCTCTGAAGATTTTGAGTAGGAGAAGGCCCTTATGACCTGTTCAAAAATGTCTCATCCAAAATATGAGGGTAGGCATAAAAGTTTTGGCTTTGGCTACAGGTCAGTGAAGATAAGAAACCAAAGTTGAGAGCAAAAATAAAACAAAGTTAATGCTGTTTAGAAACCACAAACCAGTGAACATCAGAGCAAAAGAGCATCATTTAAGCCATTCCTTCTTTCTCCATATTAATCTTTAAAAGGACTGAGAACACTTAAGCTTAGGACATTTCTTCAGGGAACATGTAAGCCCATTTTTTTCTAACATTCCCTGAACTTTTGAATGACCATTCATTGTCTAGTTCAGTACACCAATTTTCAGGTGGATAGTGCTACAGATGCTGTAAAACTACATTTGCATGTATTGCTGCCTGCAAATCCACAAGACTGAAAGACTTCAATCTGCAGGAGTACTTTATTTAAAGTGAAAAATGGCTAACATTGACAAATAACAATCTTAGAGAAAATTGTAAACAAAAAGAAGAAATTTATAATATTTTTTAAAAATTAGTTTATGAAATTCAAATGTTATTCAAACTTCAGCTGTTCTCATTGAAGTTACAGTAGAAATAGACAAGAAATACACAGATCAGCATATGCAAACTAGCAGACGATCTCTTATCAAAGTGTTAATTTATTTACCATACATTATAAAAAAGCGCTTTTAACTTCCTGCTTAAAACACTATACATGTTGTCTCCCTTGTCTTTAGCATTTGGCCATTGAGAAAACACAGTTTAAAAAATTATTTGGTTTTACACTATTCTAAAGTTCCAAATAAGATACCAAATTACTAGAAATCAATTTCTTCTTTTTATATCAGTGCTATTACATTATCCCAGGACTTTTTTAGTCTGCTGTTGTTATAGAACTGCATCTCATGCTTGGAAGGAATAAATCTAAAGGAAGGAGACCTTATGCTGAACTGATGCTTATTAAAAGGTGTCAAAAAAACTAACAGCCTAACAATATATGCATTGACTTTGCAACATCAGATGGAACAGTCAGAGTAAAAAGACCATCTACTTTAAACACTATACTTTAAAAACCAAAGATGTTCAGAAAAGTTGAAATTCATGTTTGACTGCTTGGTTCTCCCTTCAGGAATTCTTCAACTAAACACAGTGTTAGCACAAAGCAATGACCACATATACAAAGACCCCAGGACTACATATACAAAAAGATAAAAAAAGAACAAGAGAAGGAATAATGAATGAACTTCAGAAGAATGAAAGATAAACACTGGTTAACTAAATTAACAAACTGCTTACATGAAAATCTGAATCTGAAAAGACTGAGAATTTCATTTATGGTACAGAGTTTGGCTGAAGTGGAATTCAGGCAAAACCAAATGGTGTAAAAGCAAAACTCCATGGAGTTCTGTGTGCCTGTCATTACTGCCTTGCTTAGAACTGACATAAGTAACATTCATTAAAATGAGTCCAGAAAACAAAACATACATCAACTACTTTTTGTTTTCAGAAACAAGATTTCAGGATAATTATTGTATCTTTTAAAAAGCTATATTTGGAGAAGAAATTATTACACTGAACTTCCCCTATACATTTGAGCATTTGAAAACCCCTCCTGGCTGCCTTGACCCATAGTCCAAAACGTCTAGTGGATATAAATACAGCAGCTTCTCTGGCATGGGGGAAAAAACCTCAAGGGAAACTGTATTCAGCAAAATTGCGCTTTTGCAGCTGTTTGGCACTTCTTTAATGATCTATTCTCCTTGTATCTCATTTCAACACTAAACTTTTTGTTCAGTTCCACTCAAGCATGGCATGCACAATTTAAATGTGCCAAAAAGCAGGTCAGTTTTGTTACAACTTTTTTTTTTTTTTTCCCAACGAAAGCTGACTCAGTGCCACACACGGGGCCTAACTCTATCCCCTTCGCTTCAATAACAATTACTTTACCCTGTAGGTCTCAGCAGATAGCCCAAGGGAATGAAGCTCTAAATAAAAGGCTAGATTCTCTGCAAGAGGTAATGACATGACTTCCTACAAGAAAATTGAAAAGGGAGCATTGAAATTGACAGCAGAAGAGAAAGTGCTTCTACTGGAAACCACAGTGGATGGGCATAACAACAATTGCCATGAAAATTATTACAAAGTGTAAGACTTTCAGAAATTACCTCAATATTTTGGAAACTGATAAATTAGGACAAATGTGTTTAGTTGGTATGACCAGGCAGAAAGCAACCTGAGAATTTTATAGCAAAGGAACTAGCTTCCTGCAGCCTTGACTATTTAGAAATAGGTCTGGACTATGCAAGAAAATTGTCACTTAAGAAAACTAAGGAAATACAGGTTTTATAGGTCAATAGTGTTTATACGCAAAGACCATTCTCACTGTCTATTGTACAAAGTCAAGCACAGTTGCATGCAAAATGTAAAGGAGAAACAATTCCTGCCCCAAAGAATTTGTAGTTTAAGCTACAAATGGGGAAAATGTTACCCATTGTACTCTTCCCATCCACTTACACAGTCTTTATTCAAAATGAATATTTAAGTTTGTGAGGAAGGGGTAGAATTTTTCAAGTAAGTGGTTTTAGCAACAAAGAAATGGAAATTCAAAGAAGTTTCAGGCTGGTATCTTGTCTTCAGTGTATATCAGCTTCTTTTGCAGTTATATTCTAGACAGGGACAAAAGAGTGAGAGAAGGGTAGTCACTGACACACTACAAAGCCTATACTTAAGTGAGCATGAAAATCTACCTAATGCAAGCATAATGCATTACCACTGATGAGAAGAACCAAACAGCAACAGTCACTGCAGAAAAGTCAGGATATAGTCTTACTATAAAACATGATAGTACCCCATCACACATTCAGTCTTGGGGAGAAAGAAGACAGTAAAACTTCTCATCAAAATTCAGGTGAAATGTCAAGTGAAGGAGAAGTTGTCTGAATCTTAACGTGTCTAACGTTAACTGCTGTGGGTTGTTCTCTGGTTTCATGTTCCTTTCAGTTTTATGTACCCCAGTTCTATTCCCAAGATGGCTCCCCTGGCCCTGTTCTTTATCCTCCATTTTGTTGTTTACTCCAAAGTTCTTCTCCCCCACTCTGCCTACCCCTGGAGACAGCCACTGATTGGCTGCCTTTTCCCGCCAACATCCATGTCCATCACCCCTACCCCCCCATGCCAATCTCCCTGAGGCCTGGGCCTAGGGATTGGCTGGGTCCCTTCCCGCCTTTTCCCTGGTCACCCCTGAATGGATCACCCCACCTTTTGGCCACTCCCTGGTTCCTTGTCATTGGTTGCCACATGCTTTCCCCACCCCTGAACCCATGTGTATTTAAGCCGGTGTCTTTGAGCAGTCGGGGTCTCTCCTCGGAGATCCCGGTCGGAGAATAAACTGTTCTTCAACCCCTCCGTGAGAGTCCCTTCCCTTATTTCACCTGACTCCATAGCAGCTGGAGCCATCACTGAACGAGGTGGAGAGCCCCAAGTTAGAGGTTGCTGTCACGAGCACCTCGGGCTAGCCGTGAATAAAGAGGTGCACGGCGACAAACTGCCAAATACAGGATGGACAGGTGTCCTCCCTTCATTCTGCCTAAATTCAGATGTTAATGAAATAACTAATTTGCTTCATACATTCTTACACAACATTTTAAAAAACTCCAACAACATGCAAATGGCTATATTTTCAATCAGACTTGCTTTCAAGACTTAATTTATACTATGAAAATGTTTTATTAGAAATTTCAGTGACAACAGCTTTTGTTCCAAAATATGAGGAGAACATTCAAAGGACACAGTACATCTAATACCAAATCTCACAATGAGCAAATACATTGGCATCCCTCTTTTCAAAGCAAATGTGTGACAGAAGTGAGCTTGACTGAGCTTGACAATTTGCTATCCTTAAAGGTTAGTATTATATTAAAAAAAAATCCATAAAGTTTGCTTTTAACCGCCATAATCCAAAGAAGATCAAATAAAATTATCCCTATCATCTCTGAATATTTAGTTCTACAAAAACAGATTTACAGCTGAAGAAAGCTCTTGGGAAAAAGTGATTGTGTTTGCCTGTCTTTTTGGCATTTGTCATGAGAGATTAGCTCAGATCAGAAAGGTACAAATCCCAACCAACTCAAGTTAAAAACCGGTGGATGAGTGAGACTCCACTGTACTGAAGTATAGCCTCTTCTGTGCAAGAGGTCAAGAAGCTAAGTGAGAATGCTGTTCACTTGAAACAACAGGTTGAAACAGTTGAGTAACACATCTGGTCCAGGTAGCTGAACAGGCAAGCTACAGCTTGAGATGTAATCTGAGCTCTGGGTGGGAGCCTGAGACAAGAGGCCATGAACTGTCAAACTAGGATAAGAAGGGGCATGAATATGAGTGACAGTAGCCAGGTGAATGGACACTGACAGACACACCAGGAGTTGGGAATTGCCTACCTTTTGAATCCTAACTGAAAGGCCTAAATTAATTTAGGCCACCCTCATTTAAAAAGACCCAAGAGAGTAGCATTCTTCAATCTATCTCTGATATAAATTCGTTACTACTTCCTTTACCCAATTTTCAGAGTTGGATCACTACTTGCAGTTAGGTAATTTATGAGTAATTGCGCCTATGAATGTTGGTAACACAGAAATTACTTCCATAGCTTACAAACTCTAGAAACTACAGATGATTTGTACTGTTTTCACCTTCTTGTAGTTCAGAAATGAGGAAAGCAACCTGAAAAGAAACTTCTGATGGAGTGTCCAAGAATGAAAGCTGATTATGACAGTCAATGCCAAAACAAGACCAGTACAAAGGTAAACTGGGAATATTTATTAACATATTAAGTGAAATAGTAGAAGTCATTTTCAAAACAAACCTAAAAACCAGTTTTGCAGAAGTCCTTTCCACAAATCATGTGAAAATGTTACCTTTACATGGGTTCAAAGAAGAATGGGACAATAAATGGGTGCTGAACTCAAAAAAATATTATTTTTTAGAAGACCTATCAATTAAAATGGTGAAGGCTGGGAAAAATTCTGGAGACATTTTAGCACTGTTTCTTATACTTTTTTTTTTGTCGTCCTTTTCTTATACTTTGTGGTGGGGTTTTTTTTGTTTGTTTGTTTGTTTTGGTTTGGTTTTTTTGTGTTTTGTTGTTGTTTTTCTTGGGGTTTTTTGTTGTTGTTGTTTTTTTTTCCTGCCCAATCTATTTCTAAGCCAGGACAACCAGTTAGTTTACTGCTATTCTATGTGCCCTCTAGGCATTAAACGTTTATTCAGTCCCACAGTCTAATTCCCAAAGGAGTAAAATTTGCTGCAAGTCTCATGTGGAATAAGGCATAAAAAATCAGGCACCTAGGACAGTGACCTTTGCCAAGGTACAGACAAACATCACATTTTGACATGCAGACGTACCTGCCCAAAACCCAGCCCTCTAGTCTTTGCAAGCATGTGTAAAAATTTGAGAATTTAAACTTCTACTTGTAATTTTTCGCTTGCACAATATTAACCAAAACCCAAAAATATCTGAGATTGAAAAACTGTATGGAGGGGAAGTCTGGCATTATACACTGTGGCAATGTCAGGAGGCTTTGCTCTCTGATCTCTCCTTTTAGCATTTGTCTATTAAGATGAAGCAGAAAGAGGAGGTGCTGGTACTGGAAAAGAACAAATAATCTGCCTCTTAACAGAGAGAAATGAGAATTAAAATACAGTCTTCAGGCATTAAATGTACATAACAATTTTGCCCACACAGGTAGAAGCATTACTCTCCCCTCCTGACCTTTAGTTTAGATCTGCTCTTTTATCAAAAAAAGATCCTGATGTTGAAGCAATCCAGAGGAATCCCCAGTTCTATCAAAGTTCCACGAGGATAAACATATTTTTGTCATTCCATGGATATTATCTTCTTAAAAGCCACAGAAGATCCTATCCTTTGCATGCAAACTTGCCACTACGCAGGCTGTGTATCATTAATCAGGTTTACACACCAGTTCCACATTCATCCTATTTCCGTTAATTTGAGCACCCTCCAGCTGTCTCCATTCTCTCCTCACCCCCTAATTTCTTACCACCTTTTTGCATTTAAACAGGGAGAGATCAAAAATGAGAAGAGACTATAATGAATGGAGAGTTCTAAAATAGTATAATGCAATTGGGTACTGCAATGGACAAGTATTGAGTGCTCCACTTAGAGCATATTAGTCCTGGGACATCTAGTCAAAGATTTTATGAATCCCAAGAATTTGTGTTTTTCACACTCTAAAATAATGTTGAATTTTTTGATCCTAGGATACTAGCAATACATGTTACTAGACAAGCAATCAATTCAGTAAATGAAAAATCAAGACAACAGCTTCAACAGCTATGATTCCTGCAAAATAACAAAGTAAAAAATAAAATTTGCAGGTAATAACATATGTGGATTTATAAGCCAAAATTTATACAACCCTTTCCACCAAAAAAAAAAAAAAAAAAAACAAAAAAAAAAAAACAAAGCCAAAAACAACCACTAACAACAAAACACCAGAAAAAAAAAAACCCTGATTGTTAGAATCTGGTAAACCAAAGCAGTTTAACTTTTAATACTTTCAAAACTTATCCTCTTCGAATTTCACCTCAGTAGTATAGCATTTGGGATGCCATCCCAGTCTACTTCTTTAATACAAAGTAAGTGTGGAAATAAGAGAACAGCCTGGTTTTTTATGCCTAGTTTTATATTCTGAAAGGTTTACTGTATTTTTCTTAATCCATAAATTGCATATTCATTGCTATATTTTTGTCCAACTGCTGCCACTTACATTGTCAAGCAGAAGGGCAAATCAGGGTCAGTTTATACAAGCAGCATCAATCTGAAAAATCTTCATCAGTCTTTATTTCAAGGCATTATGCAAAGAAAGCTTGACATTAAGAGAGCCTTAACTGACAGCAAATGAAATCAATCAGCAAATCACTAAGCCATAATAAACTCACTCAAGTTGTAGATAACCCTTCCTCTTCCAGATCTTTAATTACAAGGCCTACCCAAATGCAGTATCTGGGCAGAAATGTCTCCCATGATTCCATCACAAAATTCTTGTACTAATATAGTGTAATATTTAATAACTTTTACTAACTCTGTAACCAATTGAAAAGAATAACAAGGAAACATGTTTTATAATAATAGACTACTAAGCAGTTAAGCAAAAAAAGACTAAACAAACAAGAAAAAAATCCCTTTTTTTTTAATATAAGGATAGAAAGTAGTCTGATTCTGTTTCTGCTACTTAAACATTTCTCTAATAAAGTCTACTGCCTTATTAACGTCTATTGCTTAGGCTCACTTCCTCAGCATTTTTTTAGTTTTTGAAATAAAAAAACTCAGTACAAAATATCTAAGACTCCAGACAATTCCAATCTTTCATTGTTTCCACTTCATGAATTTAAATTGTAGCCCACATGATTACCAACAAAAAACCATGTATGCTTCTTAATGGACTTGTCTGTGTTAGAAGGGTACACACTGCACATGCTCTAAAAAATAGTCACAAATTTACACAGTTGCTATCTGTGAAAAGTACTTCTTTTCTGAAGATGCTGTTCAAAGAAAAACCCAGGCAGTTCTGAAAACACAGGATTTCTGAAGCAAAAATATCTGCCTAAAAAGGTGTTGTGAGAACTATATTTGATATCCTCTGTGATTACATAATGCTTAATTTTTCAAAAACCAGTATTAGGAGTCTGCTCTTATTGACTGAGGCAGCTTTGGATACATATTGAGATCACCATGACTCTAGAGTAATTTTTCTCATGAAAGGATAGTAAGTAGCAAACAGAAAAGATGTTTCCTGATATAAGATACACCTAGTGACCAGGTGAAAAAAAAAATCCCAGGGTTACAAGCAGAAGCAAAATTAAACAAATAAACTTAATTAATTTCTTGCATATTAACACAATTCCTAAGACATCACCCACATGCAACAGATATAAACATATGATTAACATATGAAAAAGTCTAAGTGGACAGACAGTTACATGATTGCTTGATAGGGACAAAAAAGAAAACTTTCCATTGAGAGAAGTTACTGAAAAGTTAAATGATTATATACTAACTTTGGCATTCAAGATAATAAAGACAATAATCATCCTAGCTGAAAAGTTTTACAAAACTGATAGTGCTGGACTGGAAGGAGCTGGACAAGTGTTAATAGTGTCACAAGCACAAAGAGAGCTTTCAGTAATTGATTAATTGGTGATTACAGACACTGATTTTTATATTTATGGTCCATAAAGCCAAGACTTAGAATGGCTGGAGTGCAAGAGTGTCTCAGTTAACTACAACAACCTCTGCGAAGATTCTTCATATAATCTGTCCTAATTTAGTAGGATGAAGAAAGACGAGTGAAGAAATAAGGAAGTGCAAGGGTGGCTGAATAAATGAAGGAAAGAGGGTAACAATAAGGAGTAGAGAAATGAGGAAAGGAGAGAGGGTCTGTAGGACAGAGTGAGAAAAAGAGGGCTAACAGAAATGCTGTGAAGAGGAAAGGAAGCTGAGCAATTAAGTGGCAGAAAGGAGAAGCAGTGTGAAACTCAAATTATAGAAGGCAAGTATCCAACATCACCGGAATTTAGAAGATGTCTCATTTTTTAAAGTTTTAAATACTATTTTTCTAATATACATTAATCTTATGTTTTATAGTAATTATATTGAATTAAGATAAAATCGCTTCTAAATATTTAGGAGCATGATACAACATATCTGGAGACATGACTCCAGATATGAATTGAACACTTTCAAGAAGATTAAATTAGAGTTCTCCACTTTACACCTCTTCAATCTGGTTATTTGGACTTTACTTAGTTGTCAGTCATTGCTAAAGTCCTACATCAAATTTATATTTGATATATTGAAGTGTGCAAAAGGTCAGATTTGCAAGAGGTGTTGCCCCACTCTAATGCCTTTGAAAAATTTACTTATTTATGAGTATTTCAACTCAAAATGCAAGTGTAAAGTAACAGCAGAATAATAAAGCATCACTTTTCTCTTTAAACAATATATTTTAGACAGGCTTGTGGTTAGTCCAGAAGTACCACATTTTGACACTAGGTAAGAAATGAGTCCTTTTGGAGAATAGAAGAAGAAATTAATCCTTTTGGAGGTGGGAGGGCAGCCCAGCCACTGTTGATAGCAGCTACTGAACTCCTGGACAATCAAGACCCAGTTTTACCTGACAAAAAATAGCAATCTGATTCCAGAGGAGGCAGCATTCTGGCCTCTTTAATACAACTGATAGTTCCTTCTCTGAAACAGTGTAAGTAAAAATAAAACACTACAAGTACGTGCATGTCACATCTTGAAGACTCTCTAAAAAACATTTCTTTTTTCTGAAGTATTAAGAGAAAAAAAATCCTTTATTTCTTTTAATAGCCATGTTGATAAAAGAAAAAAAGCTTTAAAACAGAAGTACAAGATCTAAAATTCTACTAATAAGTTTTTAAGCAGCTGCTCCATGATTAATTCTTGTCATTAAGTCCTCTTACCAGAACTGATTTATGTTCGAAAGACAAGCCCTATGCAGAAGATAAGATGACAGAATTATAATGTTACCTTTGAAATTACTTGCTTCCTCAATTTGATAAGCGCTTTTTTATTGACAACTGAAGACAGAAATGAGAAAGTATTTATTATTTTGAGGAAAATTATCAGCAGAACTATGCATATCTTTCACCATCTAATCTATCAAGCATAAATCTAAAATTAATAAACAAGTGAAAATAAATACAAATTAGGAAGCTCCTAAAACTACATTTATGTTTGTCCAATTAATTAGAAAAAGTGGACCTACAGCACAATTAGATAATGCATGACTAAATCATGCATGAATGCATAAATGGTAAGAACCTACTTTTTCGTAAATTTATAATGATGATACGGTAACACTGAAGATATGTCAGTATTTGACTATATCACTATACTAAAACTATAGGTCTTTATTTTATTACTGGACTTTTCATTTTAAATTACCTCAAAACACCTCAGAACACAAAGAAGTACATATAAATCCTATGTGGACTTCCTAAACCTGCATGAACAGATGGATACATGCTGATGATAGAGGGAGGAAGATGGCGCAGGCGGAAGGGAGAGGAAGGGGGAGACAGCAGGGACACAAAGACTGATGCAGAGCAAGCAAGATAGAGTGGGATAGAGACACAGGAAGCAGAAGAGAGAGCAAGACCCAGGCAGAGTAGCAGGCAGAGACTGACTGAAGGAAAGCTCAAGAGTATGTAGGGCAGAGAGAGCAGGCACGCAGGGAGGGGGAATGCAAGAGAACCAGGGAGAGGGGTGCATGTGGTCAGCATGCACATGGCAGCAGAGGCATAGCCCGGAGGGCACGTGTGTAGTGGGGTGTGCAGAGAGGACACACAGACAGGCAACAGAGTACGAGAGCATGTGGCAGAGAGAGACAAAAACAGAGGGAGGCAGAGATGGGCAAGACAAAGTGAAAACTTAACCATCTCAAACCCACCTGGAGGAGAGAATCACAGAATCGTTATTGTTGGAAAAGACCTCCAAGATCATCAATCCTTGACTGAACACCACCACACCAACAAACCATAGCACTCAGTGCCACATCCAGTTGTTTCTTGAACACTTCCAAGGATGGTAACTTCACCATATTCCTGCTAAGTCCATTCCAATGCCTTAACACCTTTTTGATGTGCAAAATTAAACCCTCCAGGCACAGTTTGAGCCTATGTCCTCTTGTGCTGTTGCTATTGCCTGGGAGAAGAAACTGACTACAACCTGCCTACAACCACCTTTCAGGTAGCTGGTAGAGAGCAATAAGGTGTTGTTGGAAGTTACGATTTTCCATTTTTTTCTTTCTCTCAGGAAATTTTCTCCCATTTGTTGTCTAAGAGATGGCAATGACAATAGTTGAGAGACAAAGGATATGGCTGGGAGGAGAAGGGGGAAGGATGCAGTCTGCTGCTCTCTCTTGAGTGAGGACTTTCTCTTTGGAAGTGCAGAGATACTGCAGTATTTTGGGTGGGGGTGAGGGGCTGGGCCCATGCCTTGCTCTCATTCCCTCTCCCCCAGGATCTGAGTGGACAGGTGTGATTTTGGTGCTGAACTGTTGAGGCCACAGGATTCGCTCCCACTGCAGAGCTTTTGTCTTTCACTGCATCTCCTTATCATTGGTGAGCATCTGCTCACAACAGCAGCATTGAACTGGGCCTTCCCAACACCCAGCATTGAACTGGGAAGGGGACTCCAACCCCCAATCCCTTCCTGGAGAGAGACTCTCCTAGCTGCTTGCAGCAGCTGCCTACAGTGACTCCCCTGGAGCTGCCCAGCTCTGCTGTTCTCTGCGGCTGCCCAGGCCTGCTCTTTTCTGCCACTGCTTGGGGTTTTTTGCTACATTTTAACCTAACATGCTGTGCCTGCCTGGACTCCTGTGACTCCTGGCAGGGCTCTGGAGTTTTTGCTACCCTTTGTTGGCGACCCTGGGTGTGGCTGCCTCTGCTGCTCCAGCAGCTGCTCCAAGGTGCCTACTGAAGCCCATTCTAGTATTCAGAGGGGCACCGTGCTTGGCTGCCACTGGGGGTTTGTAAAGGAAGCCCCTTTCCCATCCCATCCGCCGGCCTGCCTGCCCCTATCCACAGGAGGGAGGCGGCTGGACTCGCGCCACAGCGCCCCCTGCAGCCACGGGGGAATCCTCGCACCTGCCCTGCCCGCCGGGAGCCACCAGCGCCCCTGCTGGCTGTGACCGGAACTGCATGGACAGGGAAGGGTCACTGGGTTTGTGGTTCTGTTTGCTGTTAATGCCAGAGCTGGTGTTGGCTTGTTATACAAATATAGTAATAAAGAATTGTTATACCTTTTCCTATATCTTTCCCTGAAAGCCCTGTAATTTCAAAGTTGTAATCATTTGGAGGGAAGGGGGTTACATTTTCCATTCTAAGGGAGCTTCCCACCTTCCTTGGCTGTCACCTGTCCTTTAAACCAGGACAGGTGTCCCCTGAGCCTCCTTTTACTCAAGGTAAACAATACCAGCTCCTTCAGCCACTCCTTATAGGACTTAAGCTCCAGAACCTTCCCCTGCTCTGTTGGCCTTCTCTGGACATAATCCAGCCCCTCAATGCTGTCCTATAGTTGTGAGGGAGGGGCTCAGAACTGGACATAGCACTTGTGGCCTTCACCAGTGCTGAATAGAGGGGGAAAATCACTGCCCTGATCCTGCTGGCCACACTATTGTTGATCCAGGCCAGGATGCAAGTGGTGTTCTTGGCAAAGCTGGCTCATGTGAAGCTGCTGTCAACCAGCACTCCCAGCTACTTTTCTGGTTCCTTTTCTGTGTTCAACTAGTATCTGGAGTCATGTCTTCAGATAGGTTGGATAATGCTGATAAATATTTAGAAGACATTTTAGCATAAATCAACTCTAATTCCTTCAATACATACATACGTAACATATATGTCTGAGTTACCTAAATTTGCTTGAAGAAGTTTCTTTCCTACCAGTTTCTACCCTTCTGTGTTTACTTCTCCAAACCTAAACTGATAATATACCAATGCTTAATCATTTTTATATAAACATTTAAATCTCATCAGATTTATTTGAGGCTTTATGAGTTGTCTTTAAGCAAAAATGCTTGGCATTAGTATCAGTTACATATTTGATGTAAAGTACTCAAGATCATTCAGAATTAGTTTTTTGAATGCCCGCTTTCTGTGAGCCAAAAAAATATTTCAGAAGAGAGTGTTAAGATTATTAAGTAATCTTATCCTCATTCTAAAGATGTAACACAACTGAACTTTGTATTTTATAAAGAGCTGATAACCTTTACTGGCTAACTTAAATAGTCATCTTCCAAGCAAGACAATTAGAATTGGCAAAATAATGTCATTTTAGTTGCCTTTTGAACCCTATTTCCTGTATTCATAGGAGGCTTCACATATGGTTCCACTTTTTGTCTCCAGTAGGTACATTAGGGCATGGCCAGAACAGTGTTCATTGAGTTCCAGGTGCTTTAAAACAATACTATAATTTTCCACATTCAAACTTAATTAACGAACAGCACAATTTTTGTGATATAACATTCTTTACAGCAATTAAATACAAGGTGAGACTTTTTCAAAGCTATAGCAATCATTTTAATCTTAGAGATATTACACCTTTTTCATTATTTATCTAACTGAAGTGACATTTTCAAACTACTATAGTAATTCTGCTGCAGTCCTCAAGACTTTAACAAATGCCTACAAATTAAGTCACACTTTCACTACTTGCATGTGGCTTTAGAAGATGCTTAGTGCAAGGATATGCTTGTTGAATAACATTTCAACATACTATATAACTTTGCAATCTAGGAGCTATTTCATAAAGTGCAGGCTTTGGAGGAGATACACAGAATGGCATGTTCAAACATTTAATTTCATTACCTAAAAGTCAAAACTAGAGGGTATAATTTTTTAAAAGATGCATACTACTTCCATATGATGAAGAAATTATACGCTCAGACCAGTGGATATATAATTAATTTCTGCTCTCAGCCACCTACTACAAACTGGATGCATTAATAATAAAAATAGAACAATGTCATCTTTTATCAGCACTCAATGGCTCTGATAGCCAGTGCTTCATCCCTATCACACTGTCTAATTTGAGATCTTAATTTTTCACACAATTTTTAACAATATACAATCAAATACCAATATATTTAGACTTGGGGAAAATCTTTTGATGTCTAACACTTGCAGATAATAAGGCCTTTAACTGAGTCATACTTATCACAGAATAACTATAGCAGTTCTAGAGAACATGCAGGCTAATAATTTCACTGGTTTTAAAGAGAAGCGTCCATAAAGTGATTACTCATAGTTTATCTCATTCGAGATTACAGGATTGCTCTCAATGTAGTTTTGCATGAAATTAAGATCAGTCAGTTGACTCCCAGCTATAAAAGGAAAATTTTATAAGAAAATCTCTACAATGTGCTTAGAAACTTATCAAAAAACCACTATGGCAACTAGAGATAGGGAGAGGAAGAGGGAAAGATGGGGAAAGAAGAGAAGCGAAAGAGGAAAGGAGAAAGGGAAGGAGGAAAGGAACTTCACAGAGATACAAACTGAACCACTGGAGCTGTTTGTGTATACACACAGTAACCAAGTGTAACTGAAGCTAAACAAAAGTAGATAAACAAAAAGTAGGTTTACATCACTGCACTACAAGTGCAGCACATATGTTACTGTGGGTTAGCTATAGCACAAGTAAGTAGTCTGTAGAAATTTGAAATGCAACTTTTTATACTACTGTTTCTGTTCTTAGAAATAATGATGGCTGTCTTGGAAATGCTTCTGCAATCACTGGAAAGTCAAAAAAGAATGAAAGTTGGAATGAGACAAAAAAACAGAAGGTATCATCAAACAGGCTCCCAAATTAGAAGAGTAGTATTTAAAAGCTGGTGATTTCTATGACAGCTTCTTAGGAAAAAAATGCACCTGTGGAGCATTTTGTGCAGCTTTAAAAGTGATCATCATTATATGGGGAAGCATTTGCAACCTAACCTCTGCCAGAGACGTACAGCTGTGCTTACTATGGTGCATGAGAATCTCACGGTGTTACATATTACTGCTTTACTATGGAAATATGATAATACACATATGATTTTAATATTTTTCATATTGAAAGACATGCATGCAAAAGGGAAACAGTGAGAAATTTCCAGTTTAGAATCTGCCTTTCTTGAATGTTCAGTTTTGTGATGCTGTTCCTGCAATTATATACTGTGTCTAGAACTGAAAATGTACAATAAATGAAAAAAAATTACTACAGAAAAGTATACATATTGTGCAATATTTGCATTTCCTAACATCCTTGCACTTTACTTGACTACCTTTACTCTCTCTGATTCAGATAGAAGAGCACAATAAAAGAAATATGTACTCATTCTGCCTTTTGTTCTCTCATTGGGAAAACAAAATATTCTGCTTTTAACAAAAATGTATTCTGCAAGACTAAGGCATAGTTTGTATAGAAGACATAACAAACTTAGAAACAATAAATAGGCGTTGCATAGAATCCATTTTCAGTGCTGAAGACATATATTTTCAATTAATTTCTCTTCTTTTCCCCAGTTTCCTCCTAATAAAATTAGTATTTTGAAGCATATAAGTATTTAAACGTACATAAACAAAATAGCTCCCATACTAAAGTATTCCAAATAGCAGATTCTTTTAAATTATGAGTGCTAAAGATCATTGTTAATTCTGAAACTGAAATATAAAAAAATCTGATATTGACCAAGTAGCACCATAAATATCCTGTCTTCTCCCCCCCTTTTTAATTTCTATTTGTCTTACTTAAATTAGGCAGAGAAAAGGGTGGTGGGATAAAGTGATATTAATTTTTAAATACAGAATTTGTGGTTTTCCATGGTTACATCCCTGTCAGTTATTTAACATTATACCTGCAAAATTAAAAGTTCACATCATCTCTGAAACACCACATCCACAGTATACATGAAAATTATTTCTCTTTCAACTGTTGACTACAGTGATTTTGAAGCATTTTCTTCTCCACACTTTCAGAACAGTCCAGCTTCTTGTTCTCAGTTGCAAAAAACGAAAACAAGAAACAGTATTATTTTAGACTCTAACCTGAAATGCTGCAGCCTCTGGCCTGCCCTTCAGCCCTTCCTCTGAAAAGGTCTCCAGGTGCAGTTTGGGTAGCTCCAGGGTGAAGTCATTCGTGGCTGCTGCAGAACACAGCAGCAAGGCCTGATCTCTGACCTAAAGGGAAGAAAACAGCATCAATGGTAATTCCCCTTCAGACACATTAACTGGGATGAACTGGGTCCCCTTGAGCCCACTGAGTGGACTTGCATTGATCGCTGGACCTGAAATCCATGAATAAATTTAGGACTAATTGATTTTTCGTTGCAAATAAATCTCTAATTCAGAGTGCTGGGAGAGAATGTTAAGAAGAAAAAGCATCTTCCCCGGTCTGAAATGGGAAGAAGGGCTCTGTAGCCCAGCTAGCATATACATTTCACAGATCTGTCACCTGTAAAAAACTCGTAAGAAAAGAAACAGTAATTGTACTTCTAACTGAAACAAACAGGAGCTGCGAAATTAAAAAGTTCATGTGATCACATCAATTAGAAGCTGGCATGTGAGTTTGGTCTACTCTGGTATCATCCTCCAGAATAAGGTTAATTTAGAAACAACTCAGTCAAAAGTCAGAATAAAATTAATAATCCACAAATAAAGCAAAACGGACTAACCTGTAGCTTTCTAATTAATAAGGGGGGGGGGGGCGGGGCGGAGAATGGGAGGGAGGAAGAAAGAAATGCCTGCTTTTTGCGGGCTCGGTGTAAGGCATCGGGCGCTAAGTGGCATTAGTGGCTTTGGGCGGTTTCTGCAGAGCGGGCGGCCCGGGCTCCGCACAAAGCGCGGGCAGGCGATGGCCGGGCGGTGTCGGGCGGCCGCGCGCGCCCGGCTTCCCGCGCGCCGTTGGTGTCGCAGTGCCACCTGCCGGCCACGCGCCGCAGCGCCGCCCGCGCTTTTGTCCTCGGGCTCGGCGCGGCACCGCGGGAAGGCCGGAGCGCGCCGGGAGCCGTGCCGTGCGTCCGTCTGTCAGCGCGGACAGGCCATGCCACTTGTATTTAACGCGCACCTTCCACCGCCACACCGCTTTGGTTCGCACACCGTATGACGCCACCACCCATTTTTCATTCTATTTAATACAAAATTTACAACGTCTGCCTCCAGGAGATCCCGATAGTCAGATTATATTCTAATACACATGGATAGACACACATACAAATATATGTTAGTACAAACGAATAGATTAAATTCATTCATTTGGCATACACTGCATCTGTCGATTAGCAATGGTGAGTACTGCTACAACTAATTTACTAATTTACTAAGTTTTAATGACCTAATACACAGTCTAATAGTAAAACATATACTGAATATATACTAAAACATACACCAGATATTATAAATACATGTAAATCAATAGATATACCATTTACTAAGAACTATTTTAATAAATTTCAGTTTTTGTTAGAGGCTGCCTTGCCCACAAGAATGCACTGAACATGAATTAAAACATAAATCTATTCACTTAAATCCCAGATTACTTTTCTGTAACCACTTAGAAAATTAGATTCTTGTAAAATGTTGATTATGAGTGAACAGATTTCAAATAACAGCAGAGCCTTTGAAATCTGCTCTGATTGAAAGAAGCATGTGCAAATCTACTGATACAAAGAAGAAGAGATTTGATTTTATTCTTTCCTCTGTTCTGTGGGAATAGGGAGCCCTACATTTCCCAAGTTGACCTAAAGAATTCCTGTCAATACCTGTGGCTGCCAAACATATGCACTATGATGCAATTTTTATAACAGGAAAGGTCCTCTACACATTTTTTGCACACATAGTGCACTAGGTTCAGGATATACAGTCCTATGGAACAAACATACTCTCTAGAGTGTTCTGTCAGCATGTGTAATTCTGGTCAGATGTTAACCTTGCTGAATATAACAAAATACAGTGCTTTAAATACACACACATGCACGCACAAACACACGCAGACACACTTGATTTACATTTTTATAGCTTATATATACACCAACTTTTCAGTGTCTTTGCTGCCAGTATGCACACAGATAAAAGAAAACATTAATGTGGATTAAGGTACTAAGAATTTATCAACATCAAACCACTAGTGTTTTGCCTTCTACCCTTCTGAACCATAGTCAATAGATCTAAATATTTTACTGCACCCTGGCCAATTCATTGTTTGATGTTTAAAAACTCAAACAGAATCAAAGAAAATTTATTAAATTTCAGCCCCCAAATGAGATACTATTAGCTTTGAAAGTCAAGTTTAACTGCGATATTGATGATTCTCTTTTTTCTGTGACAAAATTCACAAGGGAAATCCCTATGTCAAAGTACAAAAGCAGATTGCTAATACTAGGAGGGAAAAAACAATGTATAAGCAATGTAGGTATAATATATACACAATGCAGACAGTAGAAGTCCTTTTAACCCTATTAGTTTCAAACCCTCTATTTCAGTATTGGGGTCTGACACTCACTGAACAACAAAATATACACCCCATTTTTTAAATGGCTGCATTGTGGTAAATAAATGCCAATAATATCACTGCATCAGAAAAGTATGTATTAGAGTATGATTTTTGATATGAGGATTCACAATTAAAAAAACCAAACATTTTCTTGTTTGTAACTACTTGGACTGTAGAGAGTATATCTCATCATCAGTATGCATACAGAGAAACTGAAAATTAAGACAGACTTTTCCTTTGAAAAATACTCATGAGAGTTCAGGAAAAATTTTAAGAACAAAAGACTGGGTATATGCTGTACAAATATCACTGTATTGTTTCACTAGAAGTGAAAACATTCTAAGTTGCCTACCTATTCAAGGACTGGAAAGCTATAATGGCCATACCTGCATAGAATCATATTGGAGAGGCCAGATCTGTAAGAAATCTTAGTAAAGAATTAATTTAATAACTTCTGTCTATTGGCTTTTTGATATCCAGAAACAAAACAACTGGACCTGGGAAACTGTATTTATTTCCTCATTCTCTAGTGCAGTAAAAACAATACGCACATACAAACTTACATTACAGAACCACGAGGCAAAGATAAAATGGGTACTTTCATTTCTTTTTTAAAAGAGGGTTTTTTTGGAAGCTCAACAGGCAGAAGAATCCATCCTTGCAGTTAAGCTTTAAAATGTAATTTTCAGAGGTTTTTTGTATTTAATGACATTTTTTTCCTCCATATGAAATCTAAAGCAAGACCATCTTATCTGAAAGGTCTGCTGAAGCTAGAGAGCTTTATGTTAAAATCTAAACCACCTAATCAGCTAATCAGGCTTATTGCAATGATTAAAAATGTCTAGTGAAACCAGTTTCATTTCCCTATACTTTAAAATTAATTTAGAGAAAAATTATATAAATTTCTATTTACCCTAGGTTAATGAAGGCTTTGGCCTTTTCTGATTTTGGTAAGCATAACTTTAGCTGAGACTGTGGAAAGTTGCAAGAGTGATTTTATACAGAGTGCAGTTAAGTATTGTGAGAGCATACTTCTAAATGTGATCATTACATTTTTTCAGTTTAGATATATATAAACACTATCTGAAAACAAGCAAAATCGCAAATGGATCCACACTCTACTACAATCTCAAGGCATTTTAAAATAAAGAAGAGTGACTTATGACAGTGTTTAACTTTTTAATTAATTAGGAGAGCAACAAAGAAGACAACACTATAGCCACTCAATTTAAAATCAATAAAGTACTCATTAATTCAGATCAAAGCTGAAACTGAATAATAAACTGAAGTTACGTTATTGACCAAACCAAAGTGCAGAATTTGATGGACTAATTATACATGTCCAAAAATGAACTCTAAAATTTTCTGCAGCTCAATATAATAATAGTTTTGTCTACAGTCCATTCCAGTGCTCCCTTTGGTTTTTCTATGCACAGTTTGATGTGGTATATACAGTTATGCCAATAGAGACATAGTACTAAATGGTAGCAAGTAGTAAATGTTATTAGAATATGCTCAGCCCTTCCTAATGTCTTTTCCCAGCTGCTGTCTGACTGGTACAACAAACCTGAGATTTTGGGTTTTATTTTGTTCTTAATTCAATGCTTTCTTATGGTAAAAAGAAAATAAAATTATTTATGGATATAAAGGTCAGCTATATAGGAAAACATAAGTTCAAAGTTCACAAACTCAACATTAAAAAACCTCCCTTAATTTTGGGCTTTTTTTTCTTTAATTTCCTACTACTTTTTAAATAGCATATCATCTGCAATTTAAAGAGCAGAACTACAGACCTAAAGATCTACAGTAATTTGGTGATAAGCGAATGGAAAACAGTGATATAATGTGTTTGTCTTTGAGATGACCACATTGCTGATATAACAGAAGCTGCAAATACAGAAATCATTCTAGAAGAGTACAAGCAAAATGGTTTCTACCACACTGCTATGTGTTCTGCATGTGACATACAGCAGACAAAAATGAGTTTAGACGAAAGTAGAAGAAGAAAGTTCGAATGCAGTTAAAAGTAGAAGAAAACAGTTTGAATGCAAATCAAACTTAGTCTTAACCACAGTCTTGCAAGTATGTACCTTATTTAGCTGCATAGTGTCTGTACCTCCAGGACTGCATTGCGAGTGGGGGCCATATTATACAGTTTAAGAACACGCAAATCTATTGGACACAGTCCTTTGCCATGGGGAGCATTTTAACAGAAATAAGTTACAAAGAAACTGCTTTGAATGGGCAAGTCTTTGTTATAGTGTTATACAAATGATCACAGAACTAAGAAGAATAATAAAAAGTTATATACATTGTTGGATAGAATTAAAGCTTCATGAACACTTCCTATATTTTTCATGTTTAGTATGAATTCTTTAAGTTTTCTTACACAGGAGAATATACAAGAAGGAAGTTGCACCAACAATAATACTGAATAGTCTTGGTAACAGTAAGTAACTTCAAGTAAGTTGCTGATACAAATTATATTCCTCATGATACATTCATATACTTTGGGCTCTGTAGAAAACAGTGATCAACCTAAGTGTTATCCATTTAAGGGAACATAGACCCCAAATTATTTGCTGCAGGATTTGGCACAAGTAATATCCAAAGAAGTACATCTAACAGCATCCTGTCAGATCATACAGATCATACAGTCAATCTGTTAATATTGGTTGTGCTCAACACCAACGCGAGTCTGCTATGGAAGTAAGGAAATTACTACAAAAAGTGTATATTCATCTTATTGAATGAGGGCCTATATAATGTCAGATACAATATTTTCCATCAGAATGTTTCAGCAATCAAGGATTTCAGCACTCCAGAAGTAAAGATACTGCCTGTCGCAAGACTGTGTATCTTAAACTGAAAGCACTTTAAATCAAGCACCTAAAAACTGGAAAATTATAGATACAATTAGAAAGAAAACAAGGTGAGAAATGATATTTGGAACCAAATTAGTAAATTGAAGTGCAAAAACACCCCATCAAATCTTTCTTCCACGCACCCCCCCCCGCCCCAAAAGAGATAAAAACCTAACTACACCTAATCACAACATATTTTGCTTAGACAAGAGTGTCTTATAGGAGGAAAACAGTTGAATGGATACTTGTTATATGGCCATCACAGTTAGGTTTGAGTAGGCATTAAAAGCCAACAGATCATTGTACGTTCATTCTTCAAAAGAAGAAATACATCCTCAAATATAAGGGTCTGACTTCTTTAGATAGTGGAGGTTTAAATAGCATTTTGACGTACCTTAGTGTAGGTGGCCATACATTATTGCAATTAGTTATACTGAATTACTGAATATTTACCTGAATAGAATAACTACTGAAAAATTCTGTGTTAGCATACTGATTCAGTGACTATCCTTTCTGATTACTGCCATACAAATCTGTTTTAATTAAAAAACAAGTCATTTCACAGGTGGTTTCTAAGAGAGCATTAATTACTACATAACTGTAAGGAGACATATCTCATAAAACTGATGTTTTGGGGGTGCTTGGCTTCTTTTTTTTTTTTTTTTTTTTTTTTTTTTTTTTTTTTTTTTTTTTTTTCTTCTTCTTCTCTTTTCTTTTTCTTTTCCCCTTCAAGACTAGTCAAGATTATGGAAATTAATTTTCAGAGCAGAGTACCATCCCAGACTTACTTATACGATTAATTCAAGCTTTCTTATATTACTACATACACACACTACATGGTCTGTCGAGTAAGATATTCATCTGATCCAGAATTGGTTTTTTGCAAATGTTGACCACAGCACCTAAGCTTCTCTGTAGCTGCAAGATGTGCGCTATAATACATCCCTTATGAAAATAATTCAGTGACTTTGGGCTGAAAATGAACCTCTGTCTGGAGAAAATAACAGTTAACGTATTCAATAATTCCACAATTCTCCGAACAAGGATTTCTCCTTACTGAAGGCAAACTATACACAAGTATTCAGCCTTAAAAAAAACCCCAAAATTCACAAACCAGAAAAACAGAAACCCCACCTCAAACAACCAAAACAAACAACCCCCCAAATAAAAACAAAAAAACCCACCCGAAAACCAAAAGCTAAAGACAAACGAATCTTGAAATGAGTTTAGATATGTCCAAACTGAAAACAGTTAAGCACATGGATATGACATTCGGCAATGTCTTGTCTTTACTTTGTGAAGGATTTTAAATCCCTCATGAGCTGGAGTACCATTTTTAGCTTGGCTAGGTCAGAATGACACTGAACAATATGAGTGATGACACACTAGACAGCTATATGGACAGAGTTGTCATCAGCAAGCCAGCTGTGCTAACACCTGTATGTCCTGCACAACTGATCTTTAGGAACACGGATCAAGAAAGTCAGATTGCTAGGAGGGGAAACAAAAGTCATTCATCAAACAGTGAAATTTAGAAGCATACATTTGAGATGGAGGAGGAGAAAAAGTAATATTTTTACTTCATTTTTTTCTTACCACAGAGAAATAATAGCTGGTTTCCTATTGTAAACTTCTTACACAAATTATTTAGAATTTTAACAATCTAATTTGGTTTTCTTTGTAATTTTTTTGCATGTACACATACTCACTGTTTCAACAAGCTTGTGATAGGGTCAGTTGAGAATGACCCAAGACCACAGTGATGGACAGACTTTGAGCACACACACAGGCAGGTTCCACTCTTAATATTAATGTGTCTAACACAGAGAAAAACCATTGAGAGTTTCATTAGGTTAGGCAAAAAAAAAAAAAAAAAAAAAAAAAGATCTCTAAAACAAGGGCTTTTAAATCATTATTGAGATAACTAAATAATATGATGGACTATAGATCCCAGTTAACTGAGAGAAATGTGGCTGATGAGTATACCTGAATGTGTCAGGTCATATCTACTGGAGTCTGACTGAGACAGCTAACTTAAGTATCCTAAGTGTTCTCTTCTTCCAGAATCTGATCAATTTGTGGTCTCCTTGCTGCAACTAACAATTATTGCCACTTACACTGAGTGTTTTTACCGATGTAGTCAACTTGCATATGGACTTAAACCTATTGTAAATTAATTCCTTGCAGGACATAAAACTGTCATCATAAGGAAATGCATTTGATTGCTATGGACCACAACAGAAATAACAATCTACTGCTACAACCTTACTAACCCTCAAGTATTGAGGCCCTACCCCATCTCCAACTGTACTATAAAAGTGTATTATATGTGCTGTATTATAAAAACCCAAATGATTGAATTAGATAAAGAAAGATAGCTCTGTCTTTGTATTTTTACAAATATATAATGGGATGGATGATACAGTGCTCATATTTTTTTCAACTGATAGAATCATGGGACCCAGATCTCATAAACATACAGTTTATGGGCATTTCAGAGGAGACAACAGGAGTGGCAGCAAGGCAATGATACACAGCAGTGGAAGGACTTCAAGGCATGACTGCTGACAGGTCTGCATGGACGTTGTTTTGCTAGCTAGGATATGAACCTTTCAATCAGCAGAAATAAAGTGCACTACAGAAGTGGCCAAAGACTAGTTTTTCTGACCAAGTGTCAGAAGGAAAGGAGCCCACTGGATAGCTGCTTTGATCCCTGGCATGTCCCAAAGTGTTAGAATGAGTAGGTTGCTAACTGGTATTGGGAAAAACAGTGAGTATGCTGTATTCTATTAACCTGCTAAAACAGCCAAATCCTAAGCAGCCAGGATAGGCTGAAAACTATGATGGACTAAGCTTGTCAAGATTTTGATAGTTATGAATACAAACAGAAACAATTTTCTGTCACTGTGAAGGCTGGCTCACTAGAATGACTTCCCATGGTGGTGTGTAGCAGGCTAAATGTAGAGAACAGGGATTTAGGCACTCTGAAAAGGAGGCAGCTATAGCAGTGTACCAGGTGCAGCCTCTGTGAGGACAGGTGAGTGCAGGACAAAGTAGGTTCCAGACACATCTAGTTCCAGACTTATCACATGTCACAGCTAAGCCCCACAGACCTCCTGGCAGCCCCTCTGTGAAAATTAGTTTAAGAATGAGAAAAACCCACCATGCAGGGAGAGAAGAAAAACACTGAATATCAAAGAGAAGAAGTGGGGCAGAAACAGTTAAGGCACTGGACTAGGTATTTCCCCATAGCACAAAGAGAGGACTATCCTGGAGCATATATCCACACCATATTCCATGAAGGATCTCATGTCAGAGCAGGTCCAGGAAATCCTTCAGGATAGTTCCCAAAGGAATTGAAGTCCATGGAGAGTCCATGCTGACGCAAATATTCTTGAAAGATGGCAGCCCACATGGAGAGCCCACAGTGATGCAGGGAAACAGCATGAGGACGTAGGAGCAGCAGAGAGGAGTTGCTGTGGACTGACTGCAAACTTCTGTGCCTCACAGCATGAGCAGAGCACTCACAAGTGAAGCTGACATTAAAAGGCAGGGTAACGCTAATTTTTAAATTGGTTCTAACTCTCCAAATCTACTTCAAAAAAGAAATTAAAATAATTTTGCCAAGTCAGCTGTTTTACCTATGATGATAACTACTATGCAATATCTCTATCTAGAGACATTGCATAGTAGTTATCTCATATCTCATTCTGTTTTGTCCCTCTGTTCTCTTAAGGAGGGACTGAGGCAGCATCTGGGGGTGCATCTGGCTGCTGGCCAAGGCTAATCTAAAAAAAAAAACTCAAACTGAGGAGCAATACAAGGGGAAGGCCAAAGATTTTAGCAGAGATAGTGTAAAATTATTTTGTCCTCTGATGGGAATACAGATCACAGAATCACAGAATATTCTGAGCTGGAAGGCACCCATGAAGATCATGAAGTCCACTCTTAAATGACTGGCCCATACAGGGATTGAACCCACAACCTTGGCATTATTACCATAACTAACAGATGATTAACAACACATATTAAAGAATCCAGTTATAGAAAATAAATAGATCTTATGTCTCTCACACTGTTTATTCAACCAGAATGTTTAGAAATAAAGAAGAAATTAGTAACAGAATACAGTTCATCAGCAAACATAAGAAGGGTTTATTTATAACAAAAATAACCTCAACTTTTTAAGGGGAAAGTGTTTAAAGAAACAACTTATTTTTCATACATAAAAAAGGACTGTCCATGGCTTTTAAAATCAGACATGTTCTTAAATGATTTTTTTTTTTAGAAGGCTTTTTAAGAAATTCTTTGTGTTTGAACTTCAAGTAGATGGAATTTCTCTTCATCATTCAGTAAACTTTTATTTATTTCTGTTATCATTTTGCTATTACCTTTGGGTCATCTTCAGTATTTTGAAAATAAAACTGAACCAAACCATAATCCTCTTGAGGTCTCTATTTGTCCTTGGTGATATTCTGTTTTGATTTTTTTTATTTGTTAAAACATCCACTTTGCATTTAGTATTTGTCCATAATATTTAGATGGTATAAGATGAAGAAAGATCTCTTATTTTATTAGGAACTTGTGTGGAAATAATTCAGTTCCAGGAGTAGGATAAAGATAGCTAATGTGACATGACCCAGGGCAAGACAAAAAATAACCTTCTAAAGAACATCTTGTAATTTATGAAGGACATGAAACTAGTTGCTAAAAATGTTTTCTCTCTTGGCATATCCAGTGCTCAGGTTCTTCAACAGTTATGCTTCATTAATATTCATTAAGATTAAAAAGGTAGCTCCACAACAGTCTTGAAAGAATCATTCTGGGCACAAACATGCCCAAGCACATTTTGGTAAAGTCAAATGTGTGATATTAGATGCTCCATCCAGTCACAATGTGGGGCAGAAAGTGGTGTAAATGATCCCTGGTGTAGTGGTATATTAGAAGCATGCATAGAGATCATTTCCCTTGGCTTTGATTTCTCTTACTTCTGTTAGCTTAATGTTACACCTCGGTATACCCAAAGGGTGATCTAGTACCTACATTGCTGGCTTCTGGAATTCTTGTAGGGATATTATTCCTGAGTCTAACTAAGATTACTAAGGATGTCTGTAAAATCCCTCTGAGATCTATAGGTAAAAATTTAGCATTATGCATTAATAATACGGATCTTGAAGTGATGCAGTGGAATTTTGTGGATATTTGCTCATGAATACATCAACACAGAAATATCAAAACATTCAATTTCACACTCCTGTAAGTAAAACTGCAGCTAAAAGCAGTACTTTAACTACAATTGATTCTGAACTTTACCTGTTTTCTTTTGATTTCTTTCCTTAAAACAAAAGTAATTCCCAGAATTTCTAGTGGAGAAAGAAAGGCTTATGGTTCCTTTACTAGTATGTAATCCATTTCTTCATGTTCTGATTTTTTACTGTGTGAGAAACCCTTTAAGAACAACAGTATAAACTTTATAGTTTACACATAAGCCATGTCCACTAATGCTAGGTACTTAGTTACCGTTATGATGTAGAGTTTACATATCAGATACTCCCCAAGAAAAATCAATAATTTCTCTTTGTTCTTCTGGGAGAAATAGCATGTCAAATTTTGAATGATTTACAATCAATTTTTTTAGTTTCTGCTGAAAGGAGCATCTTGACATTTCTAATTCTTATGTTTTCCTTATTCTTTAGGTTGACAAATCAGAAAGGATAAATTATTTTGCTAATCACTAATGTGCTATGTGGGCCTAACAACTATGTACATCAAGAATTAAGAAGCAATACGGTAACTAAAATTTTCAAAAATAAGATTGCCATTTCTCATTAATTCATTGAATCAGTTTAATCAGTATTAAGCATGTGACCTTCTCTAAAGCCTTTGCCTGAACACTTCAATCCTTGTGCATATAACAGCATTGCTTTCAAAACCAAAATGTAACCTTGTAATCCAGAACAATAAATTCTGAATGCCAAGGACATTATAAGTATCTCTTTCTGCAAAAACACAACACTTTCTGCATGACATAAATTTTTAAGCTTAAAAGAAACCAGTATGAAAAAGATGGGAGCAAAAAGCAAGACAATCTCTACCAGCACAGTTTGCTGTAGCTAAAACACATAGTTTTATGTTCTGTCAATTTCTTGAAAATTATAGGAAAGAAAGACTTTAAAAAAGTATCTTAAAATTAAATTAGTTTTGGTGAAAACAGAAACTAAAATGAAGAATAGATTCCCATGCTGCTGTGAATTCAAGATGTGATAAGGGAAATTAACACTCCAAGGTAATAAAAACACTTGTTTTGCTCTGTGTTGCTCTAGACTAAAAACAGTTATAAAACAATCAACAACTAGAGCTATAGTTAAAAACACTCCTTTTTGCCTAAATAATTAATATACAGGCTTTGTTGAACTTCCAAATAATGCTATACCAGGGCAAAATTGTGTAAGTGAAAGAGACTACTTAAGTTTATTACTCAATTTAAAAAATGTTCTAAAAATATCATCAAAGTTTCTGACTACAGGTTACAACTTACTGTCTGTTCCTTATCTTTATTATGCATCAAAGTCTAAAGTAGCATGCACAAAGCCGTATGTTTTATGGCCACCATTCTTGTGACACCACCAAATGACCCCTGACTTACATGGCACAGACTTAACTCCACAGAAATTGTCAGCTGTTTGGATGTTCAATAGTCTTCACAAGGTAACTGGAAACAGCGCTCTTGGTGATTCAGGGAAGGAAAGTGGATTTTGTAGTAAGTTTTGGAGTTAGAAATAAAAGTTTGTGTACTACAAAATTGTATCTCATTTTACTAAAAATGAACAGTTTTTTAGGATAAAATAAGTTGAAGGTGGAAGTAAACTCTAAGAAAATTAATCCACCTTGCAATTTCTACTCCTCTCTTTCCCTGAGCAAAAGCAGTGGTAAAACTTTGATATGTTTAGAAATAGTAATCAGAAGAATCAATTTAAATTCTTACCTTATGAAGAGTGTCTTCTACAGCTTTCATATGACTAATGATCAGTTCTCTGTCTCTATTTCAAGAGAAAAAAAAAGATAGATCATAGAACTAAAACTCAACTGATTTAGAAATTAAATTTCTACTACTTTTTAATTATAATTTCTTTTCAAATAATTGTTAGTAACTCAAAGTAATTTTTTTTGTCTCTCCTTTTTATATCCCCGATGCAAACCTTAAAAAATAGTGCATGTACCACTATTTGGCATATTTACATATGTAATTTGCTTCTGTTGTGGACTATCAATTAAACTAGTTGTAAATATGGGCATATTAATGAACAACTATTGTGTTCTTGGAGAGTTTTAGATGTAAAAGGCATGTTGAATGGAGTCTTCTAGCAGGAAGAGAATACATTCTCGTACATTTCCAAAAGAAGTCTAGCCTAGTATCCTATCTTTACAATGGGAAGTTTGAAGAATGTAACAATTCTCTAACGCTGTTTTGTAGATTAGGGATTCAGTAAGAAAGAGCTCTCATCAGCTATGCTGTCATGAAAAACCTTGGCCTCAATTCATAATTGACAGAAGTAGAATTTAAGTTGCATAACACCGTATGACTAAGGAGAAAGGACAGCATAACCAACAAAACACTATAGGAAGTCAAATGGAATCCATGCCAGAAAATTGGAAAATCTGATTCATCTCAATATTCCAGGACTGTCTCTTATTTTGCCAGCTATATGTATATTTTGTTTGAGCTTCCACAACACCTAAACCAGAATCCATAGAATCAGCATGATTTAGATTAGAAAAGACCCTTAAGATCTCTGAGTCCAACAATTATCTCAGCACTGCCCTGCCACTAAACTATGTCCACAGGGGCCAGTTCTACACATTTTTTAAATACATCCAGACTAAATTTACTTGGGAGAACAGACCAAGCCCAACTTCACTACAACCTCCTTTCAGGTAGCAACAGAGATAGAGAGCAATAAGGACTTCCCTCAGCTTCTTTTTCTCCAGTCAAAATCATGGCATTCTTCCCTATGGAATAATGGCTGCTTTCTCATTACTTGATTCATACTATCATAACAGAAATTACAGAAGAGTGGTCTGAAGAATAGAACTGGCTTTTACATTCCTAATAAAACCACATAGATTTTTCTTTTTTGAGGATCCCACGTTTCTTTGGACTAGATTGACAGGGTACTTGGTTGCTGGCTGTGGTTAAACCACAATACATAGAAATTACCAAAAGACTACTGTATTTTTGTCAGGTTCCCTGTTTCAGACACTTTTATTAATATTGCTTCTTACTCAGGAGGAAAGTGGAAAGAACTGCTAGCCACCACTAAAACAAAATCAAGACAGCCATTCTCAGAACAAGCTAGACATCTTGCTGTCTTTTACAGCTCTACAAAAATTTAGGAAATAAATTGAAAGACACCCATGCATTGCCTACAGGCACTTAGGTCATGGAATAGATATTAAAATAAGATTTTCCAGATAAGACCAAAATCTATTTACCTGCTTTGCTTACATGTTCTGAAGGAAGAAAATGACACTTGCACTTGTTATGAAGAGTTGGTAGAACAATAACTGGTTTGGGAGTTTTCACACTAAAAAAACCTTTTCTGAATATAAGAATGGCCATAGGGAATGATCCTTACTGGAGTGCATAAAATAGGTTGAGGCAGGGTGAAAAGGAGAAGGCTTTTGAGAATATATCCTTCTTTGGGTCATAATCTGCTTTGATACACTTATACCAAATAATATTTGTCATTTTAATTAGCTTGTTAAACATATCACTGATAATTATATTAATTACATTATTTTGCTGCTGCATAAGCCCCGTATAGCTTCTAAGCTATTATTCTTCAGGGGTCAAATCTACCCCAGGTATAATGAGAAATTTTAATTTTAAATTGAACCTTTTTTAAATCTTGGCCATGGACCAATAATATTCAAAGTGCATACCACTGTAACAGCAATAGATAATAAAGTCTGAAAGGATTTATAATTTTATCTGACTATACAACTCTAAGAGGTTAGTAATAATCTCATTCAAGTCAATGGAACAGCTTTTGACTACCAATACTTTCAAAAATGGTCCCTGAACATTTCCTTCCACTCTTCAAGTTATAGTATAAAAAAGCATGGGGCTTACATCTAAATCCAAAACTCTCTGAAATCAGCAGAAATATCTATACTTTTCCACAGAAAAGCCTAGGTCCAAAATCGGTTTCAGCCCCTTTAGAACAATCATTTCTTAAACAAATAGAATGTGAAAGATCTACCAAAGAGATGTTGTCAAATCAGTTCGGTAATTGGCATACAAAATGCTTATGCATTTTGGACCAAGAATTTGTAGCACTATTATGGGATAACTACAGAAAACATAACATGTAGTATCTTGAACTAACAGTTTTCTTTTTTGAAGACTATCACTGAATTTCAAAGAGAGGCAGATGTACTTTTGTTTTCTAGAATTACATTAGTCAAAGCTAAAACCCTGTGCATGAAAGTAAGAATTGATCTTTTGTCTGTTTTAAGTGATCTCCCCGAGGTCTCAGTGCTCACTTGGCTGCCATGCAGAGGGCACTCTCTGCATCACGGATGCTCTCGCTCAGTCGACGCTTGTCCTGCTCCAGCTGGGTAAGAAGTCTATTTTGCTGACGCAGAAATCGATCTCTTCTTCTCAACTCCACTGTTGCCTCAGAGAGACTCTGCAAGCAGATAGAAAGCAGAGTTACCTGTCAGCCCAAATAATTAACTTCAGTTTATGCCATAGGCTATTAAACAAAGTGGAAAACAGACTGACTGTGTAGTAGATTTGGACCATTGCATACTAAGGTTTTATGAATTCTCTAGCAAAAACATTACTGACTCAGAACCCCCCAGTTTTTAGTATATTGACTGTGTACAAATATATTCATAAAATAAAATGATTTTTTGATCAAGCAGGGAGATAAAGTATGCTTCAAGTACTATATTTACAAATACCAGATCTAAAAATGAAGGAAATAATCAAGAGGACAGCGTTAAAGAAGACAGAATATTCTCAAAACTTAATTTAAAATAAACATTAAAGAAATGAATTCACAAAGGAAGGGGATAAACACAGAAGCATTTATTTAAATATCAGCACTGTTCAGAAATTTCAGTAGAATAAATAATCTCATATCCTCCGGTAGTGCATCAAATACAATGTGTTTTATGGGGATTTCACTATTTTAACATTAGTTTCCCAATATGCAAAATAGAATGTGTGTTTTTAAAACTTTTCTCTCTGGCTTGGAATTAACACGACATTTGATTAATCCAGATTAATCCAACACATGAAAAATAGCACACAGGACTAATTAATACAGAACCTGGCTGGTTGCTGCTCCTTTCTGTTGGGATAAATCAATACATTTATAGACTGCAGTATTAATAATTTGATTTCATACTTTGTTACATGTTACTTACAGCTGTTAATTGCCTTTTTAGAAAGAAATAATAATAGGTGGTTATAAACATTCTTTTACGCACTGCGTATTTCCTGATGGATTCTAAAATATAGAAGAGAAGATTGCATAGCAAGACTGAGCTCTTGCACACCTTTTTTCAAAATTTATGGGTATATTTTCTGCTTAAATTCTAAGAATGCTCTGCACAATCTGTACTCCGTACTTGTCCTAGACCATGCAACATGGAGATGTACTATGCCGTGCATGAGTATGAAGAACAGGATATACAAAGTGCTGATAAAAATTTGGAGGGTGCTGAAAGCTTAACTAATCTGAAGAAATTTCAGACCACTTTAAGGGTCAGAGGCATTTCAAAAAGCATTATGATAGAGAAAATGCCTATAAAATAGCAATCTACAGCATAGGAGTGCATAGTCCTACAAAATACACTGTTATCTGTGGACTGGCATAAATCTTGTAACATTCCTAAAGAGAAAAGGCAACCAGTTACTTCAATGGTGGTGTATTTTGAAGGTATAGCACCATTACTTGAACTCTTGTTCAGGAATTTTGAAAATTTAGGCTGAAAATAATCATGACTGTACCAAAAAAAAAAAAAGTTTAATTAAGAAACCTAACCCCAGAAATGTTAATGTTATTCTTGTTCAAATGACTCCAGGTTGAATAATTCTATTTTTACTCTTATGTCCTTATTTTCAATAAACAATTTATATATTTCCCCTAAGAAAAGATAAATGCACAGATAGCATTCATCCACTGTACAAGGATATTCAAAACCAGAAGTCTTGCTTTCGAAAATGCTACCCTAAAGCCACTGGCAGCTATCAAAGCCCTGTCTAAACAGATGACTTCATGAATTATCAGATTTTCAGAAATTTTATTTCCAAGAACCCAAATGTGAATTAGCATGGATAAGAAGATCCAGCTCTAATTAAAAACAAACAAACAAACAAACAAAAAGCACACAAAAACCAAACAAACTTTTTCCAATTATTGTATTTACTGTTTGCTTTCAACATTGAGGAAAGAGTCCTGAAAACCACATCAAGTAACCCCCTGTCCATATTCCCAGCTTTGAAAAATAGACTGTATTTGAACACAGTCTCTGTTACCACTATTTGGTCCAAGCCAGCTTCCCACCTGACTGAAAAAACTGGTTTTACGTAGTTTCTGTTAGTATTTTGATGCAAGAAATTTCAGATGTAGATGCTGTTGAATGGATTTTGGCCTCAAGATCCTAGCAGTCTAAAAGAGTAGAGAAAGACAGGATAATAGGAACATTATGCATATTTATTTCATTTTTATTATAGCTATCCATCTGCAGGGGCTGAAGATTTGTTGGCTCCTACATAAATCTTTAATTGCTGACCAGAAACAGTGAAAAGATCCACTAGCTAAAATCTTCTGTGAGCTGCTAATTTAGGTTACTCATTGCAAGCACATGACTATTAACAATGCAATAGCAGGGCCTAACTTTTTAAAGGGACATGGTCAGCAATCCACACTAACTGATGATGAAGCAATATAGAAATGGTTAAATCAAGTATCTCACTGCAAAGCTGCTCTATTATATTCAAAAAAGAACCCCATTATTTACAGAAATCTCTAAAGGATTCAGACTTTATATGCTAGTAATATTGTAATATCTAAGTAAAACAGAAACTGATTTTAGCACTCTGAACGCAGTTTCAGCAATTACTTGAAGTTTCTTGATACTGTGGGTTAAAGTCAAGCCTTGAAAATGTTCAAATACAGTGTGGTGTATTATATAATGGATGGTAAGCCTATTTTTTTGCTTCTTCAGATTGATCTAATTAAAACCCTTGATAAACTTTATGGACTCTAATATTTCCAGCTGAGTGACTGAAACCAAGAGGGTGTGCCTCAAGGCAGCAAGGCAACAATGATAAGCAGCAGGTTAGCCACTAATTTCTCAGCTAGGGTAGATTGTGAAAGTGTGATGTTCTGATATCCAAGAAAGTGTTCAGGAGAGAATAGGATAAATCAAGTTTAATAACTCTGCTCCTAATTGTTCCCTCAATGCTCCACTCTAATTACTTGGAGAACTCTCCTGACTGTCACCTGATATTAAGTTGTTGGAGGCTGAGTGTGGAGCAGTGAGATAATCAATAAACATTTAGTGGGGAGAAGAATGAAGATCCTGTTAAGCAGTGGGAACCTGCAGCACCCAAAGCCCTTCTGCTCATGAGAAAACCTATGGGAGAGCCATAGTGATTGCAAAGCAATAATCCAAAGCACTGGTTTTAGGCTTTGAGGCCTTTAGGCAACAGTACATTTGAGAAAAAAAGGTTAACACGGTCACCCTAATTACAGCCCATTTTCACATTCTTCATATATAAGCAAAGACAAGCCAATTAGGTAGAAAGGAAGATAAGGGAAGTTTTATTTGTATACTAATTAAACCCCTGATGAAATTAAAGGAAAAACATACAGCTCTGTAATTGTGTCTGAGAAAGGTCACTCCAGGTTCAGTTATCAGAAAAGCACAGCCTTGAGATATTTCACTTAATCCACAATATAGCCCTTATTTTGCCCCCCAGGTCTTAGTATTTACAAAAATAAGAAAATTTCACAACCAGATAATGCATTTATCTTGAAATGTTTTCTGTGGACAATTACAACTGTTAGAAAGTTGAGGCTAACTATGATAAGAAGAATGAAGGTTTTAAAAACCTAGTATGTTTGCACATAGTTCTGTGAAGATGCTGAGCTTTCACTTTCAAGTAAAGTGATTCTGAACCAACTTAGAAGCTAAACTCCAATTTATTAACATTCTGTACAATGCCAGTTACCTGTCTTTCTCAGATTTTTTAGGCATTCAGGTGCTAATTCAGACATCACTGCACTCTTTTCTCTCCAGTCTACCAAAATCTCATATATCAGTTGAGTTCTCATCAGAATCTTCAAAAAGAGGTTTTTTTTAGAGACATTTAGATTTAGACCTTTTTTTCCCTCACAAATTAGGCATGAAAATTTTGTTGAAGAGAACAGCAAGCAACTGATAGCACTGAAGAAAAATCTCACTGGTTGTCTGTTGGTTTGGTCCTTCCACAAGCTTCCTTTAACAAGTTTAGGTTTTGCAGTAAGGATTCTTTTTATTCAAAACCCATTATAAAAAGAAATTAAAGTTTAATATTGTCATTCTTTACACATAAAAAGGACTCTATTCAAAAGATAACAGATGGACAGTCACTCTAGATGAACAATGACAGTCATACAGTTTAAATTCATGCAAAACATGCGTGACATATTTATACTGAGATGGTATTTTCCAAGATCAACTAAAGCTAGATCAAACTGCTTAGTAAATTAGATTTAAATTACACAGACACAACACAGCAGTACAAAATATGCAAATACACTGCACTATGCGTATAATGAACTCATTTGTGAAATTGAAGATTTTCTCTTTCAGATGAAGTTTCATATGTATGTTCTCTATTTAGATGCAAAATACTACTTTTACAAAATACATTCTGAAAGCTGTCCTACACTCACGACTAACAAAATTTCACAATATAAAGAAGTATAGAAAGTTTAGCCAGCATCCATTTCTTCACCAGTTTAAACATATTTCCCATTATCCTTGTTGGCAAACAATGATCTCTGAGTGGCCCTCAGAATTCTACAAGTAATCTAGAGAAGTCTGCAGTTTCAAATGGTTCAAATCCAACAGGTACGACAAGCTACATTAATATTTAATGTTTACAATATTTTTAGTGTGCACCACTACAATGCAAACCAAATATGTCAGCTCAAACTATACAGCTGAAATTCCACAGGATGTTTTTTGAAAAGAATCTTTATTTTATCAAGAGGAAATAAAAATTATGCTTCTTCTATCAAAATAGTGGGTTAAAAATCTTAAGGAAAAAAGTTCTGTGACAAAAATAAAAACTTCATAACTGAGACTTCTCATCAATACTTAAAAAACATTAAACGCATCTAAGAAGTACCTGAAATAAGATTAATTTACACTTCTCACATAGAAACTATCAAGATACTATATCTGGATTCTCTGCGTTTTTCACAGTGTCTGCAGTAGTGTCTTAAAACAGTTTGAAATGAACTCCATGTGGCTGATCTGCTCCTGCAAAGAAGAACTGAGGCTGATCACCCATGACATCCCTTCAAAAACAAATGCTTTCCTATGCCCTTTAAATTTTGCTAGGAAAAAAAAATGTGAATGCTGAAAAGGACACTTGAATGAGCTGTATCTGCATTGCAGAAAAAACCAACTATTTTTTTCAACCTCTTTGCTACTGGACCTTCATGCTGACAACAACAATTTTTTCATATGCTGGCACTGAGAGAAAGAACATACCTTATGACTCGTCTCTAAGGATATATAGCATATATATAGTATATATATAGTATATATACGCTATATATGTATATTATATATATATATGAAGTATATATATATATAAAGTATATATAGTATATATATAGCATGGAAGCAATTAAAAATAGTTTACAGATCTCAGTATATCTAACAAGGTGCAAAATTCACTTCATGACTGTGTTATAACCTTGTGTAATGAGGTCACAGAGCATGTGTAGGTCCACTAAGCAAAACAAATACCAACCAGCACAATCATTTTAATAAATAACTAACAAAATACTGGTGCATTACAAGATACTTGCAGGCATATTTTCACATTTCTAACACAATATCAGATACAATTGCTTGTGATTGTTTTATATGGAAAACACTCATAATATCTGAGTACGCACTATGGTTTATCCAAATCAGTACCAAAAATGTCAAGCAAACATCAAAAGACGAATATGAGTTAAATGTCCGGACATGTAGCCCTAAAAACAGTTGTGATATATGGCTACTGTACAAGATCTAGAGCCCAAGTATTAAGAGACATTTAAATGAAATTTTATTTGAGAGTCATTCAATAGATGAGGTAGGGAAAACGCACACATTGACTTTTTGCAAGAGATTTTTCTTACAAAAGTCACTTGAAATTTGAGGCACTCATGTAATGAAAGCAAATGACATTCATTACCCATGGACATGTAGACAACAGTTCATTTATTGACAGAAACATAGCCCTTAGACATCCAAGCAAGTTTAGGTACCTCAAACATCTCAGCTTCAGTGATTCAGGCTGTGCCTCAAAGACTTACAGCTACGTTTACTATCTTCTTGCCATAGTGCAAACATTTCACAACAGAAAATCTATTCTGATCAACAAGAAAGGAATCTATTTTTCAACTGCATTAGCTCAAGATGTTTAGCAAAGAATGACTGAAAATGCTTTGTGAAGTAATTGAGTTGTGTATGTTTTAAATTTATTGTGAATTAAAAGTTTAGTAATTTAAACACAGTAGCTTTTTCTTAATAATTTCACACAATAAAATCTTTTCCAGAGGACACATCATATGCTCATTCAGCTTCAAAGTAAAACTAAACAAAACTTTTAAAGTGAAGTAATTACAAAATATAAACTTCCCACACACAGCCTAGATCCTCATGGACTGTTGAAGGAGACCCTTTTGATTAAGAAGATACACTGGGCCTTTCAAGACATACACTAATCCAATAATTGAGACCTACTTTTAAACTGTGTTTTGGAAAACGATAAAGTACATGATAAAATTTATGCACATTATAATTTAGAAATTTTAATCATCTCCTAAGCTAAGTGAATTATGTTAGTATTACTGGAAAGCTGCAGAAAGGGATTATATCACTTAATAGACCAAATATAATTTTGTAAAAACTCAGGCTTTATCACTATGAGTTTTAAGAATAATCCTTGAAGTTAAGTGAGAATAAATTTTTGGAATCACATGCATGGTTGCATGAGTACATTCACTCCTTTTTCAATTTCTGACACACTACCTCAGGACTGATGTTTCTTTTTTCTCCTTAGAAATGTAAATTTCTCTCCCACCACAGCATTCAGCCCTTCGCAGTCACAGACTAGAAAACACCCTGCTATCTACTACTATACATACTAGATTTCCTGTGCTTTGGCATTAAGTGCCACCAAAAAGTGGGGTTTTTCACTGTTACACTTTCTACCCTGGTAGACTGTCAGCTGTATAGCTGATACAGTTCCAAGGTTTGAAAAAGATGGTTTACACTTGGATTACATTGCAAAATATGACTTTTCATAACTGCCATGCACCTGTAAATGAGGCACTAATACTACAAGTAAACTCGGATGCTGCTCTGTAGCACTGCTCTCTGCAATACTGTTTGCTACACATTATCTACTTGTGCACATTAGAGCACAAGACAAAAACACAACCAGTACTTAGACTTCATCTTCCCTTTAGAAGTGAAAATTTATCAAATGTACATAAATACAAATATTTAGCTGTGCATCTATGAGGACACAACATATTGCAACAAATATTGTAGCCTCTCTCATCTATCACAGCTTCAAACCATCTGTCTCTGATCATGTCCTACTGGTCTCAATGATCTTTCATTACCAGTGACATTTCTAAGCCCTGGAAGAGATTCTTTTAAGTTCTCAAGAAATATTTTTTCATTAGATTTGTATCAGAAATTTGCTTAGACTATTTCTGTATGGTAACAGTCAGTTAAAACAATTAAGAAGAAGAAATAACAGCAATAAAATATTAACAGAGTCAACAATTTATTTACAAAGTAAATAAACACAATTTAATTCCCCTTGCTATTTAAAAAGGAATAAGATCTGAAGTTAGAGGCATCTTGACACAGACAAAAAGTCATCTGAGTTAGGTTAAATGACACAATGTTCTGCTTCAGAATTAAATTTGAGAAATAAATATTATGGTACCCTGTCTGTCTTCTCTTCAGACATTGGTTCAAAAAATGGGAATACTAGGCGTCTTCAGAACAGTTTCAAGGAAACTTCTAAACAGAACTTAAGGTTCAATTCTGAGTACAAAAATATACTGCCCATAACCTGAATAAATGGTCACCCCAGCTAAGATTTTTGCTACTGCAGCTTATTCTGCAGCCCTTTATTGGAAGAGGCTGCTGCACAATTGCACCAGATACAAGTGCATTAATGTGAGCTATCACATTGAGAAGTTAGGGGGAATGCCAGGAATGTCAATTACTGTCACAAAAAGGTTTGGTCTAGCTTCAGAAATAATTTTCCATTTTCTTTAATTAATTAATTAGAAAAATACCTTTTTTTAGCACAGCACTAACATTAATGTGGGCTTCACAAGATTTATCACTTTGTATAGTTTACATTCAAATACTGCATTCCCCTTCAGAAGAGTTCTGACCAAGCCATACATGCAACGTGTAAGTGTTTCCACAGAGCCCCAAATGTTATTTAGTGCATGAATGTTTTAGTTATATCAGTCCAGCCATATCCTGTATGACATACTCGCAGAGAGAAAACACACATACTTGATTATCACTTTTACTTTTTAAACCTCAATAAAGTAAGAAAGAATTGATAAATATGTAATTTTATATTAAAAGGTCTGCTCTTCAATACAGGTAAGCCCTATCTTTCAATTCATTAAAAACTGGAGAGTAGTCATCTTAGCAGAAAAAAAAAAAAACAGATACAGTAGAACAAAATTTAACTTACATAAAAGGCAACTTTTAAATCATTCTATTGAAAAAGCATCAAAGATATATTACATCCCAATATTCGCTAAGGAGATCAAAGTGCTATAAAGACATATTGATTATATGTCTCACTTCCTTCTGGATGTGCTTTGAGTCATACCAAGTGCCAAATGAGAACACAAGGCTTAAAAAAGAGTAAGTTTCCTGAGAATGGCAAATACAGATCCTGCAACAGGGAAATTAAACAGCAACAGTGATAAGTCATTGCAACTGTAAAACTTCAATTATTATTTATATTTTTCTCTCTAGGTACATTTCCTAACTATAAGACAAAATGGCACTATGATGGTACAAAACTTGGAAAGTTACCTGCTTCGCTCACCTACAGAAATGACAGTAACAAATATGTCTATCACTAGGTGATACCACACAACCAAAATTTTAGTAAATTATGATTAACTTTTTCTAAGAACACTGATTTCTTCATTCTCACACCTGAGAAAATTTTATGTATAACAAAAAAGTAGTATTTATAAACGAAATATGGGGACTGCTACTTAGAATTGAGAATCTTAATGTTGTAATTTTTTATTGAAAAGTCCACAGACAAAAAACCCCAAAATACTAACAAACAAAACCACCAAAATACAACAACATTTAAGGTAGTTTTACTTTAACTAGAATGAATTGGAAACATTTTAAAGTCTTTTTAACTGACAAGCAAAAAGATGTAGCAACAAGAACCTCACCAGATTTCTCATAAATACATATTGTAAAAGACAACACAACAAATTAGGCAGCATAAAATATGATTTCTGTTTTGAGTTTGTTGCCCTGCTATAATTGTGAAGAGCTTCCATGTTCTAATAGAAGAGAGCATAGGTACATATTTTGGAAATTGAAATTGGCATAAATTTTGAAAAACCTTCCCCTTGAAAATCATTGAATACCTAATGGAGTGTCAAATTAAATTAAAAGATCAAATTATATGAAGGATAGGCCTGGCTGCTGTCACAGCATGCAGCCAAGGGAATACAGGTGCAAAGAAATGCATTTCTTGTTTTAGTCTTATGCCAGTTAGATACATACTTAATTATATACCAACAGTTTAATTATATTTCAATAGCTGTTTGAAAGATTTTACTTATGGTTTGACAAGAAGATATAAAGATATTTGCAGAATTAGTTGCACACAAAGAGAAAGGAAGAATATGGGAAAACATGACTAAGGTGAAAAGTGATGAGGCCCTGGAGATATCCTAGATAATCAGCATCAAAAAGCAAATCTACATATAAAGAACTTCTATATCAAGATATAGAACCTGTATAGTAGGAAGTCCGACACATTGATATCTGTACAACAGGAAAAACAGGGTATAGAACACCTTCTTCAAAAAATCACATGCTGTTTTAAAGATCTATTGAACCCCTCTGCACATTTCAAGGTAACACAGTTACTTTGTAGTTGGTCCAATAATATAACAAAGATCTCCTAGGCACTGGATTTACCAAGAAGCCTTTCAGTATTTTTCAGTGAAAACTGAAAGATAGTTGAAGGTCTTGAAATAACAGGGATAACTGGTATGTAAGTACGTATGCTTAATACCACATGCTGTAATTATACAGTAATCCCATTTTTCTTCCAAATTACTTGTCAATAAATCTTTCTCACTGCACTATAAATTCCAAGGTCATGGACAGAGGTATTTATTAGTATAATTACAATGCAGAAATAAAAACATTAAGCTTTTAGATTCTGATATTGTTCCATTTATTCTCTCCTTTCTCTAAGAGGGAAGTAAATAGTTCCTAAAAATGGAATAGCCAGAAAATACTGGAAGCTACTTTTAAAAGACTAGAAATATGCTGGTTCGTGCAATTACTTTGTTTAAGTTATCTTTTCTCTTTATCTAAACTTTGAAAGAATGTCAAATTTATCCTTTTTTTTAATACTTTAGTGCAGCAAACAAACTCAGGACCAAAAGTATTCTCTGAAATAGGCAATGTTACTACACTATTAACACTAAAGCACTCTGGATTTCACTGTGTGCCAGTCAGTCATATATTGGACCAAAAATCCCAAGGTCTCAGCCACCTGCTGAGAAGTAACTTGCAGTCCAATTTTGTGGACTCTTGTTTTCACCATTTCATTATTCCTAGGCACCAATCTATCTGTCTTGCTTACTTGCCTTATTCCACAAACCACCAGAAGGGCATTTAAGTGCATGACTCAAAAAGTGACTGTTGAAATGAGACTACTGAATCAGACTAGCATGAACAAACTTACTCCATAATTTTCTGGAGAAGGGTAAACCTATTCTTACCTGAAACTTAACTCCTGGTCATAATTAGCTTTCAAAGATTAACTAAAGTGATGTTACATAATCATTACTTATTCCAGTGTTCTATCTCAGTGTCTAAGTTACGTACAAATTGATTTAATGCTGAGAGCATTTCCTCAGAGTTATCTTAAACTTTTCAGCAAGTTAAAAAGAAAGAATGATTTTTTTATTACTTAGGGATGCTTCTTCTTATTTATTAGGTAAATAATGTTTACATCTGATTAGATTGAACATGTAATACATTGCCAATTACTTTCATTCTTCTTCCAATGTAAAGCAGCAGCAATTTGGATATAATTTTACCATTTCCTTGCAATATTAAGGTAGTAAATAATATACCTGAATAATATTCTTAATGCCAACCAATAAAATATTGCATAGGGGCATAATTTAGGAAAAATAAAATCTTCACCTGGTGTAAATACATGTTCAAATTCCAATGTAAAATCTTAACATTGCTCAAAAATTAACTATTTCTGACATTCAACTTATAAAACTGGACAAAAGAGGAAATGCAAAGAAATGAAAGAGAAACACAACAGTAATGAAGAAACCCTTTCAAATAAGAACTTTCAGTTGAATTATGGTTGTATGACTTATACTACAGTATTTTGCATTGTTCCATTGACCTTCATATCAAGGCAAACAAATAATGAGTTCATAATCACAAATTTTAACTTTATTCTTCCTCCCATTCTGGTCATTACTTACGTATTTTCCAGAAAGCTGAACTGAGAACCTGCTGAGGGAACAAAAATCCAATTCTAACAGACAGAAATCACAATCTTCATCTGAATCTAATGAATTCAGATATGCCTGTTTAGTGAAGGCTACTCTGGACAGAGAATATGTATGTATGATTTGAATGACATAGGTATTGAAAATAAACACTCCAAATCTTCCCACCAGAAAACATAATTTTGTGAGTATTATCAAAACATTTGGATGAGGTTTTTTTTTCATCACTTACTCTGACATAAATAAATGGCAGCTTCTCTAAACTTAGCAGATTAAACAAATCCAAAATTTGGGGTACCTTCTTCTAAAGTAAGTATTGAAGTCTATCTTGAGGCATAACAGTATCAAGTTATATGATTTAACATCTATTTCACTGGAGCTATTAATAAATAATTTATAGAACTTGTTCCGTAAAGAGAATCTTAAAAATGTGTTATTTTTATTACAGGTACTAACATACCTAAAAGGAAGTAAATATATAGACTATGCATATCAATAGGAAATAAAAATACATTACTTGAGTAAGACCAGCTGGTATCGGGAATTAAAAATATGTCTGTTATTGATACCTGTTTAGCATTTGTATAAAAGTTTCCCTTCAAAGAATGAGGAATCAGAGCAAATGATTCACCTCATCTAATAAAAAGAAGTGGTGTTAGAGTTGCTCAGTTGCAGCTGACCTTGAATGTAATTGGCTACTTGGGATGTCTCTATGGTATACGCCACTAAGATAAAAATATACAGGATTAAAATCTGAACTGATAAAGCTAAGAAATTAAGTATTACTTCTTTAATAAGCCTACTTTATGAAAGTACATGAATACCAAAATATCTCCTTACTGATTGCTGTCGAACTGTGAATAAGTTTAAAAATAAGCTATCAAAAGTCAAAGTATCTAATATTTTAATTTTCTTCTTACCTGTTTAAAAATTATGAGTAAAGAATTCAAAGCATGTCTATTTTTTTTCACTCCATGTCACTCTGCTCTATGTGATCTTACTTTTATGCCACCACAGTCACTAAATTTTTATATATACTTAGGTCTATACAAATATTATTTTGTATCTTAAGATGAAGATTTTACTTTTCTTATTTCATATTTTACAGTGCAACAGTAAAAATTATTTTTTTCTGCATTATTTAAGGGCTTAAAACCCTATACAATTGTAAGAACAGTGTTTTACAAGGGCAAGGTTGATTATAATGAAGATGAGATTGCTTCACTATACTGCACAATGAGAGCTACAAAAAGCCCCACAAAACTCCCAAACATTTTAAGTCATAAAACCCAATTAAGCTAAAGGAAAGAGTCTGTAAATTAAGATGCCAGGGCAAAGGCAGAGACCATTTCTTCCTGTTGTGAATAAAGGTATGAACAGGGCTGGATTGTGGTTAACTGCAGGAGAGAAAAGAGATTTTTTTTTCTTAAATTTTAAAAACCAAAACATACATAGCTCGAAATTTAAGAAGCACTTTTACTCCTTGGTATCAAAGTATTATATTAGACTGTCATTTGAATTTCAAAAGTACTTATTCAATACAGATTTGGAACTGTAAAAACAATGATAAAAATTGAAGATGAACTTATGATTTAGGATGCATACATTATAAAATTGTATTTGCATGACTAAGAAAAAAAAAAATCAAGCACCAGCAGATCATTGACATGTGATGACATGGTACCACAACTGTTCTTGTCTCCTTATTTGATTCAGTCCCAGATAAATGCTCTTACAACCAAAATGTAATTTTGTCATACCTTTCATAGTAAATATCATAAAGAAATTAAGAGATATCAATCTTCTAAGTTGAGGGACAGTACACAGCAACAAGCCTACAGCTTAAATTTGGTCAAACTCTTCAGTGGGAAGGATTGAGACTTACAAAGTAATAAACCAAATCACTTGTAAGTTGTAAACTTCAGCCTTAAGGTTTATTTTGTCAACGTTCTTTGCCCCCATCCTATCACCTATATTATTACATAGTATCTTTAAAGCTTTCAGCAATAACCAAGCATTTTACACTAAATTATGTTGTTCCAGTAGCAAACGACTGTTAAAGAACTGCAGAATTAGGATGCATTTTAGGGTCATGACTGTCTCAAAAATTTGTATGTCACCTTCAATTAATAAAAATCAGCATCTGTGAAATGTAATTCAGTAACCAATAATCTATGTAACATCTTTGTTTAAAAGTTCCTCCTATATTTTAATTGCCTACGATTGACCTTTTTCGTCATCTTCTCTGAATAAATGAAAAGGTGTGTTTTAGACAAAGTAAAACGTGAAAAAAATGTAATAATGAAAAAAAGTAGACACAAATGAAGATTTCAAATAGGATTTGTCTTCTAGTCTTTCCCATCTTTATACTCCTAAAAGCCATTTAAAAATCTTGAATTTATACATACACTGCAGTTATATCAGAAAGAAAATAGCAATAGCATTTACAAGCAACTCGACTTAAAACACTAACAAGTTTATTCTTCCATTTAAATGAAACACCTAAAACTAGGGAATTTTGAGAGAGAAAAAAAAACACAAAAACCAACTGGTAAACTGGAAATGTCATTGTCTTTTACCCTTAGTGAGGTATGGAATTTTTAGTAAATAATACGACTAGTGAAAACCCTCCTTAATAAATTTAACAACATCCTTCACCATCCTCCACTATACATCACTTCAAATCTCTGCTTGCTGCAACTCATCCTCCTTGACATCTACTTTCATTGTTATATTTTCAATATTTCTGACATTTCTACTAGTTTTGTAGCTCGAATCATTTTGGTTCTTCTCCTGCTTGACACTTCTTCTCTCAAAATTACAAGTGCTTCTATTTCAAAATATTGGTGAAACAGTCTCTTTTGCTCAGCTGTCAATTCACAGAAGAATATTTGGAGATGGAAAGACAGTAGAAGGGCTGAAGAGCAGACACAAGCCGCAAAACTTGCTTTAAACAGAAAATAAATTAAAGCTGCAGAGCTCAGGTCACCACCTATTACTGGCTTACCATCACAAAGTTTTCTCTCCTTTCATGTTAGATATCCACCTTGTTTCAAACCTCTAATACTCTCTCTGTTCCTTTGTTATCAGAAATTCTGGTAACATCATCTTTTCCCTTATTACTCATTATGTCTAAAGAAAATTCTAAATTCTAACAAAAAAGTATTTCTCTCTACCATCACCTCACATATTCCCAACTGACAAATGTATTCTCCATCCTAAGAATATATTTAGGAAACAGACAATCCAGGTTCTAAAATATTACTGTGAACTCTATCAAAAATCAAAGTATCCCTGTACTTTTTAATTTATTTTTCTATAAATTGCAAACACCTTGTGATAGTTAGATCTGCTGTCATTTATGTCCTCTATAAATTTCAGACACTTCACATGTATTAGTGTACACTTCTCAGTTCCAAAAGTAGAAGAGTGATGTTATATCTTGAAGAATCTTGAAAGTGTTTCTGAGTACACTAAAATTTCAATACGCCATGTAATATGTGTGCATTTACATTTCATTTGCACAAAAACTATGACATTTGGCTTATTCAACAAAAAATACATTTCAGGTGCCTAATTCAGAGCAATAATTCTTACCTTTACAGATTCACTTAAGACTTGGGTTTTATCTGCTTCTTCACTGGATTGCAATTCTAGTTTATTATTTAACTCCTGTAGCTGTTGTGCTTGCTCATTCAAAAGCAATTGTGCCTGATGCTCCCGATGTAATGCATTATTTAATTCTTCACATACACTTTCAAACCTCTCATGGGTGATTAATTTCTGATAAGAGAAATAAATTGTGTTTGATTATGTAACTATACTTACTTGTTTACATACTTGACTTTCCAAGTTCCACTTGCAAAGAAATTAAATTCTAAAATAAAAGCATGCTAAAAGTTATTATTTATTTAGGTTTTTTTTAACTCAAAAACCACCAAGCAATAAAATGGCCAGACAACTTTTTTCACTGTATTTTTTCAAAATAGCATTCGGACTACTCTAAACAGTATGCATTTGCTATCTCATTCAAATAAACGCTCCAGATTGCAAAGAACCAATATTTAGAAGGAAATATGCAGATAAATGTCCCCAATTTTACTGCCTATCTTGTTAACCCTTGTAAATGTCTTCCTGAACTCTTTCTCCCTTTCCAAAAGTGTTCCAGAGAGACCAAGTAGTTCTTCAAGGAAAATAATTGTCTACATTTGAATGGCAATCTAAACTGTGATAATTTCTTCCAATTTCCCTGTAAGCAATAAAACCCAGTAAGAGCAAAAGATGAGCAGATATAACTTTTTCTGTTTGAGTAAAAATCCCCAATATTTTACCAGCTAAGAACAGGAAAAAGAATGGATTTGACACCATCTGTTCAATAGTCTCAGCTTGGAAGTGTTTTGATTGGAACACTGACAAGTCCAACAACTAGACTTCACAATCAGTGCTGGTCACAGCTACAGAAAACACTGCTTCTTCTGTGCCACAGCTGTTTTAGTTGTACTGTGTGCCTGTCAAGCATGTATAAGAATTCTTAATCATTCACTAGTTCAAATAGTTCAAACATGTTCAATTCTGAATGCAACCTACAAGAAATAAGCATAATAGGAAAGGTGCTTACTACCTCCAGCATGCTAAAGCAAGACAAATTTCTTCCCCTTCAAGGACTGAAGGCACAGTTCTGTACATATGTCAGGGGTCTAACAGATAACCCACCAAATGGCATCAACCCCTCAAACACTATCTCCATTAGTCACGATACTGTGGTTTCAAGCAGACAAGGAACCTTTTTGTTGTACCTTCTTGTTCCTGTTGGAGAACACTACTTACAGGTTAGCAAATGCACAGTGTTTAAGTAAATTGATCAGTGGCAGCTAGGAGTCAGAGGAATTTGGTGCATATATGCTAGCAGGAATGAAGAAAAGGGACTTTTTTTCCCCTTCTATAAACTTAAGCCTTCAGGAGAATAGCCACATTAAAATTTGCATTGACTAGCTCAAGGCATAATCAAGCATCAAAGATACTGTAAAATGTTTACCATAATATTCAGCAATATCCACACAGAGTTAATGCTTCTTAAAGTTCTCAGGAACATACTCAGTCAATACCCTCATGACAGCTGACTTTACTCTGCTAAAGTGAAATCTATGAATGTTTTTTGGGTGTATAAATCACATCAGCATTTTTAATATACAGAAGTAAACCTGGTTGCTGAAGAATAAACATGTAATTTACAAGAACATCTCATTCTACAAATCAAAAAGAAACTCTTGCAGAAGAGAAGCCTTTCTAAACACATCTGACTTCTAGTTTAGTGACATTTACAATGCAAATCTTCTGGAAAATTCTTTTAATATTAGAATGATTTTATACTTATTCTTCAAAAGAACACACAAAAACACATCTTATAAGCAGTCACCTCTAAATCAAATATACTTACTTGCTTAAGCACATTTAATTGCTCTTGCAGGCTTTGGGCTTTATCTGCTTCTTTTTTCATCTCACTGAAATTTGATTTGAATTCTTTAAGTTGCAGGCGCAGTGAGCGGCGTTCCACTTCTGCTGCATGAAGCCTTTGTGTAAATTCAAATATTTGCTTCTGCAAGGATTCTATGTTTTTCTGTTTACAGTCAGAAATAAATTTGTGTGCTTTAACATGAACTGTTTTAGCAATAGAGCCACATGTAATACCCAAGCAAATTAGACAAAGCTCTCATTTTGTCCATCATCTCTAAGAGGCACGAATGCAAAAAAAATTACCCTGCTTCACCTGCCCTTGGGGGTAACTGAAAATTCTGTTTTCAAGGAAGTACCATTTTAATGCAAGGCCCACAATAAAAGACCAATTATTTCAGAAGATTTCTCCTTTCCCTCTGACTATAGGGAAGAAAGCTATCTTTACTGATAGAGCAAAAAGCATGAGAAAACTGAAGAAAACGCCTCCAATCAAACAAACAATTCCACTCCCCCCACCCCCAACAAAAAAACAACCCCAGAACATTTAGTGGAAGCCAAAAACAAGTTAGTTCTTACAAAGCAAATATAACTTTGACAGAAGCTTAATTTTTTTTTTCTTGGATACATCAAATCTCTTAAAATTCTTTGACATAAAAGAAAAAATATATTCATGCTCTAATGCTTCTGGGTGTTAGGAATCAACTTCTGATGTCTACATAGTTGACTTTAATGTAACAGTCTTATAAAATGAAACAAAATTAATGGTACTATCAAGAGAGCTTCATCCTAACACTTAGGAACGTACTGCTTACATGAGGTAGGACTATAATTATGCATACCATACTGGATATTCTGTCACACAATCCAGCTTTCAGGGCCTGGGTATTTATTTTATTAAGTCCATGAGCCAGGCTCTGTACCAAGGAGTCTTTCTCCAGACAAGTACTGTACTTGCTGTGGTCTAATGGAACTGCCTCCATTATAACATTCAGCTTGTCCATAAGTTTTGAAAACGAATTCCTGGCTGCACTTAAAAGTAACCTTCCAGAAAGACATGACTTTGTACCTTTAAAAAAAAAACAAACAAAAAACAGAAAAAAAAAAAAACCCAAACAAAATCCCCAAACAAACAATCAAACAAAAAAATCCCACAACTACAACGCCCAGACCAAAACACAGAAAAGAAATATCAAGTATGTTATTAATTTCAGTTTCTTTCAGTAAAAAAAAAAAAAAAAAACCCACAACAAACAACACCTTTAAGATACTCAATAGAAATTTTCCATTAAAGACTGGAAGATTGAGTTCAGTGGAATACCTCAGAGAGAGACCTTAAGAAAAATTGTGTATTTAACAATGAAAATACTCCCATTCAATTTATGAATGGGAGAGTAGGATAAAATTCTAAAGAACAGGATTTGTTTGTCAAAGACTACTTGTCCAGTTGTTATCATGTTCTGCAATACCACACTTTCTAAAGACTTTCTTTAGCATTCTAGTTTTGTAATTCAGAAAACATGCAAGATGGATGCAAGCAAATGGAAGTCAGGTCAAGTAAGTCAGAAGTGATAGCACATGGTAAATCACTTTATTGTAATATTTACAATGCAAATTTCTGAGGGTTTCCTGATTTCTCTTCCCTCCCCTCTACAGATGTCTAAATCATTTGCTGTTCAAAATTAGTGAGGCTTGGTACCTTAATGCCATACAATTTATATTCTGAGACAAGAGAATATAATTTACCTTATTCCAAGGCAATTAAAATTTTACAGCTACAATTACGTATTTCCCCACAGGATTTTGGTAATCATCCTTCTCATATAATGGACTTAAGGCCCCAGCACACCCAACATGTCCTGCTTACTGCTAGATTCGTCAGGTCTGTAATTAATAATTGTGTTTAATGTTGATAAATAAAATTGTCAGTGCTCCTTCCACTAATTGGTATTCCAGATAACAGTTAATAGGTTTATTTATGCCTTAATAAAAGTCTTGTAATTTAGTTTTCCCTCTGCTAGGCAGGTCTTAATCTGTCATTACTTGTCTTATGATACTATCAGTGTAAGATGACAAGCATGGAAGAGCTTATTTACATTCAGTAGTACAGATCTCCTGTTGCTGCACTGAACTAAAATATTTACTTAAGAGTATAAACAGAAAAAAATAAACCTGGCTTAAGTTAAAGAATTTCTGTTTAGAGACTGTGAGGGAAAAAGCCAGAGGTACAAGGCAAACAGAACATGATTATTGATACATTTTTATTACAGTTCTAATTGTAAAGAAAATCATTTACATGTGAGGTTGAGATTTATCTGTGAGCAATAACAAAAAAAGCACATGATAAAATCAAATACTTTATTTTCAAAGCCATTTTCCTGCTTGGTTTTGAAATAGCACCACTCCAGTGATTCCAATGCTGATCTGGAGTATCATTTTTGAGTACATGCTCTCCATAACCTCAGCAATCTAGTAGATCTGCCTTTTCTTCATTACTAAGATAGCATCTTTTATGTTAAAAATCTTATGAGGCATTTTTATCTTGCACTTCAACCAACTAAACTCCCTTTGCAATCAAAAAAATTTGTTCTTTTCATACCCAGAAAAAACTGCTATTGCAGTGCTCTGTCTACGTTAGCAAAGGATCTTCCCTTTTCCTTTGCTGGTTCTTGATTATTGAACACATAAAAGAAAAATCTACCTTCATCAATTTAACTCGTATCACAGATTACCCTGTCATACTTGTCTTTTAGCTTCAAAGATCCTCTCTCTTCTCTAGTCAGAATGCATTCGCTAATTGAATGTCTAGTTAAATTAATCTAAAATAAAAACTAGAACATTTTAATGGCCTTCCATGTATGATGCCAAAACTGTCTCAAAAACTGTCCTTTGCCATGATTTTTGGTATATATCAAAAAATAGATACCCTCAATGAACTACTGTTCCTTCACTTTTCCCAGTATTTCCACTTGCTATCTCAGCTTATGAGATTGTTTGCCTGTCAGAAAATAATGTTTCTCCACATGTGCAGTACCTAGCATGGCAACCCCTTTCCCTATATCTAGAATGTCAGGTTTAACTGACATCAAAAGTAAATTTAAAATAATAATTCAAACAATTGTGTTGTAGCATTTTCAAATGATCATTCCACTTCACAACAAGCACTCCCCTTAACCAGTAAAGTTCAGCATCCACAACTTAAACCATTTTCTTGAGATAGCAATAAATATTCACATCCTCCATTGTTTTTATGAAGAGTAGCTTTGAATAAATAGACAGAAATATTTTGCAGTAAGTTACTGATTGCTTTAAGAGATGAAATGAAAACATAAATCAATTCCACAAGGAACTGTATCTATAATACCGTTAATAACTATAATAACTGAGAGGAGAATAGACATTTTTAAGTATATATATCTTAAGTACCTGCCATGAAGGATGAAAGAATTAGAATAAAAGCATTAAATTATGTACATTATAATGCGTCTAGGAAATTATTAACACAAAACCAGGAATACAACAAAGAGCAATTAAGTCTTACATTAAGCAAATGAAAAAAAAAAGTGTCAAATATTACTTCACTGAAAGATGGAAAAACAATTCTTGTTTATTCTCTTTTGGTGAAATTGAACACCAAGTCAGCAGGATTAACTTTGTACTATGCAAGACTAAAATGTTCATGTCATACTTTTAAAACTTTGTATATTTAACAGTTGGTGATATTTGTATTGAAAACACTGGCTGTTACCATCTCTGGTTTATCACAGTATAGATTTTGTTCAAACAAATCTGAAATCTAACCTTACAAAAAAACCCCAAAGAGAACAAAAAAACTCCAATACTGTAATGAACTTGCATTGAAAGTGAAGCAAAGAGACCATTTCCAGACATGCTGGAATGAAACCCAAACTAGCTAACATTATGAAGGGAAATAATCATCAATGTCAAAACAAAATCACTTATTTAAAAGATCAAGAAAGGCACCTCAAATCAGAGTGTACAAACCTAAATGTTCCAGTGTCATCTGAGTGATCTGGATTTGCTTTTCTTCAGCTGCTGCAAATTGTTTCCCAGAACCTAGCCATCTTTAAATGTAATTTCTAAGACACTGAATTGTTCCATCTTGATGATTCAGTTAGCACCTTCTTGTAGTACTCTCTCCTGTGACATGTAGTCTAATCCAGAACTGCCATTATTTAAAGATATGAAAAGACTGCCTATTTACAATTTTTAAGAAATTCAATATCACTGAAGTCAGTTCGAAGATTTAAGTCCTATTTAAAATATTATTATAGAACATAATGTAATTTTCTAAGTGTGAAGCTTTCAAACATATTCCTTCAAAGCCTAATTACTTCAATATTTCTAGAAATTTCAAGTCAAGCTTTAAATATTTTATTACTATTTTTCGAACCAAATATTCTTAGGAGACTTGATCTCATGAGAACAGAATTCCAAGTAATACATGAACAGTTAAACCTTGAGGTTCTGTGGAAATTACTTAAAATAGAGGTAAGATATGAAAGAATCACCAAACTGACTGTGGCCATAATATTCCCAGCATGGTTCTTCCTAGTTCTCAAAATCAAGCCTGTACTGAGTGTAGACATGCCTAGTAAATAGAGACCAGCAGAATTCTCATCCACTTCAAATTGGCAAAATATCATTTATATTTATGGCACTCTAACCAGTCATTCAGCACATCTATGCTGCTGATGCATTTCTCTCAATTCTTCAATTTAGTGTTCCTACATAATACTCTGTACACAGGAACATCTGACAGATTTTCTCCATGGAAAAATATTAGGTTGAGCTCCAGGAAAACACTTCTTAAATATTAGAAAGTGGAACAAGATAACCAGGAGTCTTGTAAGAGTTACTTCATCGGAAGTTTTTAAAAACAGATTAGCAAAATATCTATTTGTGTGGCATAGATTACTTTTAATATCTCACAATCAAACAGGCAAAACAGTACATATGCTTTCTAAAAGCGCTCTCCAGTCTTCTGTTCCAATGACTTCATATACCAAAAGGATAAAGTATCATATCACCAATTAAAGAAAATTCAATCGGTTCCATCAATACAGCTCTCAGGAGATTTGATCCAGAATAGTTTAGATAAATCCTAAAAATGGAGATGATGTGATCACCCTGATCACTTTTTTAATCTTCAACTACAAGAATATACTTTTAAAATTACCTGGTTTGTTAACAACATCCTGCAATTCAGTGACGGAACTGATTATTGCAGCAAGGAGGTTGGAACTAGCAAACCAGCTCAGTGCTCCCACACACTTGAGCTCTTCCTCTTCACAACCTGTGGAACAGAATTGTAATTACCAATATAACTGAATAACTTAGATGACTAAGTTACTACTTAGTCACACTACCTTCTCTTTCAGAAATTGACTAAAGGTAAAAGCCATAGACTATTTCCAGGACAATTTAGACTGTATTAAATATGCCTCCACAAGCACTAAATCAGAAAAATAGATGAATTTTCTAGTTTTGGAAAGCATTTTTGATACCATTTTCCCTTGTATGGGGATGCATGAGCTGGTTTGGTAACAGAAAGGGACAAGAAGACTACATAACCTCTAAATCCAGAAATCCTACACTAATATTTTACCTGAATCAGTAAGAAACATTTTTGCATTTTTCTGTAGGATGTAAGTACTACAGGTTGTTAATAAAAGAAGAGAATGTACCTTTTCAAAATTACATTGGGGGCAAATAATGTATGAACGTTTCAAGAAATTTATCACATAGGGCAGATGCAATAGCACCTAGTTCTGAAAACGCAAATATTGATGATATCAAACAATGGCAGCTCATGTGTGTAGTTGCAACTTTACTTGCACTGCTAAACAGACTAAGCATTTCCTTTCGGAGGAAATTATATTTATCAAGTTATCTAAAAATTAGAAAATTAGAAATTACATTTGTTAAAATGTCATCAAATTTGTATTTACACTCTATTACAAATAATATTACTATATGTTATTCATTAACCGTGTCATTTCACACATTTATCAAAGGAAAAAATTAGCTTACTTGAGAGATTATGCTTGCCTTTGGATTCTCCTACACAAACTGGAATTCCAATGCCTTTTTTTAAGCCATTTGTCCAGGTGAAGAGGGAACTAGAAGACTGTGCTAAAACTTGAAGCCTGTTGGCTGCCAAAACTGCAATCACAGCTCTTCGGAATATATAAATTAGGCCTTGGGATTTTCTTTTCTTTAGTTTTTCTTCATCTTGACTGTTTTCCTTATCATCAGAGAGAGCATGAACTAGGGTCCTAATCTTCCAGTTTACTAATTCAAAAATGTTCACCTGATCCTGGAGAAAGTCTCTTTGGGAAGACATAGCACACAGTCGGTCATACAGAGGATATAGGGCACCTGCCAATAGTGCACAGGCCGCCAGGAGTGAGGAGTGCTCCTTCTGAAACTGTGTTAACATCTTTTTCACAGATATGCTTTCAAGAGCCAGTTTTTCTTGCCTTTTTTCAAGGACATAATTTTTTTCCTTGTTTTTCTCTGCTGCTTCTTGGTATTCCTGGGATAAGAGGAAAAAAAACCCAACCAAACAAAACTAGAAGAAATATTAACAAGTTTTCTTTGCTTAACAAAATAAGTTTTACCTAGACAAAAGATAAAACACTTTTTTTCCTTCCCATTCAAGTAACACACTAAAGAAACAAATATTATTAATAATGATGATGAAAGTATCTCTCCTAAACAGTTAAACAACCAGATACATGAAAACAGTATTAGTCAAGCTTCCACAGTATTCAGTTACAAATCCTGGCTCCTGATGATAATCCCTAGTACTCCAGTAGCCTGCACCTGGTTGTTTACAATGCAGTTTTATGGACTGACTTAACAGTAAGCGATTACATGCTCCAATTTCAGAAAGAACATTGTTCTACAAAGCAGAAATAAAGTTAGTATAAGGGAGAGGAAAAAAAAATAAGGAAGGCTCTGGAATATAGACAGATTGGCAGCAGCTGGAAAAGGGGAAGTAAAGGTGATCTCTTAATTACTTTGTAATCAACCCCCTACTTATATATTCACAGATTAATTAGGTCTCATACAGAACTGAGTTTTCAAAAGAATAGTGTAATGCAGATGTTTTTATTTTGCCTAGTGCCATTATAGATTCTTTGAAGGTATGGAACTTTTCTTTTTCCTCTAAATACCCTGAAATAGGGAAAGAGGGAGATTTAAAACAGCAAATTGGTATAGAGAAATTAAGATTGTAACAAGTAAGGAAATGCTAGGACTACAGTTAGAGGATGCAGACTGCAGTACTGGAATAAAGACACTATGTTGGGAGATCTAAGTGACCTCAGAGACTTAAACTGATGCATGACAGCCTGCTGTGATTGAAACAGTGACTACACTTAAACAGGCTCCACTGGTATAGGGAAATAATAAATTTTAGGCACTGTTCACAAAGAACGTACAAGCTTAAGTTAATGCTAATGCTTCAGCTACAATCCACGGTCAAAAAAAAAGGCAAACATGGATGGAATTACAAGCCCATATGATGAAGAAAACTGAGGGTTGTGCAAATTTTCAGATACCTCTCTTAGAGCTATAGACAATTTTGTTGTCACATGGAGTGACATTATTCCTGTTAGCAGTGGTCTAAAAAGGAGCAAAATGGTAACATCCAGCCATATTCTTCTGTGTTCTATTTGGTACAGGTCCCAAACAAGTGGTGTGCAGGGCCCTAGTTTCTTTTCCCTCCTCCATTCTGCAACCACAAAAAGAAAAAAATATATATATACAGCTGTCCCTAGAATGAAAATAGAAGATTCCATGCTTCTATAGAGGATGTACCCTAGTCAGTTAAAAATGCCTTTGACCAAATAAATATTTCATCATATTTTTGGAAGGGAAAAAATTTGTAATGCTATTAAAATACTTCAAGTGATACAAAAATAGAGTAGGCCACTAAAAGATTTAATTTAAAAATGCATTTTACAAGGCCACATATATCATTTTACTCTGCTGAAATGAGAGTGTGAACATGGACAATACTTTCAGTGCTACTGCATTATTTACAGTGTTTGATTTTTATAGATAAAATCCCAGATAGCATGACTGGAAGGAACCGAAAAGGTAAGCCAAATTTAGAAAACAATCTATGGTTTCTGGCCATCACAGGTGAAAGGCCAGTATCTAAGTAAACAAACTTTGATCCCTACAGGGTTGCTGGACAGCAATACTAGTATTCAGTGCTCTTGCTAATTAAATCACTTTTTTAATGCTTTTTGTGATACAGTAATATATAAAGGTAAATCAGACAACCTCTGACTTGAGAACGTAAGTTTTGCAAGAAAATAGACCTTCTTTCTTTTACTGGCAAATAATATCTTCTGCTATACCAGACATTGTTTCTAGAGTTTTGTTTAAAGCTTAAAAGCACAGTTCTTGAAAGAGACATGGACTTTTCTTCCTAAACATTTACAAGCTGGTTTCCTTTGGTGTTTGAGCTTTGAGGGGCACCTCACTGGGTTGCAGAGCTTCACCAAATTCAAGAAACATTAACAAAAAATCAGGTGCTACTAGCAAAACTGTTGTGGTGTGCATTTTGGATTTTGTGAAATATCTGTAATTTTTGTTTTTAAAAGGTTTTATTCCTACCCCCACCCCTTGCTTCCCTTGATAACTGTCATTAACTCAACATAATAGGCCTGGCCTTCCCCACTGTATGTCTCTCAATAGCCTTGGCCTAGGCCATTGTAGACCTATTGTATCTTATCTTGGACCCTCCCGGGTACTTGATGACTCTAGCGGCCAGGTGGCTCTGCCGAGGCCTCAGGTATCATCCACACTCCTTTTACCCCTATTTGGCAAAGTCCAGCCCCCCTATTCCTAAATCTCTCCCCCCTCATTTCCATCTGTAACACCCATGTTGATAAGGGCAATCAAGAACTCTCACAGTCACTCATGCTTTGACCACCTTGGCTTTCGACCTGAATGAACACCTTCCTAAGTAACACCAAGTGTGAGTCCGCTCCTTCTTCCAAGCAAGGTCACGTCTGTCTGAAATCTGGACCCAAAGGATTAACTCGTTTGTATGGTGTCTGAAGAGCAGAGATAGCTGGAGAGGCAAGCTCGGAAGGACTATACAAAACTATTTTATCCAACTTCTTACTACACTCTTATCCTTTATTCTGGCATGGAAACAGAACTGAAAACTAGAAATATAATGACACAGCGACTTCAAAATGTTTTTCTTTTGTTGCTCTGAGAATAGATGGCAGCAGAAGGGACAGGGCCCACCCCCACATGTACTAAAGCTGTCCTCAGGGCAGGCAAGCAAGCAGGAACGCAATAAATAAAGAGGGCAAACAGGGCATGAGAGATAAGCCATGAGCCAGGGCACATGACAGTTTGCACAGGCAGGGCACTGAGGCACTGCCAACTCAAGCACTCAGCTCACTTGGTGATCTTCACTCTCAGTGACAGAGCTCAGGTGTGGTATTTGTTTGGACAAAAGTTACTTCCTTTGTGCACCCAGAAAGGGTGGGACGATCCAGATGGAGTGCCCATGAAACCATGCAGAAGTCTGCGTCTCGGGCTGCAGGGAATGGTGGAGCCTGGCACTGGTCTCAGGGCAGCAGAGAGAACAGCTATGTGAGAGTTGTGATCAGGCAGATGACTTACAAAGTCTCTTAGCTGGAGCTAAGAGACAAAGTAGGACTAAGAAGTATTAGGGAGTCTGAGGAACAGACTGAGTGGTGGAGCCACACTCTACTATGCCTCAGACAAATGCACCCACTACCCACTTTACATGAAGCAATGGATCTCCCACTCTCACCACCAGGCAGCTGGGGACCTTAGAGACTGAGATGAGTAGAAACAGGTTTCTCCTTGGTGGGGGGACAGGTGAATCCCCTCCCAAACTACTTCACCTTCCCAGGGGCCCTTATACAACAGGTATAGGACTCTAGAATCTCAGAATCAGTGAAATGAGAATATGGATGGAAGTCCATCCAGGCTGGACCAATTGCCTAGGACAGGGCAGCCTACCCCCTACATCATGACCTCCTCAAATAAGAAAAAAAGAACAGTAAAAATTGTTATAAATTACTTAAAATGACCCAGGTGAGAATGAGTAAATAAAATTTAATTAGAACTCATTAAAATTGTAAAGCAAAGGGGGGAACAGCGCTGGAGTTTGATGGGACCCCTTTTGTGCACCAGAGGTTCAGTTCACAAAATGGCATCTCCACCTTTTATACTCTGTGATTGCATCAGCCTCGTTCCTATTCACAAATAGTCCTTATATATCCTTCTGGCCCCTACCACAGTGTAGCTTCGCCCATATATGTACACTTGGCTCCTCCCAAGGCCTAACAATCAGTCCTTCCATGCCTTTCATTGGTGGAGCCTTTTTCATATCTTGATTGGTGGTGCAATCTTACACCCTCCCAGCAACAAGTGTCCTCTACTCCCTGCCCCCTCTTACCAGGGGCAAATATACACCCACCCCCCACGTTTTACAGCCGTGTCAGCCAGAGCTGCCGGGCAGTAACCACAAACAGGGAGCAGAGTATTGAAGGGAGAACAGAAAAGGGTTCAAAACCATACTGGAACAACATAAGTACATGTCAAAAGACCTGTTAACCCCAACAAAATTTCTCTCCCCACCATACTCAACAACTCTTCCTCATTTGCATTAGCCAATCACCACACCTTATTCATATCAAGTGGTGACTTCCTTTTTAGAGGAATGGGAGAGCCCTATATGCTGACTAGAATTAACCTATACAGAAGTATGTTGCCTCCATGCAGCCCAGATTAGAGACATCAACAAAAAACTTCCCAGAGGTATAGCCAACTGATCACTATCCATTACCTATTTACTAGGTGGGTAACAATGAAGTCTCAATAAAAAGGCTGTGAATTATCAAGAGGAACCTCAGGGCCTTGAGATAACTGATCAAGGGATCTGGAGCACAAGCTGTGTTCTCTTCCGTCCTCCGAGGTGCAGAGGATGATGGGGCAAAACCCAGGAAAATCCCACAGAGGAACACATGGCTTCAAGAGTGGTTTTATCATCAGAATTTGTGGGGTTTTGATCATGGGTCAGTTTATATCACACTGAGTCTGCTAACAACAAATGAGATCCTCCTGTCTCAAAGAGGGAAAAGGATCTTAGCAGGGTTAACTGAAAGAGCTTTAAACTAGATTTAAAGTGGGACAGGGACAGGGCCAGGCTTGACAGAGAAAAGGTTTGGGGAGGGGAGAACTAAAGTGACCACCTAAGCAGCAAAAGGAAGCTTAAGAGGGGATGCCTCCAGAGTGTACAAGCATGCAAAGACATAACCAGAAGAAAAATTGTGCACCCTCACTGGGATATCAACACAATCAAATACCTCCATGAAATGCATGTACACCAATGCACACAGAACGGAGAACAAACAGGAGGAACTAGAGATCTGTGTGCAGCAAAGGACTTCAACTTTTGCAATTAGAGATGTGGTGGGAGAGCTCACGTGACTGGAATGCTGTAATAAAGGAAATGCTATTTAGGAGGGGCAGACCAAGCAGGCAATGTGGTGGAGTTGCCTCTCTGGAGGCAACACCTGGAATGCACAGATATCTGTCTTAGGGTAGATGATGATTGAGTCAAGAGCTTATGTGTCAGGATAAAAGGGTAGATCAGTAGGGATGACATTTGTGGGTTTTTGCTACAGGCCACCTGAGCAGCAGGAGAAGGTGGATGAAATCTCCTACAGGCAGCACAAAGCAGCCTTAGAGTCAGAGACACTGGTTCTTGTGGGGGACTTTAACTACCCTGACATCTGCTGCAGAACCAGCACCATGGAACACAAAGCAACATGGATCCCCTTATGCATCTGAAGGAGAACGCTTTATTGTAAAAATCACACCCTTTTTACATCTTTAATCTCTGCCTGACATAGCTGAAACCAAACCAAGGCCTAATGCAACTTAACAGAAGAAGGGCACCCATTGGCTGGCCCAGCTGCAGCGCTGCTGGCCACACGTTCTACCATCCAATCACCTTTCTGCTCATACACTGACCACACGTTCCTCCAGCCAATCACAATCTCACTTCCAGCTGTCACTCAGGTGACTCTCTCCTCACTCCTGACTGCCTCTCACCCCTTGTCATAGATTAATACAGTTTGGTTTTTAGTTAAAGAGGAATATGGAATACTGCCATGTCAGGATTTTAGAATTGTTTTGGAAAGGACAGGCACCTATCAGAAGCCGCTTTTAGATACTGATATATTGTTTGACTACTGAAGACGCTGAACATGACTTTGGCAATGTCCATATAAATCCTGATTGTGTCTAAACTGTCCCTTTTTCTTTTTGGCTTACCAACAAGTAACACCAAATCCGGGCTGCTCTATGGAGCGGTCCAAGCTGGCTATGCCCTGCTGCTCCCCTGCTGTGGGGGGAGGCTGGTCCTGGCCCGGCTGCGCCCCATCAGCTCCCGGCGGGGAAGGCGGAGGCTGCAGCTTAACATCAGCTACTTGTAAAGCCTATCTGAGCCGGCCGAGCCAGGGGAGATGTCCACCAGGGCCCCCTGTAACACCTGCAGGCCCGGATGGGCTGAGCCCGCCCTGCCGGGACACCAGGGATCCACCAGCCAGGCCGCTCCAACATCCCTCCTGGTGAACTTCTCTTCCCCCTATCCCTTCGGCTTTTGAAAATCCTTAAAGACTGCTGCCCAGCAGGGATCATCTGCCCAGTGTGACCATCTGCAGGCCCGGGCGAGAATGTTAACTCTTTCCTAGAACAGATGAGACCTTTTTAAAACTCCAACCCTCCTTTTTAAAGAAAAAGGCAAGGACAGAGTGAAGCATAAAGAAAACATGGCATAAGACAAATTAGATAGAGAATAAAAGACTAATTAGAGGAAGGATAGAAGAGTTGTCTAGTTAGCTGGAGCTTTCTTATGAAACCATAGAGAATAGACTATTTCCTGTAACATATAAATACTGTTTGGACGGATGCATGACTCTCGCTTATAGACTGATATAATTGAGATTTAATGGAGAATTTTGAACAGAGGAGGAAAAGTGATATGAAGCCCTTTGCTCCTAAGGAAAAAAGAGATCTCTAAGTTTGAGATAAAGATGATTTTGGAGATGGAAGAACGGAATCTTTTTCTTATACTAGAAGAGGCACACTTAAATGGTACCTAAATAAGCAGATATAGCCCATAAGCAGCTTGGGAAGCTGCTAATGGGAGGGATTTCACAAAGGCAAGTTCCTGGACAGCTGTTTTTGTGAGAATTGAGACCCACAAGAGAACTGTTCTGCGGTTGTCAGTAAGGAATCTCCACAGGAGTTCTAAGAGTCCCCTCTCCCAAAGAACTGATGATTATTTTTAAATAGTGAAACTGACTGAAAATCACGGGTTTTATCTCTCTATGTTGTTTGTAGAAAAGTGACGAGTTTGTAAGGAGGAGGAAGAGTGTTTTGAAAGTTTCATTTTGATTCTTATTTTCCTCTTAGCGTATGTTAATAAATCTGTTTACCTTTAAGTTTGGCATGCTTTGCTTCTCCTGATCCTATCTCACAGAGAGAAAAAAGAGAGTAAACACTTAAACCACTTTACTAAATTTGGCCAACAGAGATAGGCAAACGTGAAACCACTACACTCCTCAACTGACTTCCAACCCTCCGGCCAACAGCTGTGCTTTCCCATAGGGCCTTCTGGTGACAATAAGTCTTAAACACTTTTACAGTTATAATCCCATACCCTACATTGAAAAGCAGTGATGACAACTTCCTGTCACAGGTAGCGGAAGATCCCACAAGGAATATCGTGCTGCTTGACCTCACACTAACAGGGAAGGCCTTGTTGGGGATGTGAAGGTTGGGGGTTTCAGCATTAGGGGAGCAGGAAGAAGACCAGCAAGTAAAATGGTAACTATGGACTTCAGGAGAGCTAGCTTTAGGATTTTTGGGGATCTTCTTGGAAGAGTCCACAGGAAGAGCCCCTGCAGGGAAGAGGGGTGCAAGAGAGTTGGTTGACACTCAAGGATAAGTTCCTCCAACCTCAAGAACAACACATCCCAATGTGCAAGAAGTCAGGCAAAGGGGGTAACAGACTTGCATGACAAAATGAAGAACTGTCATTCCCCAAGCAGAAAATACACAGGAGATGGAAACAGGGTCTGGCCACTTGAAATGAAGATAGAGAGGCTGTCAGATATGAGTAAGATGTGAGTCAGATATAAGTAGATATGAGAAAAGGAAGGTCAAGGTGCATCTAGAATTAAATGTGGCCAAGCATGTCAAGGACAAGAAGGGAGGTGATACTCTCTACTCACCCTTAGTGACGCTACATCTGGACTGCTTTCTTGAGTTCTGGGCTCCTCATTATAAGAGAGACATGGAGGTCCTAGTGCAGGTCCAATAGAGGGTGACAAAGGGACTGGAGCATCTTTATTACAATAGAATGCGGGAACTGGGCCTGTTCAGCCTCAAGAAGAAATGACTGAGAGGGGACCTCATATATATTGTCTCCCACAACATCCTTGCAGGTAAGGTCAGGAAATGTGGGTTAGATGAATGGACAGTGAGGTGGATCAAGAACTGACAATTGCAGAGCTTAGTGGGTCATGATCAGTGGACCAGAATCCAGATGGAGGCCTTCAGTCACTGGTATTCCCAAGGGTCCAATCTCCTTGAATTTGTTTATCAATGACCTGGAGGAAGGGATCAAATGCACCCTCAGCAAGTTTGCTGGTGACACCAAACTGGGGGAACTGGCTGATCCACCTGAGGGCTCTGCTGCCATTCCCTGGCACCTTGATCAGCTGGAGGATTGGGCAGAGAGAAATCTCATGAGGCTCAACAAGGGCAAGTGTTGGGTCCTGCACCTGGGGAGGAACAGCCCCAAGTGCCAGCACAGGCTGGGGCTGACCTCCTGCAGAGCAGCTCTGTGGAAAAGGACCTGGGACTCCTGCTGGATCACAGGTTGTCCATGAGCTGTCAGTGCCCTTGTGGCCAGGAGGGCCAGTGGAATCCTGGGGTAAACTGGGAAGAGTGTGGCCAGCAGGTCGAGGGAGGTGACCCTTCCCCTCTACTCAGCCCTAGTGAGGCCACACCTGGAGTGCTGTGCCCAGTTCTGGGCTCCTCAGCACAAGGGTCCAGTGGAGAGCCACAAGGATGGTCAGGGGTCTGGAGCTTCTCTCTTATGAGGAGAGACTGCAGGAGCTGGGCCTGTTTGGTCTGGAGAAGACTGAGAGGGGATCTTATCAATAGATAGAAATATCTGAAAGGTGGGTGCCAGGAGGATGGTGCCAGACTCTTTTCAGTGGTGCCCAACACTGATGTTGGATGAGGAGCAAGGACCAAAAACTAAAGCACAAGAAGTTCTACATCAACATAAGGAAAACTTCCTTACAGTGAGGGTGGCAGAGCACTGGAACAGGCTACCCAAGGAGATTGTGGAGTCTCCCTCTCTGAAGACATTCAAAAACCTCCTTGGTACATTTCTGTGCAGCCAGCCCTAGATGACTTTGCCGTGGCAGAGGGCTTGAACTAGATGATCTCCACAGGTCCCTTCCAAACCTAACCATTCTGTGACTCTTATCAGTGTCTACAAGTATCTAAAGGAAGGGCGTTAGTGGATGGATCCAGGCTCTTCTCAGTGGTGCCAAGCAATAGGACAAAAGGCAATGGGCATAAAGTGACACACATGAAGTTCCACCTGAATAAGAGGAGGAACTTCTTTTCTGTGCAGTGACCAAGCACTTGCACAGATTGCCCAAAGAGGTTGTGGAGTCTCCCTCACTGGGGATATTAAAGAACAATCTGGACACAATTTTGTGCAATGTGCTCTAGGATGACCCCCTTGAGCAGGGGGGCTAGACCAGATGACCCACTGTGGTCTCTTGCACCCTGACCCATTCCGTGATTCTGTGAGTCAGTGATTCTTGTAGTTCAGCTGTTTTATTTTTCCAAATATATATATATATACAGCTATACCTTTAAAAAACATCAACCATCTTGTCCTCCCTTTGCTGTGTTTTAAGTACATGGGTCAGACATGCCTACCAGACACCTGGTATGCCAAGACCAGCACAGTCACACACACGTCTATTCCTCCCTTTGCAACAATTGCAGTGACTTTTCATATAATTGTAATATTTCCCATCCTTTATCTAATTCACCTGCCTTGCTGTAAAAGACCTCAACTAAGAAACTCCAACACTTTTTTTTTTTTCTCCCCAGGGGAAATTTTCCTTTTCCTGTTTAGCAAATCTTTTATTTTTCTGTTGAAATTGAAATTTTTAAAGTAGTTACAGTATTTTTCTCTTACAAAATGTTTTTGCATATCAGAACAAAACCCTTCTATTTTAAGCAGTTGCCACAAAAAAATGGGGACAGATTAATAAATATCTATATAATAAACAAACAACAGCCAGTAGTTAAAATTCAGAGGACATTTGCTATGAGAATATAAATAATAAATAATTTGTGTGAGGCTAAGGAACAAGCATAGCAACATTTTCAAAATGGAACACTATCAAATCAAGAGGACTAGACTCCTGCTACAAAAGGCAAAGAAAAAGGATATGCATTTTAAGCTACATTGACTCTCCGAACAATGGAGACCACTGACAAAGAGTGGTATCTAACAGAGTGCCTTGTTTAATTACTGATCTGTGATAAGGCTACTCTGGGAATTTCTGTCCTAGAGAAAAACAGTAAAACTGCTTTCTGATTACACCATCCATCTGACCTACAGTACCAGCCGTGAAGTAGTACCTATTAACATTCATAGATCCTATTTTGGAACCAGGGATCCTGAACAGTACTGGCAGGGGACAAAAGCAGTAGCAGGTGTCACTGCCACTAAAACCTCCAGATTTTGCAGCATTTTAATTATAAGGAGACCATTCTGAAAAGCCCTAACTCTCTACTGCAGTTCTAATAAACCAAAACAATAATTTTCAAGATACATTACTTATACTGCTGTGCAGTTAGAGCTCTCTGTTAACTCTTGTTAACTCTGTTAACACTCTGGTTTGCTTTCACATACATGTCACAATTTGAAAAACTAAAGAACTCCCAACACGGGACCTCTGAGGAGAAAACATCTAGAAGTAGTCATGGAACACTGGTTGAAGATGACGTTATAAATAAAAGGAAGCATCCTATAATGTACCATTAGGTTGGAGCAAGACAGAAAAAATCACTCATCTTCACTTGTCAGGACAGAACTAAACCCTACAAGGGGTTATTTCACCAAAGTGCTTGCAATTAACACTCAGATCTTTGGATGGAAAAATGTAGCAAATTGCTATAGTTTCCTTGTAGTGCTAGAATAAGTGTCCTAGAGTGAGGAGACCCCCAGCTGTACAATGAAATACTAGCAAATTATATTCCACTTGCACTGATTATATGTTTCCTATAAAATTTAATGAATAAAGCTTGCTAAAATAATTAAATTTAAGTATTGCATTCTGCATCTTCATGTAATCACCAGCAGTCAGTATATTTTAAAGATCCTTCAAAGACATTCCTTAACTTGTGGCACATTTTTCCTTGTTTCCTCTGGAAATAAAGCTATGATAGTAGTCTGCACACCTCTGATTCAAACAAAGCACTGATCTTGCAGACAAATATGACTAACTGGCTCAAAATGCAATATGTAAAATACAGTTAAGCCAGGAAAAATGGGCAATCAGGACTAGAACAGCCCTAACAGTAGACATTTATGGACCCTACAGATGCCAGGAAAGCAAAGCCTAATTTGGTATTTGCAAATTGAAAGTCAGTCACAAATTAGAAATCATGAAGAAATTACACTGTCTTCTTGATAGTTTGACACTGAATGGTAAGGAAGATAAACTGGAACACAAGATGGAAAAGAGATTGTTGAATCATCTAAGTGTATACAGACACTGCACTACCTAGATTACAAAACTACCAGCTTGCACTCCAACATTACCTAACCTGTGTTAGATGTTTCTAAGGGAAAATATTTCCCTTTTAGCGATTCAATAGTCCTGTACAGCAGGCTGACAGATGAAGTTTTTTCCAAAAGACATGCTTAATATGCACTCAACAAAAAAGTGACACATTTTCAGTACATGCTTTACATGCTATCTATACAAGTCAGCTGAGACACTGGGAGGTCCAGACCATCCCAAAGAATGGTGCAGTACTGGAGAGCACCTATTTTTCATAAAATACTAGAGTTTTTAAAGAAAATGGATGATCCATCATCCATTGCAGGAAGATATCTAAATTGTGTAATTCCACTTTTTCTTTATGAAGGAAATTTAATTTTTTAAATCAAAATTAAGCTTCCTTATTCCACCATCCTTTTTGTTGGCAAATGAAAGCCATAAGCTGAAACTACACTATGTTGAGGAAATTTAATATAAATCTGGGTGCTACTTATTCCACTCAAAGTGATGTTTTTTAGCCTTGTCAATATCCAAAGTGAAATGTAAATATCAAGAAAAAATCTAAAAAATTGTAGCTCAATCCTAAGAACTCACCATAAATTGCTCTGTAAAAAGAATACTTCATAAATGTATTCTTCAGCACACAGACTTCCAAGACTAAAATCTGAGTCAAATATAGCATTCTTCACATGAAGTAAGTCACGGGTGGCAGTCACAAGTAACAAGGCATATAATAATAGTGAACATTTTAAATTGCAAATAATTTGTCTAACAATGAGTGCAAACAGTTTCACACTTTTGACCCATTAATGGCTCACTGTAACATCTGTGTAACAGCATCCGCTAATACTGTTGAAATCTACACCACTAATTCGTTTTTAGGGTCAGAATGTATATACCTAAATTTATCCCCAGATGATACCACTTTACTGTAAATCTACACAATCTTTGCAAAGCATGACACTGGAAAATAGTCACTGCTGCCCTATATAATTCTTAAACCAAGCAAATTCAGTCTTACAGCCTTAAGATTAAAAAAAAAAAAATAAAAAATCAGTAGCAACTGTAAAGTCAGTTAGAACTTCATCCCACCATACCTGTGCCCTTGCATGAACTTCCCCAAGGAGACCTGAGTACTGCTGTTCCAGATACTTTTTTTCATTCTGCCAACAGCTTGCCTGTGCTTTCATCTGTTCAGCCATTTTGTTAAAAGCATCTTCCTGACTCTGCTGAAGCTCCTTCATAGTATTGGACTTGTTTTTACAAGCATATTCCAGGCGAGATATCTGTGTGACAAGCATTTAAAAAAAAAGTCTTTTACTTCTCTAAACACCTTTTTACTTTATTGTGCACATCCGTTTAACCACAAACAATCCTGGCATAAAATCTAAACTGTAATTTTTTCAAAATATTCATTAAAACTAAGTAAAAACCTTTCACGACACATTATTTACTTGAGTTGTGCAACAAAATGAACAAAAAATTGGATTAAGTTTTGCAATATGCTGTACCATATTGCAGATATTTTTTGCTTTCTTTGTTGAAAATCTGAACTGGACACTTCTACTATTTGTTTTTTTTTACACAAGTGCATTAAAACCTGTGTTGCTAAAGTACCAATCTGAGTATACCAGTCCCTTAGAAGTTTGCAAGAATTGCAAATAATATGTAAAAAACCAGTCCTTAATTTAATTTTTGTTTTAGTGGAAACCCAAAATATTCCAGATACTATTAAGCATTAAAAGAATTCCAGGATATTTTAGTATACAGAAGTTGTTTACAGCAAGCATAAATGGATTCACTCTGTAAATAATTTTGGAGCTCCCATGCAAACTAAATGGAGGAATGAACCAGAGTAAAAATAATCTTTAAATACACACTTATTTATTTACACTTCATTACTAGATAGTATCATCAGGAAGCTACTTTTCAAATACATCACACAGAAATGAAAGAGAAAAATTTTGTTTGCAAGAAAGAGGGTACAATACAAGTGACATACTGTTCAAAATCCCTGAAAAGCTGGTAAGTACATGAAAAAAGCCCTAGAGACCTCACAGTCAATATCAATAACCATACTAAATTAAAAAGCAAGAAACAATATGACACAACATCCCCAAACACTGCCAATAATGTTCATTCCCTTCTCTTCCATTCCCTTTCCTCCTTTACTTCAAAAGCAAAATAGCAAAGAATATCAAATGTTCATAATCCATATTTTATCCTACCCCTTTCAGAAGGGGGTAGGTCCAACTGACTGCTGGGGTATAACTTTTAATTAATAATTGTTTTAACTCTGATGGGCAGAGTTAAAACAATGCAGTGTAACCAGCCCTGCATTTTACTCAGGCCGGAAGAGTGGTCACTCCTGAGATGAGAAATGTCAAAAGAAGATTTTCCCTTATTATGTCTCAAAAAATGTCAGGACAGACAAGTTCTAGAGTTGCTGTACTAGTCTTAGGATTGACCTCATCAATAGAGCCAGAAAATGAACTGAAATTCTGAAGACTGTCATATGTTAGTCTGTGAAGTCAGTTTAATTTATTTATAAGGAGGTCTCTTCTTTCCTAAAAATGCAGGGATTTCTGAAGAGAAAGGCCACATAAGCTTACTTACATCCCAAAAAGTACAGCTACTGCCTATAGCAAATTTTGACATGTTTTATAAAAACAGGTATTTTTTATTTGTGTTTCTGAATATAATTCTATAATCCATGAGTTACAATTAAATGAAAAAAATACACTGCCATTCTTTCAAATAGTACCTCTGAATAATAAACATATAATTTAAAGATGATATTCCTTGAGTAAGTGTATTTTGTTTCAGTTTTATGGTAAAATAAAGACTTGCTTTATTAGTGTAAATGACTAAGTTCTTTGAATTGCTTCATCAGTAAGATTAATTTATTTTCTTTTAATTAGGTCCCTGTGGCTAATATTGGCTAGTACTATTAGCATGTCCTGCACTGAAAGTGTAGCTTAGAGACTTCATACAGACTTCAGTCACATTTACATGCCCACAGCAATGGCATCAAACTGAGTTGTAGACAAGCCATAATTAATGGTATTGAATTATTAACGTCCAAATTCTTTTTGAAATAAGATGAATGTCAGTCCTTTTTAATGATACTGTGATGTGGACAAATGTCACTGAATTTAATAGAGGTAGCTGGTGCCTAAGGACACTTACCTTCTCATTAGCCCTGTTGAGGTCTGAGATCAGGGCATCAACATTCTCCTGCAAGACTACACAAAGCTCAGGCCAAGAGAATCTATCTAGAATGCCTTCTGGTTGTTTTATAAGCACACAGCCTGCTATCAAATGCTGGTATAAGCTATGAAGGAAGGTTAGTTTCTCCTGAAACAAAAGGAAAGATTACATGTTGTATCTGAACAGTGTTAGAATTGAAAAATGTGCATCACATAGGCAGTATACGAACTACATGCAAGTGAAAAAAAGCCCACACAGCTCATTCTCAAACCTTTTTCAAAATTCCACAGTTGCTAATATTTACAGTCATACATATTGAAATAAATGTAATAAAACAGTTTTTACAAAATGTGTCTATTCAGACATAATATATAAATAACTTATAAGCGTACTGAACAGTTCTGCTTTTCACAACCACTACCTGATACAGATAAAAAATTTCATGCTATTAGTACCTGCAATTTATTTATGGTAAAACTTTCAGTTATATTCACTAGTAATTGTACCCACTTGCAACAACTGCAGAGCATGCAGAAAATTCTCTGATTGGCTTGGCAGCTCAACACACCATTTATACAACTATCACTCTAAAGTCTTTTTAAAATTGTTTTTGTATGGATTACATGAGAGACTAAATGGCCAGACAAAATAGGTTTATAGCTTCATCAGTTAAATTCCACAAGCCATGCCTCATTCATTTACACTTATTTTAGTCAGTAACATAATAAATTGATGCAAGTTATAAATAAACTTTAGCAACCATAGCATGCCATAGAAATTCCATCCTTAATGATTTTAGTACGTATATGCAACTTAGTAACTTTGATTAAGACAACAATAGCAAGCTGTACGTCAAAAGTCACAAGAACAAAGTCTGTAAACTATTGCACAGGTTCGCATTGTTTTCCAGAGGCCCTGGTTGAGGTTTTACATTAAGAAATTATGATGGCTGAGATGGGAAACTAGGGTTTTTCTGAGCCCTTTCCACTACACTTAGGTGCATTTTCTCACGATTATTTCATGGTATTTTAGGCAATTAAAAATAAATTGTAGTTTAGTTTAATTTTGTTTCTAACAGATCTACAAATTCCCCAAGGAAAATCCAGTGTGCCACCATCATTACATTTTTTTGTTTGAGCTGTGATAAAACTAGGATGATCATTATCCATTTGGCTCGAGAAACAGGATTCTAAGACCCCAAATCAATTCACACATGTTGAATGCAACCACAGGGTTGTAGACATGCTGACTTTACAATATAGCCAGACTTCTAGTTTCCTCCACTTTAATCATTATCTGATGTAACGATTCCAGCTGCTTCATGTGGACCCCATTTAAATACCAGACTGTAAAAGAGGTGGAAAGAATGTTTCCTTTTTACTCAGTTGGCATCCATGTCCAAATTAATGGAAGTAATGAGCTCAATACGCACAACAACTACAAGTGTATCACTGCCATTGCTAGTACAGAACCGCTTCATTGGGCAGAAAAAGCACCAAAATTAACATCTGTTAATACATGTAAGGAGAGAGATAGTAGTTCTAAAATAAGGTATTGTGGACCCATTCCCACATATAGGACACCACAATTAACTAACAGATAAAAAGTAAGAATTTCTAGGTTTTGTGGCATGCATGCAAAACTACCTCAATTCCATATTTGCTATCAATTGCCATGTGGATCAGTAATTAACACATGACAATGACAATATTACATGTTTCAGTTGTAAAACATTTCTGTTAACTTTTAATTTGAAAGAAAGAAATAACTGTTCGTCAGGCATAACTTTTTAAATAAACTGTTTTTCAAAAATTCAAAATACTGGAATGATTAAGCTATTAGTTCTGATACAGAAGAAAGTATAACCAATATGTCCTGAGATCCTGTAGATATTAAACACATATTTCAAAATACATATCTTAAAATCATATTTTAGGGATAAATCTGTTAAGACTAAGAGTAACCATCTGATGTATGTAAATGTATAAAGCTGAGATTAAATAAAGACTCTTTGACAGTCATCTTGTCTCTAGTAATACCTCCATATCCTTCTGGTAAGCCCTGCTAAGCTTCTGGATTTCATTTTCAGATTCTGTGGCACGTACTTGCTCTTTCTCCCAGCATTGCTGTACATCCTGTAGTTCCATTTTTAAAGTTTCTATTAAAGTCTCTCTGTCTGCACACTTAGCGTGCAGATGGTTTAACTCTTTATTGGCATCAGCCACGGTATCCTGAGCTTCCTGTAAAAGAGGAATGCAAAACAAAGGCTGGTATAAATTTTACTCTATAAAATGCTACCTTAATCAACTGCCCATCACCCAGTGAAAGAAACAGTCCTATATCCACATGTATTCACAAGACTCCAGGCTAGGTGGACTTCATCTTTCAAGAACAAAATTTCAAAATTGACAATAGGCCTCTTCCACAGCTTGCAACTAGACAGCACTGGAAATCATCTCTGACAGGTGAAGGCTCCATGATGCAGTGATCTACACAGTCTCCTCTACTCCCACAAATGAGACATAGAACACAGGGACACAACTTATCCTCTGAAGAGTGCAAAGCTCTCAGAGCTATTGAAAAGACACATTATTTTCTTAAGTTAATCCCTGATCTGTTAGAGCCGAATCTGCAAGCAACACAGCTGCTGTTGTCCATTGTATTCTTTGCATGCGAGATAAAAAAAAGGGAGGACTCTTTGGAGGCTTGACCATGGGAAGTAAGTAATAATCAGAAATGGTCATAAATACCACTGTGTTACCAGCACCAAAATGTCACCAGGTAAACAAAGAACTTAATACACTATCCCTTTTGAGCCAAAATATTGTGCAGTTACACAGGATTTCCAGCACTGCTAAAGTTTTGAAAAGGTCAAACTGAAAGTATTGTTTATTTTTCATAAAATCATAGCTTCATAGACCATAAAATCATACAAAAGATACTACCAAATTCATCAGAAAATGACATCAGAAAAAAATTATTCTTCTAAATAAAAACATTAAAATATTAAAGTAATTTTAAATTTCTAATACAAATGCTTTCATACTGGATCTAGATTTTGATCATCTATACTATATTACCACCAAAAATTTAGAGAGATTGAAAACCATCATAAAAGTAGGTAGCCTGTGTGTGTAGGAAGCTCAGTTTGTGCATGAAGAATTTAAGTATCTTTTGCAAAGGGTTGGAAATTTTTTAGGTGACTTAAAAAGGTGCTGTAACAGAAGAAGTCCTCAATCTTCTGAACATAAATAGTAAAGAAAGTTTATAACAGGTGACAACACATCATGTGCAAGTACCCATTAATGTGAAGATTAAATGAATGTTACAGAAAAACACTGCATAAAACATAAAGCTGCATATCCTCAGCAAAAGAATCTGAAAAATCCTGGGTTTACAGACATTCTATTTTGGCAGTAATACAATACGCTGCTAGTTGGGAGATTAAGTTAAAACACAACCTCAGGACTTGCTCACTTCCTTGGCTATTGATTTAACCAGACAGGACATTACAAAACTGGTATCAGCCAAAAACAGAAAAAAAAAAAAAAATATTGTTCCAAAACTAAAGGAAAGAGCTCCAAAGTGATTTTATCTCGGGTAACTTTTACTCCAAGAAATTTCAGGCTGCACACTTCACAGCTGTTAAATACAACTTGATGCATCACATGCATTGACCCTTCTGATAAACACAAACAAAAAAAAAAAAAAAAAATTAAAAATAATGGACATCTTTAATAAAATATAGCTTCATATGCACAGAGGTAATTAAATTCTCTTTCCCTTTTCTTCAGAAAAACAAACAAAAAGATTACTGATACCGATTTTGATATAAAACAATATTTTGCAAATTTATAAATGTATTTTAATTATTTCAGAAGTGCAATCATTAAAATTATGTCCTTTATAGTGGTAACCAGAATAAAGCAGCAGGGTTTCACGCAAACTTAAAATGTAAACTAGTTCACTCAACAGAATACAATGATATGGAGACTTACTCTGATAAGAAAAAAAGATACTTTTAATCCAGAAATATATCTTTTGTAGAATGCTCAAATTTTATGCTAAATTCATTAAACCATACCTTCAGGTCTTGTCTTAAAGCACACATTTTCTCCTCAGATACATCAAGTTCTTTTGTCATCTTTTTACACAAAGCCTTCGTTTTCTCAAGCTGTGAAAAATAAGAAAGTCAAACAGGCTTTTACAGAAAGGCTGCAATGATCTATTCAATATAATATAAAAGATGAATTTTGTATATGAAAGTAAAAAAAAACAAAATTTATTTCAATTCCTTGAAGAGCTTTTGTACTTCATACAATCTAAATAACATGCTGTTACAAAACCACTAAATAACTCCTTTATAATGATTTAAAATAAAGAGTAGTGGCAGAATCCCATACTGAGTCCATTCTTACCCACCCTATTAACTCTCAAAATATCTGACAAAAACACAGATTCTGAAATACACTTGAAAGCGTAGTAAATTCAGATAATGATCTGGGGAGTGGTTTGAGAAAACAAGTTTTCAAGTCAGTGGCTATTTGCAGAAGTTGTCCAGCTATAAGCGCGATTCTTTATGCAGCACTGGATAGCACTCACACAAACTGGAAAAGGCAGCAATGTACCAAAGAGGCATAGTGACTACTGTAGGGTTAAAAGCAACCATCTCAGAGGCTGCTTAATGTGTATTGAGGTACCATCATGTGTACTAGCTTCATTGTCCACTTTCAAAAAGGATAACAACTTATCAAAATAATCCATATCTTTGTTTATATGATGATGCTGCCATTTAACGAGCAACTCAGAAACAGAATACCTTATTTAAAAAATTTATTAATTACTTTCTAAAATGCTTATTTTTATATTTTGATGCCAGGAAACCTGGCAGAACCCTTAGAAATAATTATAATAAAATAAAGAATGCTACTGGAATATTTCCAGTCTTTTTATTGGTTTACTAGTCTTTTCCCTCTCCCCAGATATATTCTGTAGTGTCTGCACTATACAGAAAGTCAGAAGCTAGTTACCTACAAAACCTAAAACACTTCTATACCTTTCAATCACACAAACTAAAATCTAATCTAATGTTTAACACAGTAAGTTAAATACGACACATGACAAGTTTATCAGCATATTTCATATATACGCACAGGTATACACATACATTAATTAATTCATCAATATGTGAGATCATGTTGAAAACCTTTTTATAAAGAGAACCACTAAAATTTGCTTACTGTTGTGTTGCTTACTAAAACCCTTCGTTATTATGTATTAAACATCTTATTTTTATTGCACAGTGCCCTTCATAGTCCCCTTGTGAATTATTGTATAATTTAAAAGTTTTATTATTAAACATATCTCACACATAAAAAGCCAAAAGCAGCATTCTCTGTGGGGGTGGGGGTAATCAAGAAGGACAGAGCACTGCCCTTTCTGTGCACCACGAAGGTGCTCAGTGATCTCTGGCTCCATATGACAACCTCAGGGTCAGTCACACACAGTCCTACTGGGAAGTCTTGTGGCAGGTCATCTGTTGGTCCTGCTCTACTTGCGATTTATTTTCCTTGACAGTTCATTCTTCTTTCTGTCAGAACACTCTCTTTGCTTTCTTAGAAGCCACCCCCTTGGTCTCCCCACTGCTGTCTCTGGCACAGTTTCACAACAAAGCACATCACTAAGCCAAAGCCTGCTGAGTCGACTTTTCAACTGTGCTGCCTATCACGTGATGCTCCTCCTCCCAAATAACAATTCGCTGTGGGTCATATGTTCCTAGTTACTCTTCAGCTTCCAGACTTGGGTCTCAGAAGAGTTTCATAATGACTATACACATCAGTTCTCTTATCTTGCTGGGAAAGATTTAACAGTGCTTGCTGTTTAAAAAGTGTAATTGTTTCCATGGTCACTTATTTTTGTGCCCCTTGAACAAACTCAAAGGAAAAGCTGATACACTTTTGGGGTTTTTTTTACTTTTAAATTTTTTTAAATATGTTGAGTGAATGGCTAGACTATGCATTTGTCAAAACAAAAGACAAAACCTATAAGTGAAATAGAGCGCTGGCACTTTTACAACTTTATCACACCTTGTCTTTATGTATTTGCCAGTTTTATTCAAAGACTAATCACAAGCTTGTACAAAAAGTTTCAATGATACCAGTTAACTTCTTTCTACAGTCTTTAAAGCCACAAATTAATAAAACATATAGCTCAAGAGGAGTAACTTAGTCAGACTAGCAAAACACACAACAAAATAAATGCAAAACTGTAACTTCTCAGTCAATTATATAAAAGGGCAGTAAGACTGCATGGAAAGCATCTAATTTTTTTCAAAGGTAAGATTCCCAAAATTAAAATATTTCCATTACTTTCTTGGATAACTTAAAGACAGCATTCTAACAGTTCTATTTTAATTGAAATGATAGTAAAATAGCTCCCAAAGAAAATCCATTGAAAACACACTCTCCTCAGAAAATTATACCAGTTTTAGAAGTACAGGGGAACATGATCATTAACATAACTGGTAGCAGTGACTGCTGAGGCTCAACCATTGTGTATTTAGGAACACTGCAGTATACGCAGCCACCCTCTTAGATCATTATCTTTTAACAACAATCCTATATATGAAAGGCTTGTTTTCCCAAATACTTTTTTAAAATAATCCCAAAAGAATGAACAAGACAACCAAATGAAACTAGAAAGACAAAAAACTGTTCTCCCTGTCCCCACAAATGTGAAACTTCACTGTAGGACAAGCTTAGAGAAATAGTAGTGACAGAGACTTTTTCTTTGGGCATACTTGAAGCTGTCAACTCAACATTCCCTGCCATTTTTTACAAGACTCTTCTGCCATTTTTTACAAGTGAAGTTTATGTACTGCTGCAGGCCAAATGCAATACATATAGAGCCAAACATTGCAAGTGTTACCTCATTAGACATATCTTCCAGCTTGTTCTGGTAAGCTGTCAAGGTACACCTCAAAGTCACAACGACAGAGCAGCTCAGAGGTTTATCTCTGTCCTCACAAGTGCCTGAAGGAAAACACAGAACAAAAATTAAGCCTTAAAGCCACAGAGAGAAAGCTACTCACCCTGGATGCCAGGTATTAGAATTAGTTAGGGCTTCAGTGACAATACAGAACACTGAAGAGCAGCCTTGTTTGCCATGAGAGCTACAGCTATATAGCCACGCTTTCACGGCAAATATAGCTGAAAGACACTTGTATAAAAGCTTCAACACAAGATACAAAACTGTAAATTCTGGATTACATTTATACCTAATGCATTTAGTATGTAAGTAGTAAGCCAACTTTGAAACCGCACAATTATATACTTTGAAAAACTTTGAAAGTTAAAAATGTTACACTTTTCCTGACATTATTTTGCTGTTGTGACTAAGCACGCATATAGTAATGCAGTACTTAGTTTACTTAAAGCTTTACTGAGCCAAAGATCGTATGATTATGTTATGCTTGGAGAAGACTTACAAACATTTTAAATTATCTTGAATTTTATTATAAAGGAAATTATGAAAAAATATTATCTGTCTGCAGAGTGCTACAGAACAGTTCAATTATAAAACTGATACATACATTATATATACACTAAACTTAATTATTAACCTTTTATATTGAGACTTCTGATCTTGTTGCCTTAATTAGGGACATATGAACAAGTCTGATCATTCCAAAGTGCATAGAACAATGTGCCAAGAAAGCAAAACAACACTGTATTGATTGAGAGGTCACAAGATGTCAGCTGATATGCAGTTTCCAAGAACAAATTTTTCTTTTTTCCCTGGTGTTACCACAATACTAGGTTATTGACAGATCATTCTTCTCAGCATTATTTATATACTCAGAAGCATTTATCACTTACTTTGTAGCACATTATAGTATCAACTTTTCAACAAGTTTTAGCATGTTCTATAAGCAAAACTATCTTTACCAACTCCAATAGCAGTCTTATTTTGCAAAAGTAAAAATATCTGTGGCATTTTAAATCCAGGAAGGCAAAATCATCAAAACTCCTACCACAACTAAACAATGATACAGGTTTATCACCAGTGTCATTCAGCAATTTACACAGAATGGCTCATAAAGTCAAATCAGATACTAAAGTCTGAGCCTTTTCTTTGGCTCTCCATAAATTTTTATCAGCTAGAGGAGGTGCACTTACATACTTGCAGAGTATTTTTTAAGAATTCTATAATTAGTGTCATCTAATAAACACAATATTCTACTAATGCATTGTATAAAAATGATGACATTTCTCCTGTACGCTACACATAATGCATCAACAAAACTCAGTAAAAAACTTACTTAAGTGCACAAGTCAGAACTTACTGCCAACTGCCATTAGGAAGAAATTTTCAATTAGTTAGCCTCTTCTCTCCCATCAGAAAGTATAAAGTGCTATTCAGGCCAGACTAGGTGTTACAGTCAAAGCCCCACCTAGTCAAAGCAACATGTATTTGCAAGATTGCTTTCAGTAATAGGAGCAAGATCTGCTCTAAAGCACGCACACCCCAGCGATGGACCCCTGCTTAGTCCTATCAGCACTTCACCTAGTTACCACAGTTTCTAAAAGTCTACAGAGTCAGGGAAAAGCAAGAGTTTCTTAATGACACTCCAGTGCCCTGTAAATCCTAGAAATATCCCAAACAACATTACACTGAAAACCAGTCTAAGAAGAATTCATAAAATCTGACCTTTTTTGAGAAGATTTCACATTGAAGAAAGTGACAAGTGTTGTGTCACCTTACTATAACTTTTTATCAAATAACCACAGCTATAGCTATGTACAGAGCTCCAGTCCAGTCTTCTCAATTACAAGATCAACTTCTCACTACTACTCATTGTAGGAACCTTCTGCATTGATCTTGTTCCACAAAAATAAAAAAAAACCCTATTTTTTTATACTCATAGCTCTAGCAAAGTGGTAAGACACAATTCTCATTCAGTTTAAAACAATCCATATTAAGTCAATCCAAGAGTCATCTTCCATGCCATAGTTTATGTCAAACTGTCTAAATAATGTATTTTCATATTTAAGTCCCAACCTGGAATGGTGTTATTAATACCATGCTTGCCAAAATTAGAATTTTGCCAGTAAACATTCCATGCTGTCATTCCTTGCCTTTGCTGTAACCCTATTTCTCTAGAGAGCTCAATCTGCAACAGAAATACCAAATTTAGCCTACCTGCATTAGCTGAAATCAAATCTATGGCTTTAATGCTGCCCAAATGTTGTCCGTTTTCATACAACTGTGCAGGAGATACACAACATAATCCAGATGCACTCTGTTGTGGCAGAGGCACCATGTCAACAATGAGATTAAAAAACCCAACCCAGTACTTGTGTAGTGTATACCCAGTATTGCCCAAGAGATTGAGGAAAGAATTTGGGGAAAATGCCAAGTTCCATACGAGTATAGAAATGAGTAAACTCTAAAACCTGCTGGTTTAGACTTTCTGCTAGGTATACTGGACCAGGGTAGGAAAGAGTTAATTTTCTCCATACCAGCTCATAGAGTGCTGTGTTTTAGATTTTTGACCAAAATAGTGCTAGTGGCCTGTATTAAATAGTGATGCTAACTCAAAGCAGCTAACTTAGAACTCTTAGAACTTTGCACTCATTTCACCTTTTTTTTTCCAGATTATTACAACCACAATTATTTTTTCCTGAAGACAAACCTCCCTAAGAACATACCCCATTGCTGAATAACTGCAAAATGAGATGAACTGTAAAGATACAAAGTGAATTCATGCAAATGAACCAATAACAATGCTCTAGAAAATTTATAAAGATCACTGAAAAAGGAGAAGACATGAATTTATGTTTGTTATTTTGACATGCATAAAGAAAAAAAAAGCTTTCTAAAACTATTTAGGTTTTAATCTGTATTGGGTTTGCATGGGCTGGTCTTTGGTAGCAAGTGGAGCTTTAGGAGTAGCTTCTGTGAGAAGCTGCTAGAAGCTTCCATCATGTCTGACAGAGCCAATCCATAGTGCTTCCAAAGATGGATGTGCCATTAGCAGAGGATGGGCCAATTAGAAATGGTGGTTATGACCCCGTGATAACAGGTTTAAGAATAAATCAAAGCAAATGTTGTGACACAGTTTTAATTGTCACTACAAAGAAGCAGGAGTGAGAACAAATGAGAGGAACAGCTCTGCAGACACCAAGGTCATTGCAGAAGGAGAGAGAGGAGATGCTCCAGAGCTGAGATTCCTCTGCAGCCTGTGGTGAAGGAGCTGTGCTCCTGTGTCCCGTAGAGTTCCACAAGGATTCTGCAGTCCACAGGGGAGCCCCACACTGGAGCAGACAGATATCCTGGAGGAGGATGTGATCCTGTGGAAGGCCTGTGGAGAGGGGGCCCTGCTGGAGCAGTCTGTTCCTGAAGGACTGCACCCCACGGAAGAGTGATCCACACCACAGCAGTTTTGGGAGGAGTACTGCCTGTGGGATGGACTCACATTGCTGCAGTTCGCAGTGAGCTGCTGCTCATGAGATGGAGCCAGGCTGGAGAAGTTGTCAATGCACTGCATCCCATGGGAGGGACCCTGCAGTGCAGCAGGCTCCTCTCCTTAAGCAGGAGAAGCCATGGGTGATAAACTGACCGTAACACCCATTCCCTGTCTCCTCGTGCTGATGGGGTAGGAGGTAGAGCTGGCAAGGAGGGAGGGCTGGGGGGAAGGTGTTTTTTTAAGGGTTTGTTTTACTTGTCTCTATCCTGCTCTGATTTGTTAGTAGTAAGTTCACTTCACATCTGTAAGTTGAGCCTGTTTTACCTGTAATGGTATTTGATGAGTGAACTCTCCTGGTCCTAACCACAACCCATGAACTTCATTAAATTTTCTCTCCTCTGTCCAGCTGCATGAGTTAGCACCTTTCACGGGTGTTTGGCATCAGCCCAGTGGCAACCCATGACATGATCTTAAAAATACAGTATTATCTTCTCTTTACTGTATAGCCTAATAATCACAGACTGATTGGAACTTGAATTAAGGGGCTGGATCTTTAGTGTTGGACCTTTAATACTGACAGATTTTAAAGTAGATCTCTCAACCCTTTGAGTTCAATGTTGACCACAAGAACAAGAAAGATTTCCCCATCAGCTGTGGCTCATGCAGCCCCTCATCGAGTAATCAGACTACAAAGATTTACTTAAGATTTTTACTTTTATTGGAATCCAGGCATTCCCATTTCAAATATAATAACAGTAATTTTTTTAAAAAAATGAATAAATATTATTAGATACAAAAATTCCTAAGTACACTAGAGTAATAATATAATAATGCAAAAGCATTAAAAATTAAGTTTCAAACTTAAAAGCATAGCAAATATGTAGAACAAATGTCTTAGTCAATGTCTATTTTAATATTAAAAGACTGTAATGACTGTAAAGATTTAGTCAATCCACTGCAAAACTAAATTCTACTATCTGCCTCAAGAGCCTCTTCAGAGATACTATGGCTTGAAAAAAAAATCTATTTAAATTAGTTTAAAAGTTTACCTCAAACAAAACAAATTAATACTGAAAGTACTGTTATTGAATTTTTAGTATTATAGAAACAAGTCAAAGCTGTTCTCAGCAAGGTTAACTATCCAAAAGACAATTGCTGCTTTGGAAACTGCACTTTGGCAGCAGCATCCAGCTCCCCTGAGAGTTACTTAAGTCCTTCTGAGCATGTGGAACTTTGCAAAACTGTGGAAAATGTACAGTCTTAAAGAGCTTTTCAACTGTAAACTACAGGTATAATAATAGTAATTACATTTACAATTACAGAATAAAACCAGTTCAAATCAAAAAAGCATATAGCCTATGCAAGGAATCAATGCATCACAGAATCCAAGCTCACCTTTTTAAGACAAAACAAATCCCGAGAAGTTTTTTCTTTATTGAAATTTAACAGCACCAGGCCCTAAAAAAAATCATTTTGTGAAGATACAAAAAAAAGTATCTTCATTTAAAAGTGTTTTTAACAACCCATTTACGTCTATCATTGCTAAAAAGTGCAAAAACATATCATGATATACATAAAATAAACCCATTTTCTCTGTAAGCCACATTTTATTTGTTTTGTTCTAGTTTACTTTCACTGCAAATTGGAAGCACTTTGTGTCTAGTATGTAATTTTTCTAACAGGAATCAGTTTTAAATGAAGATCTTAAAAAGTGTTCAATTTTCAACTTTAAAAAAATCACTATCTTGATGTTAAAGTTCAGCTTGTTTACGTTAGTCACTATTTCAAATGCCTAGGCAGCAGTTTGTTAAGTCTGATACAATAATTATATATATAGCCAGATAGCAGAGTGACAACCACTGACTTACAATTAAATTTAATGAAAACTGTGAAATACGTGTTCTTATCAGATTAAATTAATGCAACACAGTACTGGTCCACAATCAACCGTAAAAAGTATTGTGTTGCATCATGTGTCCTACACAACCTTTTTGAATATATGACCTTTAAGTTGCTGAAGGTTGCCTCAGAATTTGGCTCAGTTCAGGCAAAACATCTGTTCCCTTTGCAGGTATACTGTAAGGACTTTTTTCTCAGTTGGATTTAGAGCACAGCAAGTGAGCCCTTTTCTGACCGATCATATACACCTCAGCATTTGTAAATCAAGCTCTGGGCTGACAACAGCAGGTCCACAATCCGTCACCCTTTCTCAGCTAGCAAGGCCATTTGACTGCTGTGAGAACTGCTCTTATCATGTCATCAAATCAAAGCATGTTGAGAAGAGGGAATGCAAGAGGCATCTGCAGAATTCCCACAATGTAGTGACTTTGGAACATTGACAGATGCATCTGTCATTTTATACCTTCAACTAACCTGCTGTCCGCTGGTCTGACATAGCAAAGCTGTCCAAGAGTAACTCCAGCTCTCTCATGTTGTTTTCATACGTCTCTGTTAGAAAGACCTGGTGTTTCTTGGCCTTTATTTGACAAGAGGAAGAGACAAGCAAGAGGGGGTGGGGAAAGAACACATTAAAATAAGTAAACAGAATAAATACACATCACAATGTTATATTTGTTCCTCTTTAAATTTAAAATTCTGCTAACATGACATAACAAATAAGAACCCTGTATCACACAGTATAAAACGAACAGATTTCAAAAGCAAAACAAAAGATAGTCGTACAAAAACTCAGTCTTCATCATCTTCTGCTTTAGAAGTATCTCAATGGACATTAAATTCTGCCCATCTATGCAAGCAGTGAAATCTGTTGTTAAACCCTTACAAGGGCATCCAGAAAGACACCAAACTACTGGCAGACAGGCTAGAAATCCATGATTTGGCACTCAGTCAAATCCCACACCTATTCTCATTGCAAAGCTGCCTACTTCAATTGTTATTATCTTCCATGCTAGATAGGGATTTCTTCAATACCAAATATTCATCCTTATGCATGGAACACAAAGCTACAGAGTTCTTAGACCTTATCACTGAATTTTCTTAAAGAAAGCTGTTCACTAAGTGCAGTCTATTGTTCGGATCAAGACACCAAATTTTTCGAAGCCAGTAAAGTTCTACAGCAGATTTTTTAAATCACTACAGTAGAAAGACTATAGCAAATAATTTCTTCAATTTATATCTGATATTATAACCTGCACTTTTAAAAGACATGTATCCATAATTCCAAGATCAAGATCCTTTTGGGTATATGTAGTTTTGACTTCTCAAGGAATTGTATGATTTTAGCTGCTGACTGACAAAATAATATACCTCAGGAATTTAGAAAATCTAAAAGCAGCATAAATAAATGAAAATCAACCACCTCTACCCCTACCCCAATTCAAGAGGAAACTAGATTTAAATAACTTCACAATTTTCTTATGACAAAGGTTATGGTCAAAGATGGCACATGACTTTTAACTGCTCAATTTATTTCCATTCTAAATTTGAACACATATTTGCATAATTTCCATTTCTACTTGTAATGGAAAGTTAACCTTTTTTACTGAGCAAAATTCTACTATTTTTTATCATATCTAGAAACTGTTGCTTTAGTTATGCTTCACTGCATGCCAAAGAACCCAGGCAATTTCTTATGTGTGGGAAACATCCTCCCCAGGAAAACTGCTACATACTGGTAGCATGTAACTGTCAGGATAAAAAAACCAAGAAATGCATTTAATTCTCTGCAGTCTTCTTCACTATTCAGTTTAAATATTTTATAAATTTGCTTTACTCTTTCAATTTTAATTATATGTACTGTATATCAACTAATATATTATTCATATGTGTATTTCAGTATTAGGTCCCCTGTAGCATTTACACGCTTTTCCTTGTGTGAGAATTTGTACTACACTTCATAAAGAATTTCCAAATCACTTCTATATATTGAAAAAACCCAAGGTTTAATTCCTACTCCATAAACTTATCTATATAAATAGAACTTGGAAATGTTGAGATTCAGTAAAAATATTTTATAGGATGCAAGCAACATTAAAGTAATTTACATTCACATATTGATATCATCTCAAAGACTTCACAAATTAAAAATAAGAAAATATAAAAGTATGAAAATACCACAATAAATAACTACTCTTTTTACATAAAATACTCCAGCACAGAGGAGGTAAGACTAAATCTCCTCAGAAAAAATATTTTCCTATGGAAAATCAAATGTGAGACTTTTTCTCAATCTTCTCATCCAATTTTTCCATTTTGTTTAGTTAATTTACCATAATTTAGTCAGTGTGATTCAGGCTATTCAGCCTTCACCACTTCTCTGTGCTTCATTTGCTAACTGCATCTACACTTCCGAAGTCAACTTTAGTCTCTTTTTCAACAGCAATAAAGATGAAAAGGAAATTAGACTAGCCAGTCTCTCTAGAGGTGAACTGCAAAATACTTACTATCTTTCTTTTCTAACTTTTATTTTCAATCACCGTCCCCATTATCAGAAATTGAAGAAAAAAATCCCATGTAAATTACACTGCTAAAAATCCAGGCACAGTCCAAAATGATCTATTATTGATCTGATTTTTTATGTCTCACTGACAGTTATCTAGTAAGAATGTATACAGTCATAAACTCATGAATTTAAGCTGACAGGACCTGTGGAGGTCATCTGGTCCCACTCCCCACTCAGAGCACAGTATGGTCGAAGTCAGATTAGGTGGATCTGAAATTGTTCAGTCAAGTTTTGAGTATCCTTAAAGATGACATTTCAATAAACCCTCCAGGCAACCTGTTCAGTATCTCACAATCCACATTGTGAAGTTTTCTGTTTTCCCTTTACAGGAAATTACAACTTTCTTGTTTTCTCTTATACTTCCAACACACAGATCTAAGGAGAGCGTAGCTCCATCTTCTCCACAAGCACCCACTTGATAGTTTACAGCAGTAGCTATTATCTCCTTAGTTTTCTTCAGTCTGAACAAATACAGAGAGTATACATAATGCTTTACATTGAAAAGGAAAATGGTGTGCACGAGTATAGAGTCTAACACAATCAACTGCAGCTGACAGATTCAACAACTGTTCCAGAAGATGCGATTACAATCCTTCTCAAGAACTCCATCTATCAACAAGTTTAGCCATTCCTGTAGAACTGCTGCAGAAGTACAGGTGTAATTGTTTCCTAGGCAATTTCAAAAGGGAAGTCAGTTGAAAAAATTGCTAAAGCCTTTACATAAAGAGAGTTTTCTTCACAGACCACATTACTAGAAACAAGTGGAAGAATATTTGTAAGGTAAGTCTTCTGCTGATTTTGCTTGACTCCCTGTACACCAGAACGGACCGTTCTTGACCGAGATAGTGATTCTTGAAAACAAACTTGAAAATCAAAGGCAAGATCTGTACAGATATGCGGGGAACTCCCAACTAAAGTATCAAGTATTAATAGGAAGTATAAAGAAGGTTGTTCAGACATGGGAAACTTGGACAAATACAGATACATTGTTAAAACCTAGAGGGATATGTTTAGGAGTGCCAAAATCTACCTAAAGTTGAATCTGGCATGGGATGTGAAGAGCAAAAGAAAAGCATTTCTGAAGCACATCACCTGCAAAAGAAGGACTAGGCAAGATGTGGGCCCACTGCTAATGAGACAGTGATCTGGGGACTAGGAGAGAGAAAAAGCTTTCTCATTGCTTTTTTCACCTCAGTCTTCACTGGAAGTACTTGCTCTTGGGAATTCCAAATCTCTGAGATCAGTGAAATTTCCATGAACAGGAAAACTTCCAGGATATTTTATAAAGTATATTTTATATAAAAAATATACTTCTAATATATTTTGAGAATTTTAAGTTCTCAAAATATACTAGAAGTATTTCTCATACTCCTTAAAGACAATTTCCTTTTTCACAACATATTCTAAACTGAAAGCCAAAAATCCAATAAAATGGGAGAAAAACCATACTTTCTGAACCCAGAACATATGCTGAATTTTAGTATATAAATACTTCCTTGAAATAAACTTCGTATGCTTAAAAAAGGATCCTATTATCAGAAAACAACTCCTGAGGACAAAGAAAATGTAGAAAATGTAGTTTGAAACATATTTATTTACTCACCAATTTCAAAACACAATTGACTCTGAAAAAAATTAAAGAGAACCAAACATTTTTCATTAAAAATACTGTAGACTCCAATGAGGAGAAAATCTTTTTTCCAAATACTTTCTATCCTTATCTGTAAGGATAACTTGAACTATTTGGAAAACTGACTGCTATAAAATTCTTCCACTCACTGTCAGACTTGTGTCAATCTTCCAGAAGGGTATTTTTATTTATCTGGACAAGTTCCTACTACCTTGGTTGTAGACATATTTTCCTTAACTATCAGTATTTGATTTTTGTTCCTCTTTCCATACAGAAATGATGTCCCATTGCTGTCCCAGCATTTTGCAAAAGCCGTTGTTGACTAAAATAAATGTAAACTCTATGCACAGTTCCAGGACAGTCCACAGAACCTGACACTGCAAACGTGCATCTCTATCTCAAGTTCAATAACTTTTAAAAAATAAACATGTGGGCAGGACTTTGAAGCCTTACCTTAACAAAACCACTGCAGTAATATGCAGGGAGTTGAGGTCCAGCTGTACAATGGACTGCCTTAATTCCTGAGGAATTTTCTCTACTTTTTTTACAGTTACAAGGGGATCCTGAGGGGAGCTCTCTTGCACACGGACTAATTCGCCCACTCAGTCTGCAGTACAAATTCCAACTGGTGATGGCAGAGTAAGAGCCAAATCCAGAACTATCCACATAGGCACCAAGGAGCAGCATGTTCAGATACTCCCTGAAAAATCCTGATGTAAATTCTTTACAAAAGTATCAAAATGTTTACCAGGCATGACCCTGGGGACAGCAAATCAAAACACTTACAGAAATACAAAAGACTGCTCCACATTTTACACAGGTTTTACTCAAGTGATGCTCTGTAAAGCAGAAAAGTAGTACAAATTTTTCATCTAACAGGCATAAATTGTATTATAAGAAACAAAACCAAACTGTCACTGGCAAACTCTGTCCTTGCGCTACTATTTATTTTTGTTCCAAGTTATCAAACTATTGAATACTTCTTTTATTTTTTTATATTAGCTGGAATTTTCAAAAGACTATAGAAGAGTCTGGCCACATGTAAATTAAATACAATCTCTTAAGAAATTTAGTGTCTCAGACTTACAAATTAATCAAAATGCTAAAGTTTTATTCAAACCATTCTTGTCCCATAAAAAGAGATTTGTAACAACTTTTGGTTTGAGAGAATGTTATGAAGTACCTCTTTGGGTTTTGAAGTTTGGTTTTTTTTTTCCAAGTCAGAGAAAATTTTTTGAGAACTGCAACTTTAAATTTAGAATGCTTGTCTTCCAACACTAGGACATCACAGCTTGAATGACCTCTGTACTTCCCAAATAAATTACAAAATTAGTTTGTTTGCAGAAGATCATTTCAGCATATGTTTCAGACTAACTAGTCTTCTTACATTAGGACAATAATAGCAGTTACATCTGGGAAAAAACACTCATCCCTCTATGTCAAGGCAAGAAAAAAAGAATCAAGGTCAAACAACACTTGACAATCATTAGCACAAAATTAATTAAGAATGTGTATCAGGACTGGGATTTTTTTTTTTAACTGAAAGAAACTGTCCACATTAAATTGCCTAGATGACATTTACATCTTTGCCATTGTGTCCCAGTTTCTATGTCACAGAAGTTGTAGAACAGAATCACAGTCCTCAGGGTGCTTCATTGTCTGTTCAGTCAATACCTAGGCAACTTCTGCTAAAGAACAATGCTTAATGTATACGACCTGGAACTAGATTCTTATATGTTTCTGTTCTAACATTTGGTATACAATAACCTACAAGGCTTCTATGGACAGCTGAGATGCAAACAGAGCATGACTTCAGGCATGGCTGTAAGAGAAAGATTTACATGCCACGGGGGAAAAGACAAGCTGTGTGTGATCTACTATGTAACTTATATACAAATAATGCTAGTTCTGATAGAATCTATTAAAAGGGGTAAAAATGAATAGACACGTCTTCCAAATTAAAGGAATTTATACTAAGATACAATATTTTAATTATTTCACTTCCCTAATACGCATTCTGGTAAACTGGCAAGTTTGCCAAATTTAAATTTGCATTTCTTAGAAAATAAAGGTTTAACATCTCCTGCTTGTTCAATACTAAGACCATCCACTATTAGGTACTAGAAATATAAATATCCTGAGTAACTTAAAACTCCTAAAGATACTCCTATTTTTTTCCATGGGGCAGGAATATAGCTGGGGCTGTCTCAAACCAAGTGTTCAATCTCAATGGCCATTCTTCTAAATTTCTGTTCTTGAAACCAAAAATTTCTAGAAACCCTAGCTAGAAATAATGACAAGCTTGAGACCAACTTCCTCAAGTAAACAAAATGTAAATAGTCAGAGTTTTCTCATGCTGAGCATTCATAAGCAATTTTATTTCATAGTAACAGATCCTATCACATTTAACCCATGCGAGTTTCTGGCAAACTTCTGCCACATGCTGATATTTAAAATTACAAGCAGAATAACTACTTACTGTACACTCAACTGATCCATTAGGGGAAAAAAAAAACACAAAACAAACAAACAAACAAACAAACAAACAAACAAAAAAACACCACACCACTTTTTCATATAAAGTTTCAAAATAATGTACTTTTTTATCTTACAAAAATTTTACAAACAAAATCATTAACTTGTATGTTAACAGTACCGTGAGAAACCAACTTAAGATTACCAGGCTGAAGTGGAAAAGATGTATTCAGGATGTCTAATAATAGTACAAAATATAAGAAATTCATTAACAGATCAAGAAAGCAGGAGGTAGAAATAAAGGAAGAGAATGCACTGACATTTTCATACAATTTTAGTATAAGTAAAGGGAAGCCTAATAACAGTATATTGAATGTTATTTAAACTTAGTTTCTGCTATAGCCTTCTGCTTTTTGATTTTGGGAAGAAAAATAACAAAAAAAAAGCTGTCTATGTGGGTAAACAAGACCACACACAGGCACTCCTGCTTCCCAATCAAATAACAAAAGTCTTCAGGAAAAATACAAAGCCATCAAAGGTGATAAAAATCTAATTCCACAGGGGAACACTAATACAAGTCTTCAGAAAATGAGTATTTTTATTACTTGTTCAAGACAGTCTTGTGGCTTGAAATCATTCCAGTAAAACAATTTTAAAAGTCTGCTATATGAATAAGACAGTTCTTTCAAGTGGGGCAATCTATTGCTTTTACTTTCAGTAACACAACTAAACTAACAATGGTTTGAGTACACCATTTAATACTGTTGTCATTACCAAAAAACCTCAAGAGTGAATAGAATTTCATCCTGAATTCTTGTCAGGTATAACATACATTTTACTATAGAATTTTTCTTTGTATTCTTTTTGTACCTCATAAAATTATTTTTTCAGGTTGACCAAGGCAGCAAATGTCTGTTAATACTTTAGTGCTTGCATTGAAGAAGCTGTGTCTTCCCAAAGGTTTTTTAATTTTATTTTTCTTCAATTTGTTAATAACCAATCTACTTGGGAAGTGGATAATGCTAAGACAATGTATGGAATAACTTCATCAGCTGAAGAGGAGACACCATCAAATCTGAAGACTGATGCAGATCTCTGCTCCTATATGCTGAATAGAGCAATGCCTGCCAGTAGCAGGGAAAAGATCATGGTAATCTCCTACTCTCATAGGTCCAAGAGAAGGCAAGAACAGAAATTCATAGGCTTAGAGAAAAAAATTGGCTAAGTATAGAAATATTGTAAGTGCTACTATACAATGAAGAGAAATAAGGTCTTCTAGATCACAGAATCATAGAAGAGCTTCATTAGGAAGGAACCTCAAAGTTCATCTAGTTTAATGCTAGACCACGGTGCTCAGAGCTCCACCCAACCCAGCCTTGAACTCTTCCAAGAACAGGGCATCCACAACTTCTCTGTTATGAAAACAACCACAACCTGTTTAAGTGCCCCACAACTCTCACAATAAAGATTTTTTCCAAATATATGATGAAAACCTTCTTTCAGCTTGGAGCCATTCCCCTTCTCCTGTTACTACATGCCCTTCTGAGAAGTCTCTATTCATCTTTCTTGTAAGCTCCTTTCAGATACTGGAAGGTCACAATTAGGTCATCCTAAAGCCTTCTCTTCTCCAGGCTGCCGCATAGCAGAGCTGCTCCATCCCTGTAATAATTTGGTGGCCTCCTGTGGACACACTGCAACAGTTCCTTGTCTATCCTGTGCTGGGGACCCCAGAACTGGACGCAGCACTGCAGGTGGGATCACCAGAGCAGAGCAGAGTAGAGGGGTAGAATCTCTCCCCTGCCCTGCTGGCCATGCTGCTCTGGATGCAGCCCAGGATGTATTTGGCTTTCTTTCTCTCTGAAGGGTCATGTCCAGCCTCTCATCCACCAGCACCTCCAAGCCATTCTGGGCCCAACAGCTCTCTCTGTTTATCCCCCAGCCTGTGTTAACACCAGAGGTTACCCTGATCCAGATGCAAGTACCTTGCACCTGGTCTTGATAAATAATACAAGATTTTCATGGGCCTACTTCTCCACTTTGTCTGTGTCTTTCTGGATGGCATCCTGTCCTTCAGGTGTGTCAACTGCATCTCTCAGCTTGGTGTCATCAGCAAATTTGCTGACGGTGCACTCCCACCCCTTCATCTATGTCATTAATGATATCCTAAGCTTTTTGCTTTGACCCTCCTGCTATTAAAGAGGACAGCAAAATTGATATTCAATTTTGTAGAGACAAAAGGGGTGTGTAGAGACAGTGGGAAGGCATCAACTGGTCATATAGAAGGAAAAATGTTTTAGAAAATAATCCTGTAAAATACATCCAATACGACAAATACACACCAAACAAAAAAACCTCCAATCAACTAAAAAGTTTGCGACCTTCAAAGAAGACACTTTCAAACAATTCTTACAGTCAAATGCTTACACTAAAAACATTATGTGAAAGTGAAATATGCAAGTCTAGAATGGCAATTAATCAAGCTGGAGAAAAAAAGCTTGGATAGGAAGATAGAACATTCTTCACACAAAATCATAATCCACATCCACAAATTGCCTTCTTCATTAGGAATGCAAAGACTGGTTACTCTTGACTCATAGCCACACTCTTGAAATAACTCCTCAATTAAATACTTGGTGTATCACTTAAAATATATTTTGGAATTAGGTTCTCCAGTATTTTATCTTCAGTATCTTTGGAATTAGCTTCTCCAGTATCTTTGTTTCACAAAACAAAGTAATATAAGTAAAAATCAAAATAATGCAAAGTCAGATTTATTCCATAGCTCAGCACAGCAAATGCAGATTATGTTCAGAGTATGTTTAAAGAACCTCAACGAGTGTCATAGGCTTTTTGTCTTACCATTGCAAGTTCACTCTGTAATTCTCTGCAGCTTTTTTCAGCATCCCTTAGTCTCGCAGAGAGGTCTATAATTACCTTCTTATTTTCTTCAATCACTTCTTTCATTTGATTGTTTGCGGAGAAACACTCTCTTTCTAATCTGTAAAGTTTCGATATTAGAACGTTTTAATCAAAAATACTTACGTCAAATATTCTACGTATTTTTAAAAGACAATCTGGGTATCACATCACGTTAGCACATTATATGACTTATGAAGCTGTTTGCCTGGGTTTTTTTTAAGTGAAGAAACTTATATATTCCTCCTAAGAAAACCTTTTCCGTTATGATTATGTTCTTTTCCGTTACCAAGGCTTATGTTAGACTTTCAGTCATAAATTAATCATAAATTTGATCATTTGGATATGGATTCCAGATTACATGTAATAAACAGAAGTCATCATATTTTAATTACACATTAGTTCTCTTCAGAAAGACATCACATCTTGTATCATCAACACTGATTTCAAAGCTTGCTCCTCAAGTTTCCACATACCTGACTATATTCTCACCCTGATTTTGGCCAGAATAGGGTTAATTTTTGCAGTAGCCAGGAGTGGGCATGCCTAGGATGTGGAGGTTATTCTATACCACCTCATGTCATTTTCTGGGGACAAGGGAAGGGCTCCCTTAAGGGTAACATGTCAGAAGGAATGGGTGTGGCTGGGGTTTCCACAGTGTGCAATCACAGGTGAATCAATCACTTTTTTTTCCCTTGTACACTCTGTCATTAGTATTGTTGCTGTTACAGTTCATTGTCTTATTTCATCATTGTGTCCAGTAAAGTGTCCTTATCTCAGCCCATGATCTTTACTTTTTGTGACTCCAATTATCCTCTCCAGCCTGTCACAGAAGGAGGAAGACGAAGAGGTAATGATCAAGCAGCACATAGTTTGGAGTGTATCCGTAGGAACACTAAATTGGGGAACACCATTCTTAAACTATGACAATTCTACTCAGAATAGCATGATTTCAATAGCAGACAATTCAAAATTTCAAACAGTTCTTGTACTACATCAATCCTCCTGGTATTCAGGAAAACAAATATAGAGAAAGTCTGGCATGGATAAAAAAGGTGGGTCATGAGAAAACTACAAGACCAAACAACAGAAATAGGAGACCCAGCCAGAGATAGGAATTCAAGGAAAAATTTTGAAGGATTGCCTAAGTATATAGGGATGGAAAGGAGGTGCCTCAGGAAAGGCTAGAATTAACATTCACAAAAGATGACAAAAATGAGAATGGATTTTAACACTGTTATGGCAGGAAAGAAAACATATACAGACTTCTACACAAAATAGCTATTTTATCAACAGCAGAGAGAGAAGGTCACCATACTCCCTGCCTTTTTGTCCTCCATCTTCCCTGACAAGGTCTAGTCCCAAGCCTCTATGGTCAGTAAAAGGATACAAAAAGGAGAAAAACTGCTAGCAATGGGTGAGGACTGAATCTGAGATAACCTGTGAGAACTTAACCCATAGAACTGAGCACGTCAGCCCACCTACATTCAAAGGTTCTGATAAGGCTGGCCAATGTCAAAGTGACATTGCTCATTATCATCATGAAAGGTCACAAAAACTGGAGAAATGAACTGGTCCTTGGCAAATGAAGAAAGGCAAATGTCACACTTCTATTTGTCAAAGGTCAAAAGGAGAAACAAAAGAACTACAAAACACTGAGATTAACTTCAGCCCTGGAAGGTTATGAAGCAAATCCTTCTAGAACCATTTCCTGGCCTCATGAAAGAGACAATGGTGATCAGGAACGCTCAGGGAGGATTTACCAAAGCTTAATCATATCTGACCAACCAAGTTATATTCCATGATAAAATGATCAGGGCTGTGAACAAAAGGAGGGCAAGTAGATCAAATAGAACTTAATTTTAGCAAGCATTTTAGCACTTTCTCATACAGTATTTTTAAAGCTGTTAAAACTTTCATCTACATATGTGAATTATAACATTGATAAAAATGGCTTAATAGTAAAGCCCAGATGGTAGTAGCTGGAATGGCTGTAATACTGTAGAGTTCTGTTAGAGTTCTGTATAAGATCTGTTTAACAGCTTCATCCATCACCTGGAATAAGTCAAGAGTGCAGTCTCATAATACCTACAGTGAACAGTGAACTCAGTGTGGGTAGATCATGACACAATACAATTGATACACTCAACAGAAGAGCTGCTATAATCTAGTCATGGAGAAAGAATAGCCCAGAATGAACCTTCTGAGATTCCACAATGACATGTGCAAAGACCTGAATTTAGGAAACAACACCATCCTAAAGCGATGTGGCTCGTAACTGGCCAGGTAGAAGCTATGTTCAAAAAGAACCTGCTAACCAAGCTGGGGTGGGCTAAGAGAATGGTCACCACCATGGTCGGCAGCAGAAATACATATCAGAACTGAGGAAACTTGGTATATTCAAGCTGGAGAAGAGATAATTCCACAGTGTGTAACAGGCCTCCCAGTATCTAAAAGGAGGTTATTAAGGAAATGCAGTCAATCACTTCATGCAGTGTTTGTCTACAAGACAAGTAGTTAATCCAAAGAGGTTTAGATAAGGAGAAATACTTTCCAACTTTATGGAACAGGTTCCCAGAGAGGTTGTGCCATCTCCATTCAACGCGTTTTCAAGATCTAGCTGGATGAAACTCTGAAGAGCCTGATCTCAAAACTTATATTGGTTTGAGCAGCAGGTTGGACTACAGATCTCCTGCAATTCCCTTCAACTGGAACTATTCTTTGATGTAGCGCTCAGCAGTAGAAACATCCAGGTGTCACTCATCTCTTTGTTTCTTCTCCTAGTGCTTCTATCTCGCTAGAACTGAAAGTAGTGCAAAGAGCTCAAAGTTCTTCCAATTTTGAAGCTTTTGAATCAATATTGTCACTTTAGGATTTTTAATTCATTTGTTAAAGATTATTGTCTTTTTAGCTGAAGGACTACTTCAGCAGTCCTCCAAATACCTATGTGCTTTTGCATCAGCCTGGCTGATTTTTTGCTGTAACTGCAGATGTTTACTTCATATTCTTCAAAACTTGCCTGCTTCCGTCCCCCAAAGTAGCATCTACTCTCACAGCTTCCAGAAACACAGCAAAAGCAGTTCCAAATTAGTCTATGCCATGTTCTCACACTTCAAGAAAAGTAAATACACAGAGACCCAAATCCCATGTTGCTTCCAATTTACATAGTGCTACTGGGTTCAGAGCTAATTAATAAATTATGCAACCCAGAAAAGCCTGTTAGATTGGTTTCAGTTATTATAACTACTCTTTTTTCCTGAGAAAATGAATTCTTACAGCATTATATAGCTTCCAACTTTGGCATTATTTACCTACATGAAGTCTGGCTAAAGAGACATACAAATGTTCTAGCACAACAAATCAAAGTCTCTAAGACTTTCATTTGGCTAAGGCTTAAAGACAAACTCATGCAAGACCTCCAGAAAAAGAGAAAATATGTCTGGATGCCAAACTACGTCTTAAAAAAAAAGCCAAGATCCTGACATTGTCTAAAGTTCCAAGGACCAGACCCTTCAAAGCTAAGTAGATCAAAGGCTGTTGTATTCTCTCAGAAGGTGTCCAGTGAAAGCAATCACTGATATTCACCAATGTTACTGACACTTGTATGCTTCAAAGAATAGAAAGGGCACAGGAAACAGATGAGACAGTACCTGCCCAGCCCATGTAATTACTTCAAGTGAACCGAGTAGACTGATGTCCACCTCAGAGGAAGCCTGATCTTCACTACTTATCTTAATAGCAGTCTGGAAATTTAGGTGTCTTGACTAACAACATTGTGAGGATAGGCTGTTCATGTTTCTTCAACATCTCTTAAAAAAACCACCAACTGTTTTAACTGTCTTAACTTCCATGGAAAGGTATGCATTCTCTGAAATCACAGAAGACAATTTGCTTTCAAAAAACTCAGCTGGCAGAAGCTGCTAGAAGTCAACACGATTGCAAACAGTGAAAAGTACTGTTTGGATATTAGACAATATTTATTCTCATATTCAATTCACACAGAGAACAGATGCCTCAAGCAGGCATAAACTCTGTTTTATCAAAAAAAAAAAAACACTCAGATAGGGCAAATTGCCTTCCTGAAAAAGAAACACTGAACATAATTGTCCTGTTTAGAGCAAAAAGGGAAGGCTTTTTAAGGTTCATCTTGCATTTTAGTAACACAAGAATTTACTTCTCAGTAAGCACTACTATTGAAATTCCAAAGGCAAATGGTACCATATCTGTAAGAACTGTATTTCATAGTCTTAAGAACAAAAAATATACTTATTCAGGTATTTCCTTCAGTAATTCCAAACAAAGAAATACACTCTCTAAAAATACTCTTATTTTTCTTTTTTGATGATAACATTTTTCAAAGATGTAGACTTTGTGGACCAAAATATCCTAGACATAAACCCCTTCAATTCTCAAATAAATATCGTCATACATCTAGATAAAAGATTCTTACAAGGAACAAAACATTCTTGAATGCACAATACAATTCAACATCTAACCATTATTGTTATCTTGGTCCAAATAATCTAATATAGAAAAATATCTTTAAGATTTTCTCAGAGACTTAACTGGAAAGCTACCACTTACAGATGTTCATGTTTTTAACCAAATTTACTAATCTCAAAATTTAAAAATAGATCTTGTGGTAAAACTTGTAAAATTCTAATAGTTTGGAAAATACCTAAACAGATGTTTAAGTTACATTAAAAATTATGTTAATTAGCTAATTAGCTATTGGTTCCCAGAACACATTCATGCTAAACATGAGGTTTAGCATGTTCCCTGACTTATTCCAGAAAACCATGTTATGGCAGCCGTGTTGACAAGACAGGATAGTTTTTCCTAGACTGAAAGCTACGATGTCTTAACAAGCATTAGTCAAAAAAACCCTCCAAACTAAAAAGCCCCATATTTCACTGAGGGTGATTAATTTTTGTAGTCTAACACTAATACAAAGAACTTTTGAAATATTAGGTGTTGGAACAAGTGAAGAAATGGTTCAAGAATAAACACTGGAAGAACACTAGCGCAAGAAAATTTTTGTAATATAAATTTTTTCCATATTTTCTGGACCACTCAAATATGGGAACCTACCAGAGGGAAAAGAAAAAACCCACTACACCAAATTTTAAAAAAAAAAAAAAAAAAAAAAAAAAAAAAAAACCAAGATTTTTTTTTTTAAGAACCATAGTCCACATATGGTCTGTAAGAATAGAAAGTTACATACAAGAAAAACTCAGACAGTACAAAGAAGCCTGTTATGCAGAACTACTGATCAAACAACCATTCCTCTAAAAAAAAAGGCTAGTTTGCAAACAAAGGAGCCTTTCTAAAACAAAACAATAAAAATGGGAAAAAAGTCAAATCAATGATCTAGACTTTCTCCAGCTCAAGGAGAGGCAAAGAACTTAGTATCAGTTTAGTGTCATGTATTTACTGACAGAGAACCCATGCTCACAGCAAAAACAACCAGGCAGGGTGAGATTACACTTTAATTAACTGATCTTATTTCAGAACTGTAGAGAATCTTGAAATATACTTACTCTGTTTCATAACTGTGTAGACTGCAGTCTTCCTGAAGAATCATTTTAGATTACTATCATAATGTATTTCACAATTTTTTATCATAAAAGTTACATATTTTTATTTGTGAAAGAATTTGCACTTTGTATTGTGATTCTGGTTTACCTAAAGGCACATCAGGCCTCTTTTGACCTTTTCTTTAACAAAGAGCGCTGAGATGTTTATAATACAGCACAAGTTTCAACTACATTACTAAAAACATCACTGTAATATGATGAATATAGGAAGACTTAGGGCATAAAATTCCTTTTTTGTAGGGAAACTAGTTTCTTTTTTCCCCTTTACTGTGGAGTACTCCCATTCTGAAGCATGGGAACTTGATGTTACACCCCTTTGTGTTAACTCCTCCCTTGACCATAACCCTAAACTCCACCCTACAATGCCCTATAAAAACCCCACGACCCTGCCTTTGCAGGTCTTTCATCTGCATCCCCCTCCTGATCTTCAGGGGTAATAAATGGATTATTGAGCTTAACATAAAAGACACTTGTCTCTGTTCCCCTGCCAGCGCCAGCAGCTACACCCTCCCTGGACACGATGAATTCTGTAGCTATGCGATTCTATACTCTACTGCTTGTATGAGCAAGTCACCACAAATACTTGTATTTGCAGACCTCCATAATCCTAGACTGAGAGATGCAAACTCTGTCTTTTCCAACTCATTCTGCTACCTTGAGTTTCTCCGCACAACCCCACTGTGTGCCACCCATTTTACGTCTTCTTAAACTCCCTCATTACCTAAATTTCATTAACTATTATCCTTTATTTAAGCTACTCAGTTCGCTGTCTTCCAACACCATTCTTCTTCCTGACATTTTCTCACCCCAATATTAACTTCATTCAGCCAAGGAAGACAACTCAGTACAGTGTATCCCATATCTGCCCAGGGAATATGGCAAAACCTTTCTTCCAAAAAACATCTGTTACCATGGACACAGTAGATTGTGCCAAGCAGAAAAGAAATCCCTGGTAACTTCATCTGTTCTCATATACTTCACCCCTTCTATTTTCATTAGCTAGTTAACAGTTTCCACAATCATTCAAAAGATGAAAATGAAGATTCACCACTATAAATGATACACAACTTCTCAACAGGAAGGCTAAAGATTGATCTAGCTCACTGAAGTGAAAAATAATATTTTCATAATAATGTAGTGTATGCAGAAGAAAAATATCTGTTCTAACCCTTCCATGTGTGCTTTTCTACACTCCTCACAGCAGACACCAGAGACAGGACTCTGCCATAACTATAATTTCCAACATTTTTGCTTTAGCAAATAATCAGTAACAGATCAGTTATTTTCTCTACCCAGCCACATGATTACTGATATGGACCTGTTATTAATGGAACACCAGGTTCTGAACTTCATGTTGGTTTGGGAAATTACATCAGATTTAGTTGTCTGTCTGAAAACTGTTAAATGTAATCTGTAGGTGGTAATCAAACTGTCTACTGCCATTTTACAATGAATTTAAAGGGAAACTTACACACTGAGTTTTTCCAAGTTCTCTTGGGCATTGTGTTTCTCTCTCTTGTATGCATATTCTAACCCTTTGAACTCTTTCTTGATCATTTCTAAATCTGAAAGAGCTTCTTCTTGTCTGTCCTTTTCCATATGCACAGTTTCTTCAAGTTCTCGAATTCTTAACTACAGCAAGTGATAAAAAAAGCAATCAAAGTAAGTTAGGAAACACTAACATGATCTTTAGTGCTGTTCTTTGGTCTGTTCTGCTTTACAGTAGAATACATTCTATTAATTCAGTATAAAAGTATAGACATGTAAAAAACATCAAACATATGTAAAAATGTAAGAATACATAAAGTTCAAAACAAAGACAAATAGATATGATGATGAAAAGTACCTTGTGTTCTCATTTGAAGGTGTCTGAACATTTTCAGTACTTATTAATATTGAAGCTTTTTCAGGGAAATTCTAGTTTTTAAACAGACTCATGAAGTATAAGATTAACGATAAAGGCTACACTTTCAGAACAAAGCACACTTCTAGTTTGTTCATGCATACAACAAGGAAAAATATTTTATCAGTTATTCACCCATAAAACCCAAGTCTGTAAGTTTAAGGAATGTTATCCTCTCGGTCCCTTTGTATGTTACAGAAATAGAGAGAAAATTAAGCAAACTAGATCTTTTCTACTAATTTAATTATCACTTTTAAAATTTAAGTGCCTGCACATACAGAAGATCATGAAAATAAGAAAATAACTGATTGAAGAATGACATTGCTTATTTTTGTTACTCGGAAAATACAGAAAAAAAGATATCAAACGCCCTTTTTCTTGCTTAGTTTTTCAGAATTCCAGTAAGTTCGTTAAATTCAGAAGATAGTAGTAAGCAATCACCATTTAGTTTTTCCTAACTTTTTTTTTAATAAACCATGATTATTTTTACTGAATAAATAAGTCCAACACTGTGTGATACAGTTTAAGAATACAAAAATTTAATGCTCAAGTATATAAACTAGATTTATTTATATAATCATTCTTTACTGCTAACTGCAAGTATCATAATTTTGGAGCTGAAATGTACTCTAAGAAATCATGTTTGAAACTGCAGTTTCAGAATGCATTATGCTCTTACTTCTAGACAAGTTGGATGTATGTGCTGTATCTCCAAGTTGCTCTAAGTAGCCATTCAAAAGATACAAGGCAGCATATTTAAACAGTATTATAATGTTTAACTATTATGAAACATTTCCTTTTCCCTAACTGTTTAAATGCTAGTGGGAACTCTAAAACTTACGAACGTGACATCTTATTTCATTATTTATTCTAATAATTATTTATTATTTATTCTAATAACTCCCTGAAAGGAAAATACGCTTCTAATCTGTCCTTTCATACATTTGATTTTATGATTTTGACACTTATTGTAATAAATCTATTTGGGTTTTTCATTGGAGCAAACATTCTTCATATTTTTTGGAGCATTTTCACAACTTCCTCAAATGTTTTACTGTAAACTTCTATGAAATATTAAACAAAAAAAAGTTTACCTGGATGATCTCTGAATTAAAACTGGATGCTAAATGTGCTGCTCTCTCAGTTTCAATGTTTTCTTCCAGTTTCTTTGTTCTCACTGCAGCTGCCTGAAAGTACATTTTGACGATATTTAAGTTCAGAGAGATGATAATATGACACCAAGTTTATTCAACTCATTAAGTATATTGGGACTCCATACACTGACCTGATATATCTGAACTACTTTGGAACTGTGAAAATTCATATCAAAAAATACATAGAACATTTTTTACATATATAGATTATTAACTTAATATTTTCTATTTAGTTAAGTAAATTGATGTAGTGTGGGGGTGCTGAAATGTTATCATAAGTTTCTTAGTTGTAGGTTTGATGTGATTTGGACTTTAACCCTAGCCTGGTAAAGTTCCTGTCTTGAATTGTGCTTATCAGAGGTTGATAAGAGTTGCCAAGACAACTCTAATCCTCTGCCCTGGGTTTCGATCATCCTATTGTATTTTCCCCCATCCCATTGTATTTCTCCCCCACATGTCCAGCATACAAAACCTTCAGGAGAGGTGTCTGACAGGGATTGGTGGGTCTCACAAGACCACATCCCAAATTCACCTGATTTGTTAATGTTGTGTATTGCATTTTGACCTTACCCACCTGGCTTTGTGTGATTGGTCTTGTAACTTGTATCCACCCCTGAGATTTTGGGGGAACAAAAACCCCCTGTAACCGAGGCCAGGGGTCACTCCCCAGAGGCACAGGCCTGGAACCAGGGGCTGCCCCTGAGTTACCCGAATAAAACCTTTCTCCCTGAGCCTCCGGAGTGTCCCCTCTTTCAAACCACGGCCGAGACAGCTAAGGCAAAAGCGCTGCGGAGCCAAAGACCCACGCAAAGGTACTGTTGGGCGTATCACAGCTAGCAGGGTGGCCCAGCTGACGCTGAGCTGACCTGAGAGACAGATACGCGAAGCAACAATGTAGCACTATGTTATTGCTGCATTTTTTATAATCATCTAGGGTCAGAAAGCAAATAAACCAAGTCAATTTTTCTCCCTATTGCCCCACTATTTGCTCACTTGGGGCAACATAACTACAGTCAGTATGTTCTGAAATGCACTGAAGTATGAATAGGGCATCTACAATTTCATAAATGTGAGACATGATGCACAGAGAAGATTCTTTGAAAATTTATCTGCTTAACATACTCAATTTTAAAAAAATCACAAATACTGCTACTGTATTTTCATATTGCTAAGATTATTCTCATAATTAAGAATGTCTTCGAAAAGGGTAAGAAGCACCCAGGGAACTACTGGCCAGTCAGGCCTCACCTCAATCCCTGGAAAGGTAATGGAGTGCCTCTTTCTGGATACCATCTCTATCAAGATGGATGACATGAAAGTGATCAGAGAAGTTGGCATGGATTCAGCAAAGGGAAATCATGCTTAGACAGTCTGATTGGGACAATGATGGGACAACTTACCTGGATGGATGAGGGAAGAGCAGTGGGTAATGTCTACCTGGATTTCAGCAAGGCTTTTGACACTGTCTTCCACAACATCCTGTGGACAAACTAGGAAGCATGGCCTGGAGTAGGGGGCAGTGAGGTGGACTGAGAACTGCCTTGAAGTTGTGATCAGAGGTTAGTGACCCCCCAAATTCAATAGTGGGCCTGGTACTGTTTAACTTCTCCACCAGTGACTTGGATGAAGGGGCAGAAGCCTCCTCAGCAAGTTCACTGCTGACACAGAGCTGGGAGCAGTGGCCGATACCCCAGAGGGCCATGCAGCCCTTCAGAAGGGCCTCGACAGGGTGGAGAGGTGGGCAGAGAGGAACTGTCTGAAACTCAACACAGGCAAATGCAGGGTCCTGCACGTGGGGAGGAATAACCCCAGCCACCAGCACAGGCTGGGGGCTGATCTGCTGGGAAAAAGCTCTGAGGAGAAGGACCTGGGGTTCCTGGTGGACAGCAAGATGCCCATGGGGCAGCAGTGTGGCCTTATGGCCAGAAAGGTCATTGGTGTCCTGGGGTGCATCAGGAAGAGCATTGCCAGCAGGTTGGGGGAGCTGATCCTGCCCCTCTACTCAGCCCTGGTGGGGCACATCTGGCATGCTGTGTCCAGTTCTGGGCTCCTCAGGACCAGAGAGACACAGAGCTGCTGGAGCTGGTCCAGTGGAGTGACAAAGATGGTTGGGAACTGGAGCATCTCTCTTGGGAGGAAAGGCTGAGGGAGCTGGACCTGTTCAGTCTTGAGCAGAGATGACAGACAGGGGACTTCATCAACATCTGTGAATGTCTAAAGGGAGGGTGTTAGTGGATGAATCCACTATTCAGTTAGGCTCTGCTCAATTGTGCCAAACAATAGCATAAAAAGCAATGGGCACAAACTGACACACAGGAAGTTCCACTTCAACATGAGGAAGAATTTTTTTACTGTGCAGTGACCAAGCCCTGGCATGGATTGCCCAAAGAGGGTGTGGAGTCTCTCACATTGAGGATATTCAAGAACTATCTGGACATGATCCTGTGCCATGTGCTCTGGGATGGCCCTGCTTGAGCAGGGAGGTTGGATCAGATGACCCTCTGTGGTCCGTTCCAACCTCACCCATTTTGCAACTCTGTAAAATAGCTTGATTAAGACACTTCATAGACTCTAGTTATTATTCCTACCAAACATCAGCTCCTAATCCTCTTTGCCATTAACAGAGCATTAGCAAACTATGTCCTGCTTCAGTTTCAATGTACGCCTTAGCATCCTTCCACAGATGAGCATCTGTTAATAGGACAGTTTTACTCAAAAATACTAGCCTATTAAAAATCAATAATAAAGACAAGTTATGTGGATTTCACTTTTTTAAAAAACATTTTTTAAGTCTGTCTGAAAATAATTCTATTTTAAGTTTGACAGAAGACAAAGGAAACAGTGAGGAAGGTATCTATTACAACATTTAGAGTGGAAAAGATAATTTAAAAAGAAATAAAGAAAGAAATGGAAACTTCACCGAGAATATTTCACTGCATATCCTAAAGAACAAAACCACTTTTTCTGTCTTTGACTGGCTTGTTTAAGTGCCTATTCTTACAGCAAACACTGAAATAAAAAGTGATTCTGAGAGTAAAGTTTTCAGACACAACATACTAATTCACAAGCTCTGTACTGAATTTGACTTCTAAGTTTTATTTTATTTCCTGAGCACCTAATTACACCTTAATCTCAGCCTCAATCCAGCTGAAACCAGAGATGAAAAACATCATCAAAAGGTTAACTTATCCTCTCAAATGGAAGCCCCTAAAACTGTTAGATTTTTTCAGTCTCAAAATTAAAGATAAAAGCTGAAATAAAAAACAGCAGCTTGAATGATGACATCTGCAAGAATTAAAAACTGGAGCAACAAGATTCTCCCAAGGAAAACATATAAGTATCAGTCCTTGGTACAGTTCTTTAAAAGGAAAGTTTGTCTTCTTGAGCTAACATGATTGACACTAAGTGCAAGGAATAAGCCACGTGGTCCAAAGGAAACACAAACTCCCAGAAATATAAATGCCTCGGTCCTAAGAAAATCCTGGGATGGCAAGTGAAGAAGACAGGAGCAGACAGACATCTGTAAAAAGTGCCAATATATTACTCTTTTGATGTCTGAAGTAGGAGCAATTCCTACTTCAATTTAAACAGTAACATTTATAGATGTTGCCTTTGCTTGCATTGCCACAAGTCACTGAAGAATTATTTTGTAATCCAAAAAAAAAAAAAAAAGCACTGGCAAAAATTGGCATTTCAGACACAGGTATCTCTTATGAACTCTGGAATAAGAGAAACAGCTCCTTTTTACAAATAGGACAGTGTATCTAGCCTACTGGAAAAGAGTTATGATCTTCATAACCAAAGAAGAGCCAGAGGTACCTGACAACTATCCAATGTAAAGCATTCAAATAGATTCAAGATAGTGTACAAAAAAAAAAAAATCCGTATTAGAAACTAGAAATCAAACTTTGACACGTAAGTATCATCTTACAGATTATATCCCTATACAGAGGCATGAAAAAAGTGACTTTTTCAAAACTGGTGTTTCTTCCTGAAGTTAAACACATTGATGCCCTATTCTTGCTTTTGAAGTGCCTGTTCTTCTAGAGTTTGATTCTTTAAAGCTTTGTCTCAGAAGTTTGTTACAATTTTGATTTTTACAATCTTGTTTAAATTAGTTCACTGTAACTCCAAAAAAAAAAAGAGCCAGGGAAAGAAACAGATCTTTTTATTCAAGATAAGTCACTGTCAGAGATCTGACAGAACTACCACTAATTTTTTGCATTTTTAGAAGCCAAAGATGAAGAGTAAGTTGTGTTCTTTCCAAAAGCCTCAGAAGATTACTGTCTTCATTTGAAAAGACAGGTGTCTGCCAGGGAAAACTGGAGCATCCCTTGGAATGGAGAATGCAAACCCCCTCCCTGCAAATCATTATAATTTTACAATTAAAGAGGCTTTTCGGGCAAAGATATGGGAATAGGAATAACAGTTCTTTACTAGGAATATTAAAAAAATACAAATGTTGTAGAAGAAAAAACACGCAAACAAAAAATAACCCTAGAAACACTGATAGTCAGAATACAACCTGACACCCTGTTGGTCAGGGTGTTGGGAGCAGTCCAAAATAAGTCCTTCTGGAGTGACAGATGTGGTTCTGTCAGAGTAGAGATGTTCCTGTGGAAGGGTACAGTGGTGGTGAGATGCGTCTCATCACTGAGAATCCAGTGGAAAACAGACTGCCTGGTGTTCTGAATTGCAGGTTTTATCCAGGTAGGAATGCTTGGGTCCTCTCACTGGGTGGAGCATCTCACAATGGGATGCTGTAATTTTATCAGTCATGCAGTGAGACTCAATGGCCCATTAACAGCAGATACCCCCTGGAGGAAGGATGGATCATGGAATAAGGCACACTGCTCCACCTGGTTTTAACAGCTGGCCCACTAGCAGAAGGCATCCACTCCCTCCCCCCTGGAGTTATGAGGAGTGGGTTATACAAGAGATAAAGAAAACACCTCCCCAACTAGTTTCAACAGATGGCAAACAGAATACACACTTTTGATTACGTATTGCAACCCAAGACAATTACTCAGGCAAACCTTAATCTTATTTTACAAGTCCATATACTATACCCAGAAGATTGAATGCTTAAAAGAGCTTGCAGAAAAACTATAGATGGGAATTGAGGAAGTCATGTACATGCTGACTGTGGAGCACTGAATATTCTTTTTCCTCTGCTCTATGACTACCTTGCTAAAGCTTATGGCTCACCATACCTCTAGCAAATTTAAACCAAGTCAGATGCCAGCAAATCATTGAGAAATTAGTCAGAAAAAAACCCCAAACTTCATGAAAGTCATCAAACCAGCCACTATCACTTAAGCATGGCTAATCAATACAGAGTTATTAAGGGAAATAAATTCAGATTTCCTCAGACTGCTCCAAGGAAAAGAATCTTGGTATTTCAGTCTATCAAACTGTACATCAGCCATAGGATTTGCACCTGTAGTCAAAGCTGAGTCTGAATACTCAGCTGGGAAGAATATAGCTGCAACAAAATGCCATATAGAAAATCTATTCTATTTTGCTGATAAAGGTTCAAACAGGCTCTATTGATACTTAGATGCACTTCCCTTCACAGTGAGAAGCTGAATACTCCATCAGTGAGAACAATCTATTACACATTCAGTGAGTAGAAGAAAAATGTCAGGGATGAGTCTAACCTATAAAACCATGGCGAAAGTTCCGAAAAGATAACCAGGAAGGAGTTTTGTTTTCCTGTCTGACAAAAGGAAAGATACTGGCATCAGAAACACATTAGACAGGCAAACCTCTTCTAATCAAATTAAAGGTAAGAATCAGTATCCTTACTGAATCACGTCTGAAAATTTTACAAAATGCCTTTCTACAAAAAAGAAGCTGTGTGAAAACCATCTAGAGTAATCTTCTGGACCACAGATATCCAGATCATTGGCTTGTATCTGGGAATCAATACTGGGAATACATACTGGTTTAACATGGAAAGCGCCTTGTCAGGTCCAAATCCATCTCAAAGATGGACTAAAAAGCAAGTTCTCCTCTGGTTAAAAAGTGCTTATCCAACATAGAAAATATTGGTTATTCAAAAAGATTCAGTCACTTGCTACTTTCATGTGTATCTTTTAAGACATCTGAAGAGAGACATCTTATTTAAGATAGCAGACAAACTTGTGGAATTTCTGCAGTTTCCTTAGATATTTAAGCTGATTGATTTCAGCCTTAATTTAAAGAACAAAGATATCTGGGATCAGTTCCCATGATAGCACAGAGAGAATTTTGACTTTTGAGAAACAGTAAATAAAAGTGACTAAGAAAAATTCAATGCCAGCATTTAAACTTGTGGACAACCATGCTTTATGTTTGATCTCTTAAGGTTCAGTCACTTTTTTCAGAGTCACATTACACATCAATGCTAACGTAGAGACATTTTCTACACGCTTACAGTTTGTAATACCATTTTCCAAACTGTCCTTTGTGGCTTCCATTTTTTTGTCCCTCACACTTGAAGTACTGCAATATTTCTGAGTACTGGGGTACTCCAAACTGAAAGCCTTAATTTAGTATCCTACATGACACATTATACAATAACACGTTTCCTGTCTGACATTTACATTTACAAAAAATACCCTTTATCAGATAAGCAAAGAGCATGGGGAAAAAAGAGAAAGATACATTTACAACACTTATTAAACTTAGATACAGTAATTGAAGTAATTTTTCTCTTTTTTGCTTCTATTTAAACTCCTTCTGGCAAGATGTTTTAGTTATCAGGAGACTTACACTTATCAAAGGCTTAGGTTCAACCACTATGTGAAATGGTCAGCCAAGACAGTTTTAAGTGAAGAGGACACACATGTACTTCATATCTCGATCACCATTCAGCCATTCTGTCTGTGTGTTTCTATATTCAGACTCAGATCTTTTTCCCACTTAAAAGCATTTTCTTATGGCTCAAACTCAAACCAGGGGGTCTAAATACTTCTATAGGAGATGTGCTGACCACTTCCGCCTAGTGTTAGAAACACTGATACCTTTTGATCATGGTGAGATGGAGCCATCTCCTGTCCAGAAAATAAACAACCTTTAGTAACTATAAAGTTACTTAAATACAAACAATTCTTAACCACTGAAGTAAATGTTCTTTGAGCCTGACAATGCAGCTAACCCTCACTTTTTAAGTACATATTTCCTGTATTTAAAGTCTAGAGAAACATGTGTCAGTAACAGAATAGACATGCTTGACTTGCATGACACCGGATAAACAATTATGCTAGCATGGGAGCTACAAGATAAGCCATATGCTTGACTTCAGGTTAAAGAAAGGGTAAAAACAACTAGGACTGCTAGTTTGATACAGTTTGGTTGCCTTTGGATAAAGTCCAAGTCCATTCCAATCTGCTACTGAGTTGCAGCTGGAAAAGCCATCTGAGCTGCACTCCCTTTCTGAAACCCTTTGTGAGGGAAAGATATCTCTTGGTTCTCATGCTCAGCCGACAGTAAAGACCTTTACATGAACTGACGCTGTTAGTCTATACAAGCACATAGATAAGACTCATAACTTGTGGCTAACTCCTCCTGAGGGCCATATAAAACACTACTGAAACAACTTTGGTCTGAAAGTAATATAAGACTAACCAGTCTTCAAACTGGACTTCAATAATATCATGACACAGGAGATTATAAAGAGGAAGCTCCTCTCTGAGATGAAGTCCATTAGCACAGAATCATAAAATAGTCTGTGTGCGGAAGAACACTAAGCATCACCTTCCACTAAGCCATCTCCTTCAAAGCCCTATCCAACGTGGCCTTGAACCCTGCCTACAACTTCTACAGGCAACTAGTTTCAGTGCCTCACCACCCTCATAGTAGGGAAATTCTTCATATCTAATCTAAACATATTCTTAGTTTAAAGCCATTCCCTCTTGTTCTATCACTACATGACCTTGTACAAAGTCCTTCTCCAGCTTTTTGTAAGCTCCTTTTAGTACTTCCTTTTGGAAGGCTGCTATAAGGTATCCCCAGAGCCTTTTCCAGGGTGAACAGTCCCAACTCCCTCAGTCGGTCTTTACTGGAGAGGTGCTCCAGTACCCTGGTCATCTTTGTGGCTCTCCCTCCTATGGACTCACTCCAACAGGTCCATGTGCTTCCTATGTTGGGACCCTAGTGCTGGATGCAGCACTGCAGGTGAGGTGTCACCAAGGCAGAGCAGAGGGGCAGAATCCCCTCCCTTATCCTGCTGGCCATGCTGCTTTGGATGCAGCCCAGGATGCAGATGGTCTCTGGGCTGCGAGTGCTCATTGTCATGGCTGGGTCATGTCCAGCCTCTCATCCCCATCAGCACCCCCCAGGGCTCTCACTCCATTCTCTGCCCAGTCTGTATTTCTGCTTGGGATTTCCCTGGGGTAGGTGCAGAACCCTTTACTTGGCCTTGCTGAACTTCAAGAGCTTTGCACAGACCCACCTCTCAAGCCTGTCAAGGTCCCCCCGAATGCCATCCCTGCCCTCCAGTGGGTCAACTGGTCCACACAGCTGAATGTTGCTGGTTGTCAGCAAACTTGCTGTCAGTGCACTTGATGCCACTGTCCATGTCGCTGACAAAAATGGTAAAAAGCACTAGTCCCAATATCAATTCCTGGTTGATGACTACTGTCCACTTGGACATCAAGTCATCAACCATAACCCTTTGAGGGCAACCATCCAGCCATTTCCTTATGTACCAAGTGCTGCAGTCATCAAATTCATGCCTCTCCATTTTAGAGACAATGATGTTGTATGAGACAGTCAAATGCTTTTCAGAAGTCATTATGTCAGTGAGCTTGTCACTCAAGAAATATAACTTTGGAGCCACCAGAGAGCTCCCATTACAAAATCTGTGGTACTTAGAAGCCTCTAAGTATGTGGTAGTACATATTTTTATCTAGAGAAAGTGTACCTCTTTAGATATAAACATATATACACATAAGTATACTACATACTAAGCAATTAATATATGACAGTCACAGCAGCTAGAATTCCTGGATGACAGTTATGCATTGTGGAGACTCTAGGAAACAGAAGATTAAGCAGGGGTAAGCTGTCAAGGAGCGTGTAGTCATAGAAGACAAACAGTTTAACAGTCAACAGACTGTTGAGGAATGTGTCCTTTCTTACAGTGCTTGGAGCTTTTGCAAGTCTTTCTGATGAGAACCAGAACTTACTTAACAGTGCAGTTTATAAAGACAAAAAAACCCAAAGCATAGGTTTGCAGATTTGGGAGGGGTTCGTTTTGTTTTTGGTTGCAATCTAAATTTCATGTTTCACTAACTTAGAGAGAGTGAGAAATAAGCCCACAGACTTCAAATACTGCGCATACATACACCTCATACAAATACAGATATTAACCATTCTCCAAGTACTCTTTGCATCATAGCAGCATTACCAAGCTAAATAGAAGCATACATGTCTAGCACTGCATGTCAATATACATAATGGAGGCCAGGGAAGTAGAAAAGGCAATGTGAAAGCTAAGGGAATAGCATTTAAATGGAAACTAGAAGTCTCAGAAATGTAACTATATACTCAGCCTCTGAAATTAAACAGACCAAGTTATGAAACATTTTTTAGGCCTCTTAAGAAAGACTTAAAAAATTTGAGAGACCTTCACCTTCAGCTTACTAAGAGTTGGCAGCCTCAAACACATTTAAAAAAAACCAACCAGAAAATCTTTACATTTATAGGAGCAAGGCAAAGAGATTGAAATTTATAAATTCATAGTTTTGTTTCTTGTGGTAAAATCCGCATTTTCATTGCAAAACCACTTTCCCACCCATCTTTTTGGCTGTATGCATCACAAGAAACATTATTTTTATATGACAAGTTTTCTTGTCTTTTTCAAGTATTTCCCAAGCATCCTCATTAGCAATTGAGCTAAAGGCTAAAATAAGACACTTGCTCTGGAAAATTGATTATCATAAATAGTATTATCTTGATGAGTTCAACAGCGATAGATCAATAATTTATTTGGCTACTGAGTCTCAGGCTAAAGAGGTAGAATGATACTTAAGGTTCTTAATCTCTATTTTTCTGGTGCAGTGTGTTTTCTACTTCAGAAGCACTCCAAATCTATGCAACATATTGGTATCGCTGCAAACTGGAAAGATAGCAGATTAGACAGTGCAGCAACAACTTTCTTTCAAGTTGAAAATCCAAAGAAACTTACCATTATTCTTTCTCTTAATTTCTAACTCTGGAAACTAGAAATTTCCTTTTTTCAACTACGTTCAGAGTAATCACTGAAGGATAAAACCAGACAAATATTTGAAGAAAAAAAAAGAAGGAAAAAAATCCACAAAATGGGAGGTAGGCAGATTTTTTGCACATTCTTTTCTTTGTAACAGTCTATTGGATATAATTCTTCATGTAATTGTCATTGCACTAAAAGAAAAAAATTTAAATTTAGTATTTCCTTCAATTACCAAACTCATGTTTTTTCCCATGGATTTCTCCTTTATGTCCAGCAGAGGACAGCAAAAGAACAGATTTGTGAACTCCAGAAAATGTTCATCTCCATTGCTTTTCAAGAAGTAGCATATAATAAAATATTTTAAGATTGGGTTTAAGTAGAATTACACTAATCCTCACACAATCACCTTAAGAACTTTCTTCTCATCATCAAGAACTTAAGTACATATTTGCTAACCAAATGATCATTGACATGAGGTACTCAGTATGGAAATTGAAGATACGTATCCTGTATCCATCAACTTTCATCTATAAGCTAAAAATTCTATGAAGTGAGATTAAAAAATACAGATCTATTTCATAAAAAAATGCAGACCATACTGTCTGGGGTGTACTACTTTAAGGCTTCTGTATCTGAATGGAAATTCAGCCTGGATACTGGTATCATGATGCACTTAGTGGATGAAGGAAGTTCTGGATGTTATACACCTAGTCTTTAATGAAGGCACTGGCACCATTTCCTGCAGCGTACTCCTGGAGAAACTTGCTGCTTATGATGTAAATGGGTAGACTGTTTGCTAGGTAAAGAACTACCTGGATGGCCACACCCAGAGAGTGGTGGGAGTGGAATTACATCCAGCTGGCACCAGTGAGGCTCCCCAGGGCTCAGTATTGGGGCCAGTCTTGTTTACTATCTTTAGTGGTGATCTGGAAGAGGGGATTGAATGCACTTCCATTTGCAGATGACGCCAAGCTAGGCAGAAGTGTTTAACTGCTGGAGGGTAGGAAAGCTCTGCAGAGGGAGCTAGAATGGCTGGAGAGACGGGCCAAGACCATGACATTCAACAAGGCCAAGTGCTGAGTTCTCCACTTTGGGCACAACAACCCCAGGCAGCACCACAGGCTGGATGAAAACTGGCCCAGCAGAAGAGGACATGGGGGTGCTGGTAACAGTGGCTGAATATGAGCCAGCTGTGCCCAGGTGGCCAAGAAAGCCAATGGCATCCTGGCCTGTACCAGCAATAGTGTGCTCAGCAGGGCCAGGGCAAGGACTGTCCTCCTGTACCCAGCACGCGTGAAGCCACACCTCCAGTCCCCTGCAGCTCTCAGTTCAGGAAGAATATCAAAGTGCTGGGTCATGTCCAGAGAAGAGCAACAAAACTGGTGAAGGGTCTGGAGCACAAGTCCTGTGAGGAGCGCCTGAGAGAGCTGGAAGTGTTTAGCCCAAAGAAAAGGAGGCTCAGGGGTGACCTTATCACTCTCTACAACTGCCTGAAAGGAGGCTGTAACCAGGGCTGCATCCAATGCAGCATGGCCAGCAAGGCAAAGGAAGGGATTCTGCCCCTCTGCTCTGCCCTGGTGACACCCCACCTGCAGGGCTGCATTCGACAGGTACCAAGTGACAGAATGAGAAGAAATGGCCTCAACTTGCACCAGTGAAAGTTTAGACTGGATATGAGAAAAAAATTCCTCTGGCAAGGCTTGCAAAGCGTAGGAAGATGCTTCCCAGGGAAGTGGTAGAATCACTATCTACAAAGTTATTGTAGGCCCTTTCAGATAATTACACATATGCAATTTTATTTTTAAGACAGAGTGAGAGTACTTTTAAGGTAGAATGTGATGAAAGCTGCCAACAGGATATGTATTGAAGTCTAAACTAGCTTGGTTTTTTGGATTCAAAGACTAGTGCTAATTTTGTTTAACTTTCAAATGCAAGAGGTTTCACCACGTACTTTTCCTTAATCACTGCTTAAATAGCTATCCATATCAATAAATACCACAAGACTCATTTTTCTGTAAATTGAATATGTTTTCTTGAATATGTATTATTAAGATATTCAGAAAGCAGTTTAACAAAAATTTAGAAGCAAAAATTATTTTTTCTGATTATGGTTAGTAGGTAGCACTTCCCTGATAAGACAGACCATCATTAGGGTATAGCAATTGTACATTTTCAAGGAACGCGTCCTTTGTTTTCAGATGGTGGGTATATTCAATCAAAATATTAAAAAATATAAATTATTTGCTGCCTTGCTTCTCCTCCTTTTAGCTCATGACTTCTCTGTTAGCATACAAAAAGCCATGAAATCACAAGAAGAGTCCTTATTCAAGTACTGGGAAGCAGAACTTGGTGGTTTTTAAAAGGGCTATTGGAACTTCACAGTATGCAACACTTTCCAACCGAAAGCAAATCCACCTAGGCCAGTAAGTGCAGCTCAAAATACATGACAATAGATTTCCTGTAGAATTCTTTGAGGGCACAAAGGTCTACCTTATTGGTCAATAAGTCAGTGTTTTTAGTTGATGAGCTTTTATCTTCCCTGTAGGAATTTTCTTTAGTACTTCATCTTTAATACAGGACTCTACCTACCTAAAAATCAACGCTTAACAACATTTCTTTTGCCTTTAAAAGAAAAACAATAGGAAAAAACCCACAGCTGAAAATATGTCACTTTATGTTCCTTTAAGGTTTCACAATATTTAAGAAGTGACAGTTCTTTTAAACTCATTGCAGAAAATATTTAAAGATGCCTTTGGTAGAAAACATACATCAGGATAAAGAATTGTCCACCCACTATGCTTTTCTGCAATGACAAATGTTCTACCAAGAAAATCTTGGTCCAGACTGTATGAACAGATAACATAACTACTACAAAGCCTATCAGTGGACAAATAAAATATTGAAACTAAGGAGGAAACTAGCTGTTTAGTGTAAAGAGCATATTTACAAGATATTATTCTCAAAGACCAAAGACTTCTGAACTATGGGTGTCACTCAACAGAGACGAAAACCGAACCTGCAGTAACTAACTCCAGAGAGGAGGGGGATGCTCCAAGACCATTGAGATCTTCCAATATTCTACTCTCTCACCTACTAGCAAAACATCTGTGCTAGGTTTTTTGCAGCTCCAGCAGATTCTCCACCATTCTAATAAACCAAAAATATAAGACAGACAAATTAAGACTTTCAATTTCCTAAAGTAAAGTTAGCCTTGTTTTCACACTTAAACTCTTTCCTATCTGTTGATTAAATATGAGTCTCAAGTCACGCTTGCAATAAAAGTGGCATTCACCCCTTCAACGTTTTCTGCAAAACAGATGTTCAATATTTTGTTCATCAAGTACATGGAATTCCAGCCCAACTGGAAGGTTCCATCCGTCAAAAATGAAATTGCTTAGTTTCAGTGCTTGTTGAGACTAATAGCAATAGTCAAAAAGCCTTACTTCAAGTTCCTTTTTAAGTTTCTTCTCTCGTTCAGTGCTGCATTTAAGTTCATTGGCCTGGCATCTCAGCACCTCATTACAGCCACTCTGTTCCACCTCCATATCTCTCAATTTCTTGTGTATATTTTGCAGCTCATTATACAGCTCCTAGAAAAAAAAAAAAAAGGAATTAAGAGTTGCTTCTTCTAAGATAAATTAGAGGGATCAAAAGAGGAAAGACTGCATCTGAACAGATTATTAAAATCTAATACATCGGCACATTTACCCAACAACAAACGTTCTTCATTCACCACCAGATAACATGTGTTGACTCACAATTCACTACAAGCATGACTTTCCACAGTAATACTAAAATCAGAGCCAATTCTCCACAGGAAATCTTTCTCTAAAAAAAGTACAAGGCTGCTCCTCCAACCTGTTCTCTCTTGCAGCTCAATTGCAGTGGTAGAGAGGGAAACAGTTAAGTGCATTTGATGAAATTATACATAGACAGAAGTTTTACTTTGTTATTATTTTAACTGTTAGAATTTCAAATCAAAAAACCAAGCATTTGTTGCAAATTACTCCCATAGATTAAATATTATTAATTTCTACTACTCTAAGGACTTTTCTGTCTAGAAACTGAATTAAAAAATTAGGTGCATGAACAATTAAGTTCTTGGCAAGATAAAATAACTAAGCTGTTCCCCACCACAATTTCTGCTTTTGGAAGTTGAACCAAGCTACAGGTTGGTGTAATTACTAACACTATTGGACTCAGTAGCTCTGTGGAGTCACTACTATAAAATCGTCATTCATGGCACACCAGACACGGAGGAAAGTAGCCAAATAATGAGCCCCTAGTAGCCTAGTTCATATTTAAGCTGGAGATTCCAGAAGCGTCAAAAAAGAATAGCTTTGGTCTAGTGGACAGAAGTAAGCTTTTCCATAACTAGCACCAGAAACAAGTTACAAATCCAGTGACTTAGCTGGAGGACCTTTGGAGAGCCAATTACTTTCTGCACAAAACACAGAAAGATTATTGTAAGTCCTCCTGTTCATTTATTCCTATCGTTTATTGTGGCAAGAGACATTTTGTGAAAATCAACATGGTCTACAAATTCTGCTATTACTCTTACATCACATAATCTTGTTCCTGAAAATTACTAATCATAAGGCATCTGCAGAGCAGGGAGGAGAAGGAAAAGAAAATGAATTATTCATAAAGAAGGATTCTTTGGAAGATTGAAATTTGACAGAACTATGTTTATAAATGAAGATCAAAGAAATATGAGTCTTTTCCAAAGTTTAAAGCAAATTTTAGAAGTTCTTCATGACTGAAGGTAGAAATTTTTGGCCATTTAAACATGACACTAAGAGATTCATGACTCCCTTACTAACACCTAGTGGTACTCCATTATTACCAACTAGTAATTGAAAAAAATAATTAATTTTCTCTTTTTTCATGTGGAGGCACTATGACACAATTTTTGCCATTCTCTGAAAAGATAACAAGGAGCATGCCTGTGAAACAAGTGAATTGAAAAATAGGAATCTCAGAAAATCAAAATATTGCAAAAATAGTCTACCTGGATATGGATTAAATTTAAAAGTAATTCTCTAACTTTGCTGTAATACCAAGACAAGGAAGAAGTTCCTTCCCATCAGCATGCAAAAAGAAATTACTTTTCCTCAAATTTACATCTACTATCATCTTCTCCATATTGGAAAGATATAGAAATATTTCTCTTCAGATTTATCTTCCACATATTAACAGAAAAGAGCTGTGAAAAGTGCACATGAAATAAGTAATACATAGTTTTAATACATCAAGACTTCAAAATATTTTATGCTGAAATTGTAGATAGCATTAGCAGACGAAAACTGACATGAATAATACATCAAGCTTATTAAACAAGTCAGAATCTTGAAGTCTCTGAACTTTTCAGATGTGGTATGACTGTGTCAGACTGTTCCAGCTGTTACCTGCACTTGGAAGGTTCAGAAAGAAACATACTTCACCATGCTAAAGAAACATACTTCACCATGCTAAAAAAGAAGACATCTTTTTATATACATGTGTATATACATGTCATATATACACTCACTATACATATTTGCTTATCAAAAATATGGCTGGTCCAAAGTGGTTTAAAGTCTATAAACAACACAATTTCACAATAGTCTAAGGAAAAACTGAGTGCTTCTGTGAAGGAATACTATATTCTGACTCACCACAAGATGATGCTATTGCACTTACTATTGAACTCCAACATCTTTTAGCATGCACCAAACACTATGCTAAGCACACTCAATATAGCATAATACAAACCTTTCTCTGTTAGAAAGCAGAGAGGACTACTTTTACTCCATATCATAAAGACACATTTTAGTAGATTGAACTGACTTCATTTCTATGTGTACATTAGCATTTTCATAGCTAAGTTCAGACCTGTAGTTCACAAAGTGCAGATGCAGAACCTAGGATTTGCCATACATGCTTAGACTCTTGCTTCTATGAGCACTTTATTTAGTTTTCATCTCATAACTCAAAATAACTACATATTATTTAAAACAGGACTGTAAATACACAAGACAAAAGACTGGAACACATTTTAAGTTTTAGTTTACAAACCTAAACCCACCTGCCAAGTTACATCAGTTAAGCTTTCAAACAACAACTAAGATAGTCAAGTCCAGATTTAAAAATTACGTATATATTTTTTATTTCACAGAATTTTATATGTAACTATAACTAGGGTAATGGGCAAGGAAACACTACAAAAACAAAGCAGAAAAACTGAAGTATTTGTAATTGAACTAAATCTGAAAATTTTACTATTCAAAGCACAATAGTAGTTGACACCTGTAGTGGATCACATTTACTTCAGGGGCAAAGAATTATGAAGCTTTACACTCTTCCAACCAAACCCCTGCTTCTACAAATCACCTTCCTCTTCCAAATCAACACACATTGACAGAAAATACAATGACCTGAGCAATTCACTGTTCCTTTTGATCTGAGAATAAACATTACTTCCAAGAGTATCCAATACTTATTAAAACATCATTCTTTTCATACAGTATTAAACACACTGAATAAACCTTCTAAACACTATATACAAGAAATGACAAGTCCATTTTAAACCGTCCTCAGCTTAGCTCAAGTCTTTTCTTAGCCAGAACACAGAGCCAAAGTGCCACTCTTAGCCTGCTTTACCTGGCAACTTAATAAGAAAACCATGTCTAAAAGTAAGTTTCCTCATAGCCTAAACCTAACCTTAGTTTTTTAAGCATTAGCTTTGAATGAAAATTGACTCAGGTTTCTGTTGGTTTGAGAAGGACCTTAGGGTATCACATGTCAATGAACTCACACATTTTTCTCTGAAACCTTCTCTTTCTCTTTATTTACAGTTCTCCCAATTACTCTCTCAAAGTACTGTTCAACATAGCCACACAATTAGTGAGAGGATGAGGGAATTTCTTTTTTACTGTTCATTTGGAGAAAATTCAAATCAGTGGGATCCTTTCTCACCATCAGGTCTCTTCATCATTAAAGTAAATGACACAATGTAACTCCTTTTGCAGTCCATGCACAGAAACACTACTTATCCACACACTACCTAATTTTTACTACAGGTGTCATTACTGCACCAGTCCTTCCAGATCTTGCCTTCAAACAGCTGAAGAGTCAGCACACATTACTTTTGAAATATAAGGGAGTGTTTCTGCCCTGTTTTATTTTGCGAGCTGCTTCTACAGGTGCCATATAGAATCTGACCTACAGCACCTTAATATAGTACAACAGGTAGGTTTGCTGTCAGAATTTAGCTATAAAGCTGCCAGGTTAAGTTTAGTGTAATTTGGGAAGACTGGTACTGTCCCAGGCTTGGCGCTGACTGGGTGGGAAGAAAGTAAGCAGAAAATTTTCTACTGCTTGACCAATGCCCATGCCAACTGAGACAAATCTGTCACATCTTAGAAGGGACTACAAAGGAAGAAAATATATATTAAAAGTTAATCTTTTAGCAGCAATCTGTTTTCAGCATACAAAATGCAATGCAAATATCTATCAGCCTTATGCATACACTTCTTTTTATGAAGAATAACTACAGCTGAATACATTCTGGCTTTTCATCAAATAGTGTTCTTACAAAGCTAAGATACAACATACATAACTTGTCATTTAAAAAGACAAAAGTGTAATTGAAGTACAGTGGTGTGTTGGTGTCCCTGTGGAGTAGGCAAAACTCAGGTATGTTCACTCAGCACTTCCATACCATAATGCTACATGATTTCTTTTAAACATACTTCTAAACGTTGAATAGCTTGACTATCTAAAAAAGGTGTAAGAACAAGTTCGCACTTTTATTACTTTTTACACATTTAACAGTATAAACCAGGAAATACAATGAAATTAATTACTAAAAAAAACCCCAAACCTCACACTTTAAAACAGATTATAAGGCCTTCTGTTAGTATTAGGTGATTTTTATCTAACCGAATGGTAGAATTTTCAACAGTGCTAAATTTGTGTATGTAGTATGGAGTGAATAACATACAAGGCATAGCTGGAAATCCCTGTTCAGGTTCCCTGAAAGTATGTGGTCTTAATATTATACAAATTATTTTCATATACACAGGCTATTGGATGTCAGAGTGGAGGAAGTAACAGGGAAATTGAATCAGTGGGTGCTAGGTGTCCCTGATTTTACTAACTCAGTGCTGTATGACAGTGCAAATGGACTGGGCACTGGTAACTTGATTTAGGCATTTACCATCAAAATTAGCTGTAACACATTTCATCAAAGCAAGAAAGACTGTGACACATCAAGTGTAACTTAATACTGCTACATTATTCAGAAATACTCTGCAGCACTTAGCTACTTGGGGAATTTTTTCCTAAATCAGAAAGACCACAACCCACTACACGCTTCACACCAAAAAAGTTCCAGCCATTATCTCATGCAACTTTCCAACTATTAATACACCATACCAGTAAAATTGTTTCTACTTCATTTCTTTCCTTAAGAAGGAATACATATTCATTGTTATAAATTCTGCTGATATCATCCTTCGCCCTTGCAAGTCTTTGCTGTTCTTCTTCCCACTTCTGTTGAGCATTATGGAATGTTTTCTCAGTCTCTGTCACTCTCTGCTGAAGGTTTTCATTGAATACTATTGTTTACAGAAAAAGAGAAAGAAAAAAGGTTGAAGTAGCATGGCAAAACATATCTAGAAAAAAAAAAAAAAAAAAAAAAAAAAAAAAAAAAAAAAAAAAAAAAAAAAAACCCCACACATAATGATCATCAGTTCTTCTGTGTATTTTGATACCCTGAGGAACACTGCAATTAACTTTCCAGCACTGGAGAGCACCATCCTCACTAAGAAGAAACTAGCAAATTTTGTGTTCTTATCACATCTTTCCCACAAGAACATAGCAATGTTTGAGAGCTTTTTAAAAATTAAAATACTTTTTTTTCTTGGACAAGCATCAAAACCTGAGATAACTCTTTGTGGGCCCCTCCCGAATCAGCATATCCCATGATTCTCTGAAATGACATCTTTATAGAATGAAGGACTTATTTTCAGATTTCTACATTTTGCCGGTTTATTTCTAAATGTCATTTTTGATACATGTATTAGTCTGTATCAATTTAATTTGATCTCAGTTTAAATGACAGTAAAGACAGGCACAGGTTCCGTGAAAGAGACTGTAGATAAACCTAAGGCAGGTTGGGTTACCAGGCAAAGATTTAGCTTTTCCAAGGAAACTTAACTATTCCTCAAGAGATTTAAATCTTCAGCCCACAAATGACCTGAGATGGGGAACATTGTATACACTCTTCTGTGAAAGCTTAAATGCCACAGAAACCTTCATAACCTGTAAGCAGTTTTATAGGAGAAAATAATTTACAATGGCTTTTCATTTTACTGAATACAACTAATTGCGCTGGCATTTAAATCATCACCACCTTGAAACAGGATTTTATTTCAAATCCATCCCGTTTTTCTGACATTTCTTCCTAGTCAGAAAAGAATGAAATTGAGAGAACGCATTAAGATGACACAGATAATCAGCAGACACAATGACAGGAAAGGACTGTCTGATGGCAGAAAATCAACCTTGAATAAAAACAAAAACAAAAAACAAAACAAAACAAAACAAACAAACAAACAAACAAAAAAAAAAACAAACAAAAAAAAGAAACTCTGGACAAAACACTTAAAAGTACAAGGCACAAATTAAGTATTCTGTCCGAGGAGATATGCTGGGGTCATATCAAAGGACCTGGTGAGGTGAGAAAGGTTCCAAGTGGCAAAGAAAAAGAAGTAGAAAATTATTAATTGCTAAAAAATTAAGCAGCAAAATTATAATTTGGTTTCTTTGGCACTTGTCACAGACATAAAAAGTTTGAGAAATTTCAGCCAATGGAATTAATTGTCAATTGACAGACTACTAATTATTGAGTATGGTATTGAAAGAAACTAACACACACATGCATTTAAGAAGATATCCCTTGCGTCTGCAAGCTCCTCCTATTCCCTTTTAGTTCTCCAGTCCCCTCACCACATTAGCCAGTCCATTCAGGAAAGTGACAGGCAGACCAGCAGACTACATTCACTGTGCTGTGGCTCCTGCAGCATCAGTCCCTCTTGAGTCCTCTCAGTACCTGCATGGCATGACTCTCATGCTGGCAAGGAAACTAGCACACATGGAAAGAAACATAACTGCTCTAAGTGAGAAACTAGCAGTTCAAATCTTTCATTTGTAACCACAGAGAAATTTCCAAAGGGAAAAAAATTGCCGTCTTACAGATTGCAATCCCTAAGATTCGTTGCTTTTCATGCGTTTGCAATCCCTAAGATTTTTGATTATTCATATGCTCTCCAAAGGAGTGAAAGTTCAGCTTTCCAAATATCTTAAAAATACTTGTTACTTTAAGTACTTTAAGATCCAGACTCTGTTTCAGTTCTTGGAAGGTTAAAATCTACAAGGAGCACTCCAAACTCTTCATTGAATATCAGTGGCTCACAGATACATCCCCTAGATGTAATTAATAGATAAAATAGATATACTAGATTAAATAGACATACTAATTTAGGTAACTAAAAATGCACCTCACTTCCTTGTAAGAATGAGAAATCTCCCTGTTTGAGGAGTATAAAGGAAAACTTGAGTTTCTGAATACAAAAGTAGTAGGAAATAGAAAGTCAAGGTAAAAACCTTCCTTTCCATATACTACTGTCACAACACACATTACTATAAAAAAAAGAAACAAAAACAGTGAGAAGAAAATAAACCAGATATGAACAATGAAAAGCTTGAAACATTTGAAAACATGAAAAAAACCAGACATACGACAAGAACTTCTGGAAAAACCTGCTGGAAATAGTGCAAACAAATGAGCAGGAATTAATTTTTTTAAATTCTTTTTTCTTCTTTTCTTTTTGCCTCTGAAATGGAAAAAGAAGAACTACCAGACACAGAAATAACCCAGATGTAAGGATGGCCACTATGATTACAATTCTGTACACAGACAGCACCGAAGGAAGAAATAACAGAAGATGATGGGCAAAAGGAAAGAAGGATTGGAAAGTTTAGCCAATTAGTTCTAATCCACACATGATATAGTAAGAGTCTTGTTAACGCATAAGAGTTTTCAAAAGCAGATGGATAAAACATGGGAAGATAAGACAGATTAAAAAAAAAACAGCAGTAACTAGAAAATTTAATTAAGTCCCTGCTTCCAACTTACCTTAGTGACATGAAACAGACTTAGCCTTTATTCCATCTTTACTTCTTTGAAACCTACCTTGCAGTTTCACAAGTTTTTTTTTTGCCTCACTTAATTCTTCTTCTGCAGTACACATTTTCAGCTGGGCACCTTTTCTGGCAAGTGCCAATTCATACTCCAGACCTTGTCGAACAGCCTCTCCTCTCTCAAATTCTGACCGTAATTTGATTATCTGTTCTTCATAATTGGACACCTAGAAAATAAATTTCACAAAACTGCTAACAATGTTTCCATGAAAAAGTGCAACATGTTACAGAAACACAACTACAGAATATTTTTAAAGATACTTTGTATCACATTCACAACTTCCATTATTCCACTTGAATTTGAAATACAATCTTGCAAACACGCAGTTGCATGTTTATGCACATTTTGATACTTCACTGGTTTTTGCAAACTGATCCTTTTCCTAGATGAATTTCATGTACCTTTAATATACTCCTCCATTTTTCAAAAAATATACTACCTTAAAAAATTAACAATATATTACTCTCATCTTCTGCATCTCAGAGTAAAATTGCCACAAGAGAAACATAATATTCCAGATGATTTTCTGGTAACATTCAGAAAATCAGTCATATTGGGATACTAGACTATCAGACATCTAGTAACTCACAAATATACATACAAGTATAAAATTCAGTCCAATAATGCTCAGTAGCGAAACAGACGCCATTAATGCTAACATACAACAAACTAAGAATAGAAAACACTTCAAAAGTGATCTTGTACAGGCTGAGAAACAATCTTTTCTGCCAAAAACTGGATTTAGAAAATCAAGTTTAAAATACTTCAACACAAGAAGGTGGAAAGTAAAATACATATTCCTTCAGAACATCTACAAAGTAGCAACATTCTTATTAATGAGAACTTCATACATGGGAAATCACCCACATTACAAAGGATTTCCTTGATGTTGTTGTAGCAACTGTAGCACTGAAATAAAGTAGCATTAAGAATATATTCAATTAGTGTTTTCTTTAGTTTGAATAGTTTTCCCACTAATAAACACAGGAAAAGATGGATGCTGAGTTGTATCAGTATATTGCTACTAGGCACATTTGCTAATGCCAATCTGGCACTTGATAATCTGGTTTCAATTGTGCTGCTGAAGAAGTATTATTAAAAAGATTTATTATCTGGGTATGTACCCAAATTAAGAGATGACTGCTTCTCCCACAATGACTTGCTCTTGTGCTTCAGTTACACTGTTATTTTCCAATTGGCTTACCAACCGTGGTGTGATTTCAATGAATAGATCAATGGAACAGGAAGGAATGAAGGAAGCAAGGTGGGAAGGAACTCTTACATTGAGCTCAGGATGCATAAGATTCCTCTGCATTTTGCTGTTGAAAAGTGCTCAAGTTACCTACCACATCTTTAACTACTAACAATGACAGCAGAGGTACTAACAGTATCTATGAACAGGTATGACAAGTCTCTATAGTGACACCTTTCTTGATATTTTCCAGCTGACTATGCTTTTGATCCAATATGTGTGAGTATTATTTCAATGCAACAAGATTTATTTCAAGAGTAAAATACGGTAAATGAAAAAGAAGTCCTTACTTCTTGATTGTGTTGAATAGTTAGGTCCAAATTTTCTTTTTTAGCTTGAAGAAGTTTCCATCTCAGACCTAAAACAGCATCCAATTCTGATTCACTGCTCTTCTGTAGTAACTCACATTCCTCATTATGTAAGCTGCAAAATATTGTTGTTTTAAAAAATCATAAGCATTCCTTTTAAGTTTTAATGCTCCTTTATTTCAATTATCAGATTGTGGGTCCAAAGCATATACATTCACTTAAGTAAAACTATGTCTACTGTTGCTTATTATGTGAAATATGAGAGATGTAGAAGTAGGATCTTATATCAGATATGCACTTGTAATTTCCCTAAGTTGATTTAAGCATGTTTTAAATTATTTTTCACTACTTTTATAATTGATCCAATAAACTTCCAGGGTGTTTAAAAACATAATTCCAATAACATATATTAAAATGCCTAGCAAGTTTCTGTTTGTTGCTTCAATAAGGCTCATTTTTTAACGTGGATTACTATCTCAAAAACATGCCATAAAACAAACACATCAATATGGAATAAATCTCACTATTTCACATTTGTTTTCAAAAATATATACATCTAAACTACAGATAATTGACTGATCACAAACAAAATACAAACTAAAGGTCTAGTCTGTTATGTCATTTCCACTACTTTTTCAGCCAAAAGAAAATCTACTTGGCAGGTAACAGGATTCACCTCTGATCATCACAAACAATTATCAAAATAATCAAAATAAGCCTTTATGTAGAGAGCGAAAAATTAGTATAAAAATACATATTTAATTAACTAGAGTAATAATCTTAAAATCAATTATTATAACTTCAAAGTGGACTCAGTGTTTATATTTAAGCTGCTTATCAAATTATTAAAACTATGTCAAAATGGCTGTAATAATCAGTCGCTCCACACAAAAGTGAAAGTCATCAGGGCCACTAAATATGAATTGAACTGTAAAAAGAAACATGATTAAATTAAACAAAAAATTGGCATAATTTCATGAAGAGCTGAAAATACTAAAATAGTTTATCTTGGTCTATATAAAGTCTTAGGTATTAATTACAGAAAGAATAATTTAATAAATTCCAGTATACTGAGTCTTTCTAAATAAAAAGAAGATTATCCCTTTACTCCTAGATTTACACACAGGCATCATTAACATTTTTCACATCTAAAACCTTTACCTGATGATATATGTTTTCTCACATAAGGTGACTAATACAAATGTCATCAACAAGAGGAACAGTATTCTAGATTAAATGTAGCCTTTAAAGACATTAATAACAACAAATTATGAAATTTCAGGGGTTTAGATGCAGTGTATAAATATTTTATAATTTAATTAATTCTGTCAAATCTTCATTTAAAAACAAGATGGACATCATCTGTGTGATCAGAATAATTGCATGTCATCAGTACTTGTTCCACAGGGTGCCATGTACTTGACACATTTTATATTTTTTTAAAATGTAGGAGATAAGCATCATTAAAACCCCCACATAGTGCAAGAAAACCAGTGGCACATTATTAGCTTCCAGTATTTACTATGAAACCCATACCCAGAGGAACCAACACATTTCAAAGAGCAGGCAATCAGTAACCAGGTAAGTAAAATCATATATTATTTTAAGCAACTCTTAGCTAATGCAATAAGAAAATATGGGGCTAAGTCATGAAGGAAGTAAGAAGAATCTGAAAAGTGAGAATGATGACTTTTCACTCATCCTATAATCATGAGCCAGACACAGTTAGGTGACAGAAAGGGGCTACCTTTATAAGGATCCTTAGGTGCACAATTCTCCAGGTGGAGAACATTGAAGATGCACATGTAGCGTAACACATACAATTTTTATGTTTAGCAAATTAGCATACCTGACAAAAATTCCCAATTAGAGACATAAGTGGTAATGTAATTTCTTCCCAGTTCAACCTTCTTTGAATTCCCCCCATTTAGATGGGAACTAAACTTTGTTTATGAAAATGTGTCTCAAAGAGCTAGTTCCAACCTTGGTGTCCCCAAAAATCTAACCTTGGACCCCTAGGTTGGAGCCACTGGGGAATTTAGTTTGTCTTTCTGTCTAACAGAGTAGGTAAAATGCTAGCTATGAACACTGTGATAGGCTACAGAGCTACAAATATACCTGTAAAGAATATAGAAAATATATAAAAGAAAAAAAAGGCAAAACTCAATTTGGCATCAAGAGCACCTGTAAATTGCATAAATTATTGTTTGTAGATATGACATAATAGGTTTAGTAGACCACTATTTTCCTATGGTTGGGGAAAACAGAGATGAAAGGCAGGTTGTCTTATTCAAAGATGATACAAGAACTGCGTGTCTCAACTAAAGACACCCAAAGACCTGGTGGTACCAAGGTTAACAAAGCACAGGTTAGGGGGAAAACCAGGACCCAAGCTGAAAACTAGGGATGACTAATGCAAAGAATAAGAATAAAGAAAAGGGTAATCATTTTGATGGTGTGTGGGCAGTGAGGAGGTCATTCTGTTTACTTAAGCCTGATGATATTTAATACTTCTTGCAAGGAGAGCACATGGAATGAAAGCAAGGGAACAGCTAATTTTATAAAGTAGTCAAAAAGAAATACCTTCAAATCTTTTAGAAAATGACCTTGGTTTTTATAGCAATCAGCTTTAAATAAAACTCTTATTTTCAACTCTTTTATTAATTATCAAAAAAAACAAAACAAAACAAAACAAAACAAAAAAAAAAAAAAAAAAAAGAGAGCACACTGGAGATACCTGCACAATAAAACTTACTCAGAGAAAAATCTAACTATATGCTTAACTGGACCAGTTGTGGGAAAAAAACCGCCACCACAAACAAGTTACATGATACCACAAGTAATAGCAAATTAAGAACATTATAGAAATGAAAAATGTGCCTAAGAGCATGAAGACAAATAGAACAACAGTAAGTACTGGGGGGTAAAAAAGCATTAAAAAAAACTTTTTATGCACAGCTTCTAAACTTACAATATTTTTAGTAACAACTTAAAACTACAAAACAGAAAAGCTTATTTTTGTTCAAAGTATAGAACCAAATCAGCAACTTTTAAAAAAAGACAAGAAAACTGGCAGACTATAATTATTTTATCACTTCACTCTTTTATGTCTACTTAAATATCTTCAAATAAAATAGGAATTATCCTTAATTAGCCATCTTATTTCTGTGATATTTTCTTTAATCCTCACAGCATCATTAGCACATGCCGTAAGTACTTTATGAAAACTTCATAATGTAGAAGACTCTTCCTTCCATATTCATATACCAGTAAAAGTGCTACAAGCATAAAATTCTTGGAAGCTTAAGGCACAGAGTCAGGCAAAAATCCCTGGAAAGTTTCAAATCATGTATGATTTGCAGTCTAAGAAGAATTCAGAGACTGCTTTGCACTTCCATTTTCACATAGTAATAGTTCATTAACCATTGGTTTTGAACGAAAATACATATTTTATCACCTTAGACCTTTTATCTAAGACACCATTTTTGGTAGTACTTTAAGACTCTTTAAGAAAGCATATGAACAGGTGAAACAGCTTTTGAGTTCTACATTACAGACCGCTCAAAAATTCACATTCACTTCAAAAGTCAGCTAATTACAGCCAACAAAGAACATCACAGAGAAAAAGTTTTCCCCAGCTTTTCTTCCAAATTTGGCTGAAAAGGCAGAGTAATTTTGTATCAGAGAAACTTTCTTTCATTTACTATGTAGCAGTGTAATCATGCTAAACTTCTGCAGCTGAAGAAGTTGTCTCTAGCCTGACTTCCTAACCAAAGTACCTATTTACTGAATTTCCCTATTTCTACATGACCAACAGGTTTTTACAATCAGATTTTAAACAGTGACAAAATTCTCTCCAGTTAGATAAACAGAATGAATTAAAGTTTACTTTAATTCTGCCAAAGATCAAACACATATCAGACTAAAAAAACATAAGAGGCATGTGCAAGAGTTTTAACTAACCTCTACCCGCACAGCTATTGCAGCAAATCCTTCTAGAACTCCATGACATTGTTCCCAAATGGAGACAGAAACTACCTCTGTTGTGTTCCCTATGCCCGCATGAGAATTCTTGCACATCAGATGGCCAGTATGCACACCTGTAATGGTGGAGTGACTGCTACCAAAAATTCAATAAAATAAAAAATTCCTTAACAGCAATGTAGCATTAAGAAGCAGGCATTCTTTATTCAGCCAGATGCACAAGGTGGTAGCTTTCTGTTTATATACTGTATTTTACATACATATTCATTGATTGCCCCAGTATAAAAATGCACATGACAATCATTTCCCTACTACCATTTATGTATTTTCCCTCTTCTTTACACACGTATTCTTCTGGGGTGTCTCTGGTAGTGCATAGTGATCAGGGACCCCAATGTTACAGCTGATATAGTCAAGCTGGCACGGCACTGGGAGAACATCCAGTTCTCCTTCCTACACAATGGGCATTGTGCAGCTCCACAGGCCAATGGTTTTAGGAGAACAAGCATTGTGTTAGCTCACCAGCTGTAGAAAATTTATCATCTGGTAACATGACAACATTAATGGACAAAGGAAGGGCTACAGATGGCATTTATCTGGGCTTCTGTAAAGCCTTTGACATGGTCCTCCACAACATCCTTATCTCTAAATTGGAGAGATGGATTTGATGAATGGACTCATCGCTGGTGGATATAGGAACAGTTGAACAGTAGCATCCCAAGAATAGTCATTAATGGCTCAGAGTCTGAAAGGACATCAGTGACAAGTGGTGTCCCTCAGGATCCATACTGGGACCAGTGTTATTTAGTATCTTCATTAATGACAAAGGGATCGACTGTTTTCTGAACATGTTTGCTGATGACACTGAGCTGAGTGACGCTGTTTGCCACACCTGAAGGGTAGAATGGCTTTCAGGGAGATCTGAACAAGCTCAAGAAGTGGGCTCAAGAATCTCAGGAGGCTTACCCAGACCAAGTACAAGGTGTTGCACCTGGGTCAGGGCAAGCCCCAGAACCAGCACTGGATGGGGGATGAACAGATGGAGAGCAGCCTGGCCCAGAAGGGCTTGGGGGTGCTGGTGGAGGAGAGGCTGGACATGACCCAGCCATGAGCACTCACAGCCCAGAAAGCCAAACGTGTCCTGGGCTGCATCCAAAGCACCGTGGGCAGCAGGGCCTGGGAGGGGATTCTGCCCCACTGCTCTGCTCTGCTGAGACCCCACCTGCAGGGCTGCATCAGCTCTGGGGTCCTAGCACAGGAAGGACATGGACCTGTTGCAGCAGGTCCAGAGGAGTTCCAAAAAATTGATTAGGAGGGATAAAGCACCTTTCCTGAAGTGCACTGGTGAAAGGCCAAGAGAATTGGGTTTGCTCACCCTGGGAAAGAGAATGCTTCAGGGTAACCTAATTGTGGCCTTCCAGTACCTGAAGGCAGCCTACAAGAAAGATAGACACTGACCACAAGAGCACATAGTGACAGGGCAAGAGAGAACGGCTTTAAATGGAAAGGGACTAGGTTTAGATTAGATATTAGAAAAATTCTTTACTGTGAGAGTGGTAAGGCACTGGAACAGGTTGCCCAGAGAAGCCGTGGAAGCTATGCTGCCATTGCTGACAGCTGGCTCAAGGCCAAGGTGAATGGATTCTGAGCAATCTCATCTAGTGAAAGAGGTCCCTGTCCAGAGCAGAGGATTGGAATTCAATGATCTTGAGATCTGTTCCAACCCTGGCCATTTTGTAATTTTAAGATCTAATAATGGCATTATTACGGCATAGCTTGCATGTATCACGCTGTAACTGGTTCTCTGTCAGTCTGAATTACGTAATTTCAGGGATCTAGAAAACAAACCACAAAAATAGAAATTATATTACTAGACTTAAAAATACAGAAATGAAGCTCACCTTCTAGTTTCTGTGACAGAGTAGTTGACTGGAGAGGATGAACTCATGATGGCCAATAGGCAGCTTTTTAAGCTGCATAAACTATAAACTATGGAGAAGAATCATTGACTGTATATACGTTTACTTAACAAGCTTCCAAGATGATTCTTCCATATCATAAAAACATTAAAATCTGTAACAGAGACATGCTTTAGTTTATTTGGCAACATAATGAAAGAATCATTTGTTAATACTCACAAGCAGATAGAAAACAGAGTTACTACTATATCATTTGAACAATGACAACTATAATTCCACAGTTTCAGACAACTATGAGAATTGTACTTCTAGTCCTCTAAGCTTAAATAGTGTAGATTAATATACACATATATAGCAACATAGCAGAATATTCTAAAACCCCACCAAGGTTTTCAGAATATCAGTAAAAAATATTTTGTTCATATAGATAGATCCTCTATTTTGTAAGAATGTTACAAACTTCTTTTCTCTTCAAAATAATTCTATTGAAGATAAATGCATATATCATGACTGCATGTACTATGTTTGCTGTCTGATAACAGCCTTTAACACAGCAAGTCTTCCAAATGTTTTACAAACCTGTAATCTTCTATTTGAACATACTTTTATTGTATTAATCAGAAATAATTAGGATTATGCAGAAAGAATACTAAATTGAACTATAACTAACTCCACTCACCTTTAGAAAAAACATTAACTTAGTGTTACAAGAAAAAAGAAATCAATATATATATAACATATTTATAAGTTAAACCTTTAAAAATCCATTGTTTATGTCAAGTTGCACAGCAAACTCATTAATGACCTCTTTTCATTAATTAAAGCAAAGTAACATGAAACATAAGCTGTATTCAACACTCAATATTAATGAGCCATAAAGGTTTGTTTTTGAACATGATAGCAGATGGGTATCCATATTAAAGTCCAAAACAGGAAACTCACCTGGACTCCATTTTTACCATCCCTCGTTTGCACCACATGTTCACAGAATCACAGAATAAGCTGAGATGGAAGACATCCACTAGAATCATCTACTCCCATCCTGGCCCTGCACTGGATACCCCAAGAGATATACCAATTGCCTGAGACCACTGTCCAAATGCTTCTTGAACTCCGTCAGGCTGATGCTGTGACTACTGCCCTGGGAATCTATTCCAGTTCCCAACCACCTTCTGAGTGAAGAAACTTTCCTGAATATCCACCCTAAACCTCCCTTGACACAACTTCCGGCCATTCCCTCAAGTCCTGCCACTGGTCATCACAGATAAAGGATCAGTGCCTGCCCTTCACTTCCCCTTGTGAGGAAGTTGTAATTCTAACTGCAATGACGGCTTGCTTCAGTCTCCTGCAAGCTGAACAGACCAAGCGACCTCAGCCATTCCTCATAAGGCCTTCACCAACCTTGTCACCCCCCTTTCAATGGTCTCTACTACTTTAATGCATTTTTTATATTGTGGTCTTCAATGGCAGCAGTTTGTGTAATATATTAAAATAAAGTGATTTTATTCATTCCCGTTGCTGCACTAGAAATATGGAGAAGAAAAAAATGCATTTCTGCTTCACTTGTGGGGAACAGTAAAGGTTAGAAGACTTTTAGAAGCTGTGAAAGCAGGCCTTAGAAACAAAAGCAGCAGAGAACTTAGAGCTAGCTGCAGCTGCAACTGTTATCCCAGTTAACTGTTATTTCATATCCTCGCTTGCTGTATTATTGTATCTTCTCTACTTTCAAGCTTTACATCTGCAGTTAACTCTTAAGTTCTCTGCTTTCTGTTTCTGAGACCTGCTTTCACAGCTTCTAAAAGTCTTCTTATCTTTACTATTTCCCACAATAATCTATAATTTTAACAGAAAATGCAGAAAAAATGCCTTATTTATAAAAATTCTTGAGTTTTTGGTTTGGGATTTTTTGTTCCTTTGTTTTGTTTTTACAGAAAAGCAGTATATTCATATAGAATAGCTAGATGTATCCTTTGTGATTTTTAACACCTACACGTCAGAATTCACCTTGATGCTTGTGTTCATAAGACACAAAACACAGTAACCTCCACGCAAAGTCACTCAGACTGCTACAGAAAACAACATAGCTTTCTTTCCATCTCAAATGAGAAAATAGTTGAAAACCTCAGTTTCAAAGTACAGACTGTAGTATAATTTCTAGGCACACATTAATTTCCATTAACTTATTGGTGAGTTGCACACTGAAAACTTTAACTTTACATGAAAGAAAATCTTGACAAAGTACTTTTAAGACATAGCTCTGAATACTAAGAAACTAGTTTTTCATACCACTCCTATCTTAATATTTATTGCCAAAAATATATATTTAGATTTATACCAAAATCTGAACAGTGGGGTGGGGGGAGAAAGGTGCAACTAAATAGATACAACAGAAAAAAAAATCTGTCTCAAAACATAAGCAAAATCTCCTCTGACATATCCACACCACCTTGAAGTTTTAGAACCTTCTGAAATTACTTTTAAGTCTTTTAATTACTTTGTTGGGGGAGGGAAAAAGGAAATACCTAATGACTGTTTTCTTGGAATGCTAATGATTTTGGATATACAACATTTCTCTAAGATGCACATCCATAGTTTATTAGCACACAAATGGACACACTCTAAAAGCATGCTATTCCAACTAGGAATAAAAAAAAAAAAAAAAAAAAACGGTATGGAGTGACTCATAAGAACCCCTCAATCAAACAAACAGTAAAGAAGTTTTTGCTCGAGGAGGCAATACATTCAGTGGATGTTACCTACAAAACTTCTGTCATATTCTCCTCACGAACTTCTAAATATGCTTAACTAAGTTTATGAAAGTCGTTGATTTCGACTGGATGTGGGAAAGAAATGTTTTATTCTGAGGGTGGTGAGGCACTGGAACAGGTTGCCCAGAAAAGCTGGGCAGTGTTCATGAGCAGGCTGGATGGAGCTCGGGGCAGTCTGGTGTAGTAGGAGGTGTCCCTGCCCACGCCAAAGAAATGGAACTGGAGGATCTCTAAGGTCCCCTCCAGCAAATTAAATCTAACCAAGATGTACTAATTTAAAACACACAAAGTCAGGCGGAACTACCACATCTGTGCTGCAACCTCTAAATGCTCACCAGTTTCGGCTGAACGAACCACTAACTTTTCACTAACGCAGGCTGAAAAATTTTAAGCAAGCTGAAAACCAAAGCAGCAGCAGCAGCAGCGCCCCTTGGCTCCGCTGGCCCCGGAGCCGGCCGGCGGCTGTGGCGCTTTACCTGGCAGGAAGGGCTGGGGGAACAAAGTCAGAGCAGAGCTCCAGCAGCAGCCCCCCGAGGCGGCTCCGGGCAGCGAGTGCAGCCGCGGGAAGCGCCGGGAAGCGCTGGCCGTTTCCAGGTCCCGCCAGCAGGGATCCGGCCGGCGCGCGCCGCCTGCCCAACCGCCACTTCCGGCCGCGGCCCAACGTCATCACCGGGCGCGCGCGGCCCCGGCAGCCCCTGTGTCACCTGTGCCGGCGGGAAATGGAAACGAGCGGCCAAGGGGAGGGCCGCACTGCGGCGTGCATGGCCTCAGACCCGGGGCAGCACATCCTCCACTCAGATCACCAAGAGAAACAAACAGGTCAATGATTTTGAGAAATTGTGAACAAAAATCACAGCAGGGTGGATGAGTGAGAGGGTAACAGGGTTACCATTCCCCTGCTGGTCGCCTCACTGCACAAAGGGAAAGGTTCTTTGAAACGTCTCAACTGAGAGATTTTAAGACCCAGATGTAAACATACATGATGTCAAACAACAACAGCATAAGGGAGTGAATAAAATCCACCCACCATATCCTACAAAGGTGACGATAGCAATAGCATGTCAGTGGTATATCCTTCAAGCTCTGTAATATTTTCACCCTCTCAGAAAGACTCAAAACTCAGTTTCTAGTTTCTGACTTGATTTCTGTAATTGGCTTTCACTAATGTTTTTTCTGCTTCTCTATCATGCCATTATTCTAAATGTCTTGTGCCAAATGAAATAAGTTCTTTGCCTGCGTTCACAAAAACAGATTTCATTATGTTTCAGTTCTTTTAATAATAGCATGGTTGGGGGTTTTCTGATCAAAAATATGGAGAGAAGATGATGTCCTCTCTGCTGTTGTCTGATGAGTAGCCAAAAATTAAGATGAAACATGACCTCAGCTAATGAAAAAATATAAATGATGTGAGAATATGAAAGGAGACAGAGACTTAGCATCATATTTGGATGATGTGATAGGTTTCAGCAGTATAAAGAAAATTCTGAACCAGTAATATCAGCTTATCTGCCCAAAATGTCCCACATACTGTTTTTTACATTGATTCACAAGAATTACTTTAGACACTATACTGTTGCTCCATGCATGTAGTTTTAAATAAGCACCTTTGCTTCCTCCCATACTGAAAAATACACCTCATATCCAGAGCCATAGAATTATTTAGGTTGGAAAAGACATCTAAGATCGTCGAGCCCTACCATTGTGTCAGCAGTGCCAAGGCAGTCACTGAACCATGTCCCTAAGTGCTGCATATGTATGTCTTTTAAATACCACCAGGGATGGGGACTTTTGTCCCAAGTGGTCATTCATTTTTACGTAGGAAGAAAGTTTTTTTCTGTCTTAATATATTGATGCTTTTCTATTTTTTTAATGAGAAAGTTGATGTCAGGGATATGGATTTTTGCCACCTCCAAGAAAATCAAACAAATTTGACTTGTTTAAGCCATCAGAAAATTATAGTTTGTTCTTGCTTAACACGGATGGCATGAAATTTTACAGTTAAGGTTTATAAAGCAACATTTTACATTTAGGAAGGAGAGAGTCTAGAACAAATGACAACTTTCTCTGTGATAATTGCAGTGGGTGTTTTGGGCCTGGCTTGAGTATCAAAACTGAAAGGAGTAAGATTATTCTTCTCACAAGGATTTACCTTTATGTTCAAGTAGCAAAGAGGGCAGCTGGCAGAAAACTGAACTGTAAAACTTGTGCATCAGGCCACATATCAAAGATGAAAACTTGAGCACAAAATGGTTAGGTCTGTCCCCGTGAAACAGTATAAGGAGAAATTTTTTCTGCCAATCTTACAGCTTTCTACTGGTTTGGGCACCCAAGGCACAGACATACTATGACTTGCAGGTGGTGCTGTGTGGGGCCATCACATAAGACTAAAGCCACAGAGAGCTGACAGGCAAGCTAATCTTTGATGCAGAATTAGAATTAGATACTATAGGACAGGCAGTCCATAAGAAAGAAGGTAGTGGGTTTATATCTGGTTTTGAAGTCTTCAATTTGAAGAAAGGTGTTTGTAGGGAGGCTGGCAGTGGCTGATGCACTCATTAAGATCAGCTGACAGAAACAGGAGAGCAGGCCACAGTAGCTTGAAATGCTAGGTGAGGACGAAGCTTAATGTGGATTGACAAGCAAGACAAGAGGGAACAGATATGGAGAGGACAAGGGGAGCAACACAGTCTGAATTCGTAGCAATCCTAGTTAGAACACAACACCAATCAACCAAACCAAACAAAACCTCAACCAAACCCAGGTGTTAATGGCGACCAAGTAGTAGGTAAGGACTCTGTTACAGACTTAAGAAAATAGAAGAAGCGTGGGATGTTGCATGCTGGGGGAAGTCAAGACATCAAGC